>NC_052629.1:13273269-13587307 GCF_016161935.1 Mauremys reevesii
GCCCGTAGGGGTGCTGCTGTAGAAATCCCTGATCGAAGGCGCTGGGATGTACCTTGACCTGAAGTGAAGCACCCATAGGGACACTCACCTTGAACGTCAATTACTGCACAGAGCAAGTAACCTCCTATTACCTTTCATATGTAATTCTTGAGACATCTATAACCTCATTCCCATATAAGTTTCATACAGTACTCCAGGGGCCTCCAAGACCCAAGGTACACGTTCTGTCCCAGAATCTCTGCTCTTGTTTACATCACTTCTTTGTCCAGAAGAAGTTATCTTTATTTTATGATCAAATTCTGCCCTCAGAAGTGTTCACTCAACTGTCATTGAAGTCAAAAGAAGCTAGATAACTGAACTTGTATCTGCAAGAGCAGAATTTGTCCCTTCTGCCTCATATGGCATTACATATTTAAACTGTATAATTTGGAAGAGTTTAACGTACTTTATTCTGCTTACCCAAAGTTAAAGGAGCCCTAAAAGGAAAGTTCATTTTTCATGGGTTTTGATTTTGTTGAAATGCTGCAGCAGTTGAATAGTTAATGAATTGCTCAATTACACACACCTAATTAAACAGCTAGAGCTCCTGGAAAGCACTTTTTAAAATTTAATTAAAAAAAAAACCTAATGTAAGAAATGGCACTGAGATGTTTGAAGATTTTTTTTTCATTAAAAAGGTGTTCGTTCCTAAACATGGATGTTCAGGTGTTTTTAATAGTATAAAAAAGTCCAGAAGCAGCTAAGTGTTGAGCCCTTTCTCAACAGTTTCTGCAGAACAGGTGCCTGAGAATAGTGCAGATATTGAGGAAATGTAGACCCAAGATTCAGGGTAATAATAGTGTCCTTTGAAATTGTCTGTTATGCTAAAAATATTCAGATGGAGGCAGATTTAAGGTAATCTTGTAATGATTTAAGGCAGTGTCCCGTGAACTTTGAGGAGTGTTTGTGGGGATAATATAACTGACATACTCAGCAGTGAATTCCTGTATTTTTCCTCCCTCAATAAATCTATTATTTTTCTGCTGTAATGTTGGTGAATACAAGGAATTTCCCATATCTTTCTCAAAGATATTGTTAACTTGGATCTAAAACAACAAATGACTTCCTGACTGCATATCTCATTTTTATGTAACAGCAGGCCTTACGCCTATCTTCTTTATATGTACACCTCTATCTCGATACAACGTTGTCCTCGGGAGCCAAAAAATCTTACCGCTTTATAGGTGAAACCGTGTTATATCGAACTTGCTTTGATCCAGCAGAGTGCGCAGCCTCCCCCTCCTCCCCCGAGCACTGCTTTACCGTGTTATATCCGAATTCGTGTTATATTGGGTCGTGTTATATCGGGGTAGAGGTGTACAGCCACATCAGTGGACCTATCTACAACACTGTTTCCCACTGACCCAGTTAGAGTTCCATTTTGCAGTGTAGATGGGATCTTAAATATGTTTTATAATGGGTTTAATCATATTCAAGTGTTCAACATGGTTATGAAAAAAAAAATGAAAGTACCATCCACACAATAAAGTGCAACCATGGTAAAACTGATAACCGTGTTGTAACCTTGTGCCTTGATATGGTTGAATTTGTATTATAAACAAATCCTTACTCAAACCAGATATTACATGCTAAGTCTCAGTTAGTCAAAAGTATGACTTCAGTGGTTTCTGGATTCTGATTTTTGAGCATTATTAAATTCTCGGCATAATTTTCAAATATTTTCCTAGACTCAGCATTACACCAGTCAGTTTAGCCTGTCAGTATAAAACCTATTTCTCAGTAGAGTATAACCTAACCCTTAACTGCTCTCATAGGTTTTATTTAAAAAATAATATTTTTAGAGCTTTGACATATAACAGGAATTTCAAATGAATGATAAAATAAATGAAAATAAGAATAACATTAACTTAGCAACATTGGATCACAGTGTGTTCTGTTAATCCTCCATTTGATTTTCATTTTATCTCACAAAAAAATCTCAGGTGTCACATTCTGGATTTTGATCACCTCTTTGAGGGAGAACATTAAACTGGTTCCAAATGAACTCAGACTGCTTTTTTCCCTTCCTTTATAGATTTTTGTTATAGGGTGATATTTTTAAGGTCCAACAACCACCTGTGCTTTATTTGAAGTAACTCAGATTTCCACTTTAGACTGATTTGCTATTTTATCAGCAGCAATGCCTCTTGAATATTTATGTCCATGTACAGATAAGCATTACATCATCTTTAATATACAACAACTATACTTTTATTGGAGTGGGATACTTGTATATACTATAGTGGAGACCCAATCTGTCATACTTTTTCTGGTATCTCCTTAGAATGGATGGGTGTACCCTCTTTTGTCTTCAACCTTATAGGTACATATATATTGTCTCATTCTCACGTACATCCACACAAGTTTTCCTGGACCTTGATCTTCTTAATTCTCACCTAAAGAGATGGATCTTCAGTAACGCCCTAAAATGATGATGCAGCCCAAGGCTGCCTACTGTCCTGGACCTACGTAGGTCCATCTTTCTTTCTTCACCATCATTACACAATGGGTGAAAAAATGTCACCCAGATACTCATTATCTTAAAAAGTTCTTTCTATTGCAGCTTCCCTCTTCTCTTACACCTTATGGGTTACCAGGGCCTTGACTTTTCATAAGAGGGAGAACTAAGCATTTTAACTTCTTGGCACACCATCCCGCTATCCAAAGACCATGAGTGAAACCTGGCCTCACTAAAGTCAATGGAATCCAGGATTTCACACCTTGAGCAAAGTTTATCCTTTTGTTGCATCCTTTTTCCCATCCATTCTATGAGAGTGACTAGCTGCTGAATGAGCAAATATAATCCTATTGTATTTGTACTTGCAGGAGGAGTACAAAATTTCCTATGCTATTCAAAATGTTTGCTTGGGTCAAATATGCCCACCATGCCTTCTAATCTTATTGTAGTGGCTTGGCTGTGTCAAGGAAACAGACACCTCTATCTTTCACAGTGTTATGAACAGCTGGGTGGGGGTGTGGGAAGCTGCATTAGTAAGTCTCTGTACTGAATGGGGGAGCTTTCTTTAGTCTGTACAACAAATTGTACAGGAAAATCAGCACCATGCAAAAGATCACAAAATGTAATTTATATAAAGTGGCATTAGAAACATAAATCTTATGAAAGACAGATACCTTTGGGATATCATAGACCATAGACTTCTTTGTAATCCATTACCCCTGCTGATATAAACCTTTGATTTGTGGGTTAAAACCTGAGGCTCTGAGAGTAACCTCATAAATATGCTAATCTAGGGTAATCAAGAACAAGCACTATTGCAAATACAGAATTTTTATTCCATAACTCCAAAGGTTTTATAGCATCTCTCCGTTTATAACAATAAAGTTTGGGAAATTACTGTCTTCATATTTAAGAACATGCTTTGCCCTTTCCTTAGCATCTCACTAATGTGAGTGTAAGGTTTTACATATACTATTTGGAATGACATGATTTTTATGTAAAATTCATTATATGTTTTGCCTTTTCTAACAAAGTGACCTTTTCCAAACAGCAGGAAATGATATGAAAAGATTTTTGGCTTTAGCTGAGTGAGTTATTTACGTATTGAAAAATCATAAATGATCATCGTTTTATTAGGTCAGAGAACCAATCAATGGATTAAGCAGAGTATTGCTTTGGTAAAACCAGCGGTTTTCTGCAATCAAGTAGGTCTAAGGAGATAGAGGCTTAAAAGATTTTGTAAAATATATTTATTACCTTTTCCAGCAAGATATTTTCATTGGAGATAAACAGTATGAACTTTAAATATCATAGTCATCGTGTGATAGAGATAATCAAATGCAGTCTTTTGGGGGAAAGGTTAAATAACATTGCTCCTCTTTGTGTATGTAATAGCAGAACACTTCTCACATTCTATACATTGATAAGTACTGTTACCCAGGGTTTTTTAAATCAAAGCAGTGGAAACTTTACTGTTTCTCTCCAGGTGGTGTCAGGAATAAATCAATGGGGGCGCAGCTCATCCAGCTGATAAATAATTGGCACCAGCAAAAGTTTTAAAGTACTTTTTTATTAGATCTCAAGCACTCTCACACATGTATGCTGTCTCAGTAGGGTTTAGAGCATTTCAAAACAGCTAAGTTACCCCAAAAGTCTGAAATGGTTCTGTTGGATCAGCTGCCAAGCTTCCAGGAGCCCCACCCTTCCATCTGACTGCTGGAGAGCTTAGTTGCCAGATCATTGCCCAAAGAAAACTTCCTTGGACTGCTCCAAAGCAAATTCTTTCGCCTAAACTTTTATAGCTAACTTCAAACAAAGCACATAACCAATAGTGACTCCTAGTGGGTCACCATAGTAACCCTTAATAGTCACCAATTCTCCTACTTTCAGCAAAACTACTTATTATCTATTATCAAAACATTTCTCATCATAACAATAATAAAACTTACATATCAACAGTGTCAGAGGCACTTAAGATCAAGGTTGGCTGTCCAAACACTCCTCCTAGTCTCACAATACATTCACTTCTTATCCCATCCTCCCATTCTGATAGCAGAGATGCGAACGTGCAACTGGGTGGTTATGTGATGTTTGGTTTTCAGCTGGCAGTGGCTGAACATGCAAAATTGCTGACTGCAGCACTATCAAATTCTGGGGTAACATGCCGGAATGTCAAATTCTGGGTAACACTACCAGCATTCTGCTTTTCTTTGGGGTACAGTGTGTGTGCAAATAAATTTTAGCTAGGCAATCTATGTCAAAATAAGTATGCTTTATACTAATTTATTTCTAGAAATAACCCAGCATTTTGCTGAGTTATAAAAGTTTCAAATACTTATATTCAACTTCTAGCCACAGCAATACTGATTTCACTTTGTCTGCTTGTAGTAATCCTATTTCTGATCCTTGTCTACAGAAAATGCAGCTGTTTAAAAAAAATGGAAGAGGAAATAATTGGTTCGATCTGAATTCATTTGTGCCTCAAGTCTATATGAAATACCTGTCAGAAATGATTATTTTTCTACTTTCTACCATCAGTAATTACAATTTTATAGTAACTGATTGAAAGACTGTAATCTGAAGACTGTTAATTTGTGAGATATAGTGTTTTAGATGATATTAAATTTGTGCTTGTCAGATTAGCTATATAATTTAGACACATGTCCTTGTATAAATTTCTAATCTTCATTTATTTTTTATATTAAGTCAGAGTTCATTATTTTCTGGTGAGTTGACATTTTGCATAACTATTCCCCCTTTATAAAGTATGATCATATTTTGTTCTTGGATTTAAATGTAACATTTTATGGGAAATAAGGTGCCCTTAGGCTCTTCAAAGTACATGCTGATTTAACATACATTTTCCCTTTGAATTCTGTTAGCACCAGTGTTCCTGATAGACTTTTAGCATATGTGGTGTTCAGGGCCGCCCAGAGGATTCCGGGGGCCTGGGGTCTTCGGCGGGGGGGGCCCTTCCGTTCCGGGACCCGCCGCCAAAGTGCCCTGAAGACCCGCGGCGGGGACCGCCCCGCCGCCGAATTACCGCCGAAGCGGGACCTGCCGCCGAAGTGCAGCCGGGTCTTCGGCGGTAATTCGGAGGCGGGGGGCCCCCGCCGTGGGTCTTCGGGGCACTTCGGCGGCGGGTCCCAGAAGGGAAGCGCCCCCCACCACCGAATTACCGCCGAAGACCGAGCTGAACTTCGGCGGCGGGTCCCGCTCCGTCTTCGGCGGTAATTCGCCAGCGGGGGGTCCTTCCGCCCCGGAGCGGAAGGACCCCCCGCCGGCGAAGACCGGGAGCGAAGAAGCTCCTGCGCCCAGCCCCGCAAGAGTTTTCCGGGCCCCCCGGAGCGAATGAGGGACCCCGCTCTAGGGGCCCCAAAAAACTCTTGTGGGGGCCCCTGCGGAGCTCGGGGCCTGGGGCAAATTGCCCCTCTTGCCCCCCCCTCTGGGCGGCCCTGGTGGTGTTCTACAGTAGCTATGCATAATAAATATTTGTATAATGTAGCAGTTTCAGTTTCTTGTTTCAGTTTCACGGAATCTGCACCTCTGACCCCCTTTGTGGTCTGCTCAAGGAATGCCTTCGGGTCTCAGGCCTCTCTAGCCATCATCTCTCTCTGGGCAGGGACCCATGCCTCTCTACTTCCCAGACTGGGGGGGTTTAGGCTGCAGTCCCTTGTCACTCACTGTGATTGACCCTTGTTCCTTGGTTTCTTTCCAAGAACAATGATATTGTTTTTAACAGTGAGCAAACAGCTCTTCCAAAACAGAATACATTTAGTTAAGGATAAAAGCATATGGAGAAAATATAGAAAACAAAAAAGTCTATACTCATATTATTGTAGCTCTTTACTGAATCTTTTCTAATTTTTCAAACTCACTTTTGAATAATAGACACCAGAACTGGATACAGTATTCTAGTAAGGGTTTTGTATGATATATAGACCACATCACTGCTCCTACTCAATATTCCCCAGGTTATACATCCCAAACTTGCCTCTCCAATTTATGGGGTCCCCTGGCAAGTTCCACTCTTTCCAGCCATTGTTCATAAAACGGGTGAGAGGCATGCAGCATGATTATACTTTGTTTGTACTGCTGCTTTCTACAGTTTCTCATCTTCCCTCTATTTAATTAATGCTATTTTACTTGACAATACTACTAACCTAGAATCTGAGTATGGATGTGGATTTTAGAGCACTTTGAAATATCATCTCTTAATCCAGAAGCTTTATTCTCAGGGCAAACATCCATAAGGGAAGACTGCAGAATACAGGCAGTGAGTAACTAATGTGCTAACACACATTCCATGAAAGCTGCCAAGGGCAGGACTCGAATTCTCAGTACATGGATGCTGTTCAGGTTCAGTGGCCACAGCGTATTACCTTGAGCAACCCATTTATTCTGATGTCAGACTGCCTGAAAACCATTGGGTTTGCACCGGATCCCCAGTCCTACCACACATGTGCAAATGACTTTCTCTGGCGCTCCCACTGTTGCATGCAGTGGTGTTTTAGGTGTGTTGGTACCAGGGTATTAGAAAGAAAAGATGGATGAGGTAATAACTTTTGTTGGAACAGCTTCTGCTGGTAAGAGAGACAAGCTGAAGAAGAGCTCTGTGTAAGCTCAAAAGCTTATCTCTCTCACCAGCAGAAGCTGGTTCAACAAAAGGTATTATCTCATCAGCTTTGTTTCTCTGGCTCATCAACTTAATTTGACACACAGTGTAGAACTAACTTTCACCTTGAATATATGTTTTAAATATTACTTCTCCAAAGGAGCAGTGGGTGCCAGATCCTAGCTGAGATACATCCTGAGTGGTAATATCATTCAGGGTTGGGTGGGGGGGACTGTAACCATGCTTCAGTGGGTCACAACCGAGGATGCCAAATTCAGGACGAACTGCTCAGAAATATGGCAGAAACACCCCAAGACTGGTGGCTAATCCCCCATAGGATATACCAAACCAACAACAAAAGTAAACTTCTGTTTCACCACTGGCTAACAAGAAGTCATAAAAGCAGTTTCCTTGTTCATCCCAGTCCTTGTGTTAGAACCGAGAATGCTGGATTTAAAGGTGAGTGGTTCTTTACAGCCAGTCTCATCAAATAAATGGTTCTTCTGATCCCAAAGGATGAGCCACACACCCCGGGCAATACATAACTCAGCTCTTACCCAAAAATCATGCTGATGCCAATCCTTTAGTATCTAAAATCTAAAGGTTTAATCATAAAAAGAAAGAGAGAAAGGAGAGAATTAAAATTGGTTAAAGGAATCAAATACATACAATAAATGCAAAGTTCTCGGTTCAGGCTTATAGCAGTGATGGAATAAACTGCTGGCTTGATAAGTCTCTGGGGCTTCCAAATCATTGGAAGGTCCTCAGTCCATTGGTTAGAATGCTCCCATTAGTATAAGTTCAGAGTCCAGAGGCTGGAGTAGAAAAGAGGCAAAATTGAGGTGTTTCCAGGGCCTTTTATAGATTTTTGCCATGTGGAGGGAATCCCATTGTTCTTACTGTGGAAAATTACAGCAAAAAGATGGAGTTAGGAGTCACATCAATATACATACAGACATGAGTTCAATTCTTGAGGTTCAGATACATAGCAGAGATGGTGAGCTTTGTGGTTGCAAAGAGTTCTTTCAGAAATAGTCCATAGGTTATAGTCCAAGGTTTATATTTCAGGGTGGTCCAGTCAGAACTGGGATCTCAGTCCTTGTGGCTTAGGCTTCCCCTGCATGAAACCTCAAGAATTGAACTCATGTCTGTATGTATATTGATCTTTTAACCATACTCTCTCTCTCTCCTTTTTTTTTAAATAAATTTTAGTTTCATTAATAAGAATTGGCTGTGTGTATTTGGGTAAAATCTGGAATATTCATTACCCTGGGAGGTAATGTGTCCAATCCTTTGGGATTGGTATAACTTTTCTTTTATATGATGAAATAAGTTTTTCAGAAATCTCCATTGTCTTTGACTTGGGTACCTGGGTGGAGGCCTGAGGCTGGGTTACTTCAAGGGAACTGTGTTGTTGGCTTCTGGGCAATCAGTGAGGTAATAAAGAAGTTGTTTTATGCTGGCTTGGTAAATCTAATTATTGAAATATCCACCAGCTTTGGGGATTTTCTGCCCCATTCTTTGAAGTTCACCCTAATTGAGTGACCTCAGCTGCCCCCATTGGGACTCTAGTCACAGGGACACAGACACATTGTGTGAACCCCAGTGGTATTGGGAGGGAAAGAAGTGTAAAATGTTGTAGTGCGGGTTTATTTTCAGTGGGCTGTATCTCAGGAGCTCCTTCTTGAAACAGACTCAACTTTCAACCATTCCCATACCCCAGATCCCCACAAGACACAGCAATTTTCAAGATTATCCAAGTAAGCATGTAGATTGTAGAGCACTTAGAAAACATGGCAGTTAAACAATAAACTAGTGTTTACCTTAACTATAGGGTTCTATTACCCCACTATAATACATCTAGAAACAACAGCAATGATAGTGTATCTTACACTTGCAGGATGGGGACTGTATTGGGATAGCAGTGACTCAGAAAGGGACTTAAGGGTCATGGTGAAATGAACATGAGCTCCCACTGTGGTGATTTGGATAAAGAGAGCTAATGCAATTCCTGGATATATAAGCTGAGGAATACTGAGTAGGAATAGTGATGTGGTCTCAAATGTATATACAATGTAAGTGAGACCCTTACTATAAAACTGAGTCCACTTCTGGTGTCTAACATTCAAAAAGGAGTTTGAAAAATTGGAAAGGATTTAGTAAAGAGCTATAAGAATATTTTTGGGGTACGGAAAACCTGCCTTACAGTAAAAGATTTGGGAGTCTTAATCAAAGAGAAGTTTAAGAGGTGATTTGATTGTGGTGTATAAATAGTTATATGGGGAGTTTTCTGATCATAGAGAACTTACTGTGGAAAATTACAAAAGTGTAACAAGATCCAATGCCTGAAAGCTGAAGACAGATAAATAAAACTCCAGTAAGTACAAAATTTCCCACATTTTCAGTTTGATAAAGAAGCATAGTCATATCAACTCTGATCATACAGTACTTCTAGTTCCTGATTCATATCAGGACTCAGTTTAAAAATTTAAAATTGTCATTGGATTCCCTCCAGTCTGCTTCGTAGATTTTCTCTGTCTCTGTTCCCTCTGCTTCTATATTCAATTCATCTGCCTGTCCATTTCTCTAATCTAAGATTTTATACCATACCTATCACCCAAGTACCTGAGTACCTTGTCTAGCAACAGATTAATCTGCTGCTTCACATGCTGCTGGTATGAGAGCCTTTCAGCTTTCTATCCGAAACAGCCTTCTTATACTGTATGTCTCTGCCTCATTGACTTCCCATCTTTTTTTTTCAGATCTCATTTTTAAAACATCTTTTCTCCCTTTCTTATGCCTTTTAATTTCTTTCTCTTTCTTATTGACTTTGACTCAATGCTTTAATTTTTTGTTATACTCTGTCTATATTATGAAATCTGTCTTTTTTGGACCTTGAGCTAAACTGTATCATGTTGTTATGCACTGTAAAACAGCTTTTTAAGCCAGTAGTTGATGTCTTTCACTCGTGGTGATTTTTTTACACATTATTT
Source organism: Mauremys reevesii (assembly GCF_016161935.1). Lineage (NCBI taxonomy): Eukaryota > Metazoa > Chordata > Testudines > Geoemydidae > Mauremys > Mauremys reevesii. Next base: position 13,283,375 of record NC_052629.1, read on the forward strand.
GCATATATAGTATACATTTGTTTGTGTGTGTAAACACACACATGAATCTTTAAAATGACAAAGTGCAAATCAATTCTAACAGACACACTGTGAGCTTGAAAAAAATCCCTCCACGTGTGATGCATCTCATTAGTGGATGGACCTAGATTGCCTTTCAGCTTTCTATGTTTTCTGAATACTCAAGTAGAATTATGGAATTATTGAATTGTTTGGGACCAGAAGGGATGGGCATTCACTAGATTATGTAGTACATCTCCTTGTGCACAGATCTATATGTAGAAGATGTTTATCAAATCTTAACTAGAGGACTTCAAATGATTTTGATTCCACTAATTATCTTGAAACTATGTTCCATTTTCTAGTTGATTTTATCATTGCAAAGATTTTTCTAGCATTGAACCTAAATCATTTCTGCTTCATCATAATCCATTGGGCCAAATTCTCTTCTGGCATAAATCAACTGAAGCCAATGCAATTATGCCAGCAGAATGTTTAGTGCATTTTTTGTCTGATCATTTGAAAATGTCAAGAACAATTATTTCTCTTTCTTACTGTAGCATCCTTATTAATACATAGACACATCCATTTTAACATTTAGTATCTCAAACTTCTCTTTCAGATACTAGTCACAAGCAGGGGTGAAAGTAGAAATAGGGACTTACCGGTATGGGGCTGGGTTGGGGCCAGCTCTGGCCCCAAGAAGGGGCAGCGCCTGGGGCAGAAAGGGCGGGGATGGGGGGTCAGAGCCAGCCCCGGCCTGCCCTGTACCGGTAAGTGCCCTCCCCTCCCCCGCCAGGATAGCAGGGGCTCCAGCAGCTGTTTAAAGGGCCAGGGCAGTAGAGGCAGCGGGAGCCCCGGGCCCTTTAAATAGGCTCCGAAGCCCCACCACTACTCCAGGGCTCTGGGGGCTATTTAAAGGGCCCAAGACTCCCCTGCTTCTACCGCCCCGGCCCTTTAAATAGCCCCCAGAGCCCTGGGGTAGCGATGGGGCCCCGGGGGCTATTTAAAGGGCCCAGGGTAGTAGAGGCAGCGGGAGCTGTGGCCCTTTAAATAACCCCTGGAGCCCCGCCGCTACTCCAGGACTGTGGCAGCGGGGCTCCAGCAGCAATTTAAATGGCCCAAGGCTCCAGCCGCTACTTTCACCTCTGGTCACAAGCCACTACTCTTGTTAGAATCTATATAGGACTTCTAGTCTCCATATGAAACTGTATTTCGTGTTTGGATTATACAGGATTCTCTTGGAGATGTATCCTCCTATTTCCATATACTATCAGGCTTTCGTCAAAGGAAAACAATGAAAATATGTTTTGGGTTCTATCAATAGGACTTCAGTTCCAATTACAAATCATGTAAGAAGCAGTGTACACTTATCTCTTAAGTACACTTATCTCTTATCTACTAAAGTAATAGGAGGTTTAGGTTGGATATTAGGAAAAACTTTTTCACTAGGAGGGTGGTGAAGCACTGGAATAGGTTACCTAGGGAGGTGGTGGAATCTCCTTCCATAGAGATTTTTAAGGTCAGGCTTGACAAAGCCCTGGCTGGGATGATTTAGTTGGGGATTGGTCCTGCTTTGAGCAGGGGGTTGGACAAGATGACCTCCTGAGGTCCCTTCCAACCCTGATATTCTATGATTCTATGATATTCTATGATTTTATGGTTGTTTTTACACAATCACCAAATATTGCAGAATGTTATTTTTAACTAAAACCTATACTTGGATTGTTTGTCCTTCTTCTGCAAATTCTTCATCCAAACGTTCTTTCTTCCTTATAATGGGTGTTATAATTTATTGTCTGTCTAAAGTATTGTACATCCTATTTCCAGACAAAAATAAATAAAATTTAACCCGTCCTCCTTCGTGAAAAAGGTATACACAAAAACACATGCATGTGCATGCACACAAATATTTTCTTTCCTTCCCTCATGTTTTCCACTTTGTTCTCTTTTTATATTGTTGTAGTCCAATGTTGTCTTAGTCAAAAAGAATGTTATACTTTTTCCTCAGGAAAAGATAATGGAAGATTGACACCAATATGAATTAATCTTCATCTCCTGTCAATACCCACTTCTGCTATAGAGCATGCATTGTAGCTCTGTGGAAGTGTATAACAATTTTATCCAGGAAGAAATTCAATTACAATTTTTGATTATACCAAAAGAAGTAATAATTTTGTAGGGTTTAAATATCCATATCAGCGCTCTCCAGACAGTTTACTTTGGGTTATATCTAACCGTATCATATTATATATGCTGCCCAGGCTCAGTAATTAGACCATCTGCTACAATTTTACTGTATATGTATTTTAGTTTTTCTTATTTATTCATTCTTAATTTATTAACAGTGAAAGAATGGAATTAATGCAAGTTGAAAGTATGATTTGTTCATTGCCTCAGAGCCAAAGCAGGTAGAGGTTTACACTTAGTGGATAATGTGAATTATTTTGAAATGATGCAGGGATTTAAGTTGCTTTTGTATCTGAAAATTACTTGAACACTTGGGCTATTTTGATGGATAGCTGAGCCAGGCCATCAGTGACCTGTGGTCAAACATTTTTCACAAAGTGATCACTCCATATCTGACCTCTCAGTCCTCATCCTCAAATGAAACCTGCACAACTTTAAAAGACAAGCCTGGGAGCTTAAATTGATAACTTTGTTAGACACTAAAATCATGGTCTTAATAAAGATACTGGATGTGTGGCTTATTACAACAATCTGTAACCCTCTAACCCCTCTTTTTTGTGTCCTATGATTGCAGAGGTGTTAATGGGCCACTTCACCTTTAATGGTTCCTTAGAATATGTGACAGCTACTTGTGCTAAACAATCTGCTCCACTGTGTATTTAGGTGTGACACTCCTGAGTACCTTCCACGGACCTGAAGAAGAGCTCTGTGTAGCTCAAAGGCTTGTCTCTTTCACCCACAGACATTGGTCCAATGAAAGATATTACTTAGTTATCATACCTGCATGTTGGCAAGGACCCTGGAAATAAGGCATAAATTTTTAACAGAGTTCAGTGAGCCATTGGAACAAGTCCCCAGTGGCTCATTATGCTCCCTTTGCACTACTCAGGAACAGCAAAGGGAGCAGAGACTGCTCACAAATCTCCAGCAAAAGATTTCCCCAGCATGGGAGAAGTCCCCTGTAGGCATAGAGCCAACAGAGCCTGTTCCAGCATCCTCTTCCCCTGGTTGTTGGTGTGGTGGGCATGTTAGGGGCAGAGTATAGAAGTAGCCAGTGTACACTGTGCTCCAGCTCTGCTCATCTGGTGTACCGTACCTCGAGGACTATTGATGGCTGACAAAAGTTAAAGCAGCTGCTATGTTGTACTAAAATATGCCTGTACTAGGTTTGGGGCAAAAAATATGGGACCTGAACCCAGCTCCCTGACACAATATTCTCAGAATATTCTTGGTTTGGGTTTTAAAATTTTGATAAAAATAGTTGAAAGGGAATTTCAAGTGAACAATATTTCAGATAAAAACCTATAAGTAATTTCCTCTTCCCCAGAAGTGTTACATTTCTGAGCAGTTAAATTTCTGCTTGAATTAAGTAGATGATGTATATCAGTAGTTGAATCATCAATGCATGTTTTATCATGTTGCTTCATTCCAGTGTCTGAGTATGGCAGAGACAAGATGCCAAGTGGCACATCAGTAATGCTGGTCGGAGCAGTAGTCTCAGCTCAGTCACTAGCAGCAGCTTTTTCTCGTCTGGAACATAGACATAACAAATCTCTTCTTATCAACTCTTTAATACATGAATAATTACGTTTTAGTTTTAGTTTACAGCTTTGGAAATGAACAACACAAATATAGACTGGCCATTACCAATGCTGTCTTAAGATTGTGACTGCTTCTAGCTGTGTGATATTAGGAACTGTGCAATTGGTAGTCATTTTTACTTTATAGTTTCACAGACATTGCCATGGTTGCAGGGTTAGCTGTTTAACTCTTTACAGTTTATCTTCTTTTAATTTGCATAACTCTACTAGCTGATCTTTCTTGAGCTGTTCATCATTCATTTTTCCTGACTGTCTTTTCCTACTCTCTTCCTGGAAAGAACACAGGATAGTTTTTTCTCTTGCTTTCTCCCTCTACAATATTTGCTTTTCCTCCTATTGTCACTTATTGAAAATTCACCACTGTCACTATCCCACAGATGCTCCCAGCAGGTATGTCAAAGTTTGTTGCAAGGCTAGCTGCACCTCTGTCCCCACTCTGGTCTTTGAGTTCACCCTTCTCAAATGTCAGGCTTTATGCCTTTACTTCTCCTGGGGTGGAATCACATGATCCTCCTATGCTTGGACTGCGTACTGGACTACAGTACCTTGTGTATCAGCCTTGCTTACCCAGCAGGTCTGAGTTTGGCACCTGCAGCTCTTCACTTTGGGAGCCTGTGAAAAAACTGGTGTCTACAATGACCAGACAGGCTTCTAACATCCAAAATATTGTTCATTTTAATGGTAGGAACACAGCATTTAAGAGAATTTTTCAAAGAAACAAGCAGTTTGCACACATGGTTAACTTACCTAATTCCCATCATCCTCTGATGTTGGCCTAGGCAGGCCTAGCTTCTTCAGATACCCCAGCTGGTGCCTTATGTCATTCTGAACAGCTCCCCAACAACTGCCTTGCCTCTGGAAGGAGAAGACCCTCTCTTCGTCTAGACAGAGTTTCTTTGTCCTTGTCTGTTTCTGAGCCCCTGCTAGTCCAAATCAGTTCAATATGCTCCACAGGAGGTCAAGACAAAATCCTTAGAGCCGATGGCTCTTCCATTGTCCCATAATAACCGCTAAGGGTTTGCTGCATTTGCAAAATTTCATTTTCAAAGATCAGTGGAGATCTGGTGTACTGTGTAATGCTGACTGATACACTAGTCCTTAATATCTGTTACATAATGGACCGTTGATAATGTTCCATTCTTCAAATGGGTAATGTAGACAAAAAATATTAGTTCATTATAAAGTTTACTTGGGTTAAAAAAATTAGGAAATAATCTTTACTCCCAAAGCAAAGAATTTTCATTTTATAAATAAAGAAAAATGTTTATAAATCACAGACTTATAAATCTAATTGCATTTGGAATATTCTGTCTTTAGTCGTGTGTTAAATAAGATGGTCACAAGTGAATGCAATAGGATGTATGTTCAGCCCTCATATGTGTGCATGTACAATTGCGCATGCAAACGTTTTGCCTGCATTTTGCATGTGCAAATGTAATGACCTCCATCACAAGTCATTACCAGGGGCTAAACTTGGAAACTCCAGAACTAAAAATTAAAGCCTTTAACACTAAAAGAGTACGGGTCTGAACTTGCATCACTGAAGTCTCTGGATGTTTTGCCAGTAACTTCAATAAATGCAGGAAGACTCCATAACTCCTTAAACTGATAGTTATGCCAGATTAATATCTGTAGACTAGCCACTAGAGGGGACATGTAACACAATGAAAATGACTTTTACAAATATCTACATGTGCATTACTTCATGTACATACTGGTTAAAAAAACCTCTTCTAATGGTGAGATCAAGTGTTAGCATCTGCATCCAGAAACACATTGAGAGAAATGGGTTATATTGTTGCAAATATTAACACTTGCATTTTCATATGTTAGATTATTTAAAGCCAACATATAAATGTTATGGTTTTTTATATGTACCTGTACTCACAAAGGGTGACCTTATGTTTGCATTCATAAAATTCTGCAGTCACACAAATGAGATGCTATTTATTGCCACATTTGAAAATTTACCCATGGTAGTTTTTCCTACTTTATCATTCTGCAAAGTATGGTAAAAGTTGCTCATATATTCATCCCTATTTACCCCAGATTTATTCATGTCTCTAAGAAATGATGGAGGAATTTATTTAATCCTGGTGCTTTAATTTTTTTTGGAGGGGGCGGTATGTTAAGATGAGCAATTCAAGTATCTGATTGTTCCATGTTTGGATCTTTGCATGTAAGAAGTGATACATACCTTATTAATTGCACTCATTATTTTATTGGACAAACTTGGATAATTTAAATGTTGTTTGGGCATGATGTATTGCAGAACACAAACCAACAAAAGTCCAATTCACCTACAATATGTTTATTTTAAATTAGAAAGGAGGAATTTGGAATTGAAAATTATTCCTTGCATATCTATCACAAGACGAGGGACAAGAGCATTCCTATCTGACCTAAAACTCCTTCAGAAAACACATTTTGTTAATTATTTTATGGCTCATTGGGACAGACTATTTTTTCCTATTCTTATTCCTGGATGACCTCCTCATAAATTCAAATATAAATAGACTGTGTAATAAGTGAATGATCTGTTTGCAAATGAGTAAGAGAAGCATGACAGTGTTTATGTAATTAGGGTATTGTGAATAGGCATCTTTTAACACTGACTGTTAGGCATTGGAAGAGAACAACCGATATCAGTGGAAGGTCATGTCTCCTATATTTGGAATAAGCTTTGTGTTTACTGGTCTTATGACTTCATTGTCATGAAATATTAGTAATCTCCAAGCAGGCCCTACACTGGCAAACAAATGCTGTTTTTTTAAATATTTTGTAAAGCTTTATTAGTTTGCCAGGACGAATTCTTTTAGTAGCACATCGCAGTTTGTATAGTTTAACTTACTTGCACTTAATCTGTTGCCTGGATGGGTGTCCACACTGGCTCCACTGATGGCAGCTTTGCAGATGTAAGGCATCAAATAATGAAGTATATACTTCTTTTATGACTACATCTGTTAAACGCATCTAACCCAGCTGTGGCTTACAGACTATACTTTGTACTTTTGAAAAAAGATGTAATAGTTAACGGTCATATAAAATTAATTGAATAGTTGTAAATCTGCTTACTTTCAGATATGCTGTGCTGTGTGAAAAGAGAAATTAAGGCACTGATCTTTCTTGGAAATATTTGATGTAAAATTTACCTTATGTGGCTATCATTTATAATCAGAAGACTTTATTGATTGCAATAGTTTTTCTTGACAATAATTTTTTCTGGAATGAGGGACACTTTCAATGAATGCTGACACTTTAAGTGAAAATAATTGCAGTTCTGCAAAATGTAAAGGCTTCTTCAACAAATAGCTTTTTAATAGTGTCACTTAAGATGAACTCTGCTGAAAATTGCTTATGTTTTGTCTCTCTGCATTAGTTGAGCTCCTGAAATATGATATTTGTAACAAGTGTTCTTCTTCAAGTGATTTCTCATATCGATTCCAAGCTCTCCACAGTTTCCTAGCTTCTATCTACTTTAGTAACAAAGAATCCTGTGGCACCTTATAGACTAACAGACGTTTTGCAGCATGAGCTTTCGTGGGTGAATACCCACTTCTTCGGATGCAAGAACACGGCTACCCCTCATCTACTTTAGTGTTAATTATTAGTTAGTGTAGTGTAGTGTTAATAGTTTGCTGTTGGGAATGGGGGGGTTCCCTTCCAACCCGACCACGCTCTTCCTGGAGACTCAGGGCATGCCTAAGTCCCAGGAATTCAAACCCTGCAAGCCCTGCAACAAGCCTATGCCAACCGGCGACCCCCACGATGCTTGCTTAAAGAGTGTGAGAGAACCAGATCAGGCAGAGAAATGCAGGATTTGAAAATGGTTTTGCCCGAGAACAAAAAAGGAGCGGGACTTTAGACTCAAGCAGCTCCTTATGGAAGTGGCACTTAGACCACAACCAGCATCAGCGCGGCAGGACCCGGCACTGAGTGCATCAGTGCATAGTGCCTCAGCAGTGGTCATGGAGACGGCGCCGCAGAAGGACTCTGGGTGAGACTCACAGTACCGGTCCCATTCCCCAGGTCAGAAGCGGCACTGGAAACAAGGGAGGGGTGGTTACCCAACATCGATTCACACTCACGGCACTGATCAGACTCGTAGCACTGGCTGCACTTGCGCCACTGGTCTGACTTGCGGCACCGCTTCAGGTCCCACCAGCACTCCCATTCACAGTGTAAATTGCCATCGAGCAGCAGGTCCTAGTCCCGGCAGTCTGTCTCGGCACTGTTCCGTGTCATCGCGCAGACCCCGCTCGCAGTACTGCTCCAGGTCGCAGTACTGTTCCAGGTCACGGCACTGCTCCTCAGCCTCGCTGCACCGCTCCCCGGCCAACAGCGCTCAGCACCATTCTGGCCCTCGCAGTCTAGATCCCCATCCTCAGGCTCAGATACAGGGTCTAAATATTCGTAGCAGGCCCAATGCAAGTCGGCACGGGGCAGACCAGACATGGGTGTGGTACTATGGCTCTCACAGTGGCAGGGGCCAGCGCAGTACCCATTTTGGACCCCTGGGGTGTACCACCAGGCCCAGGACACGCAGTCCAGGGGTTCCCATTCAGTGGCATCTGAGGCAAGGGTCCCTGACGCAGAAGCCAGTCATCCCACCCTGAGGGATACGGAGGAGTTACCAGTCCTACCACCTCCTCTGGAACCCACCCCTGTTCCTGATCCTGATCCTGGGGTGGCTGACCCTGGATTAGAGGCAGGACAGGAGATACTGGAGGACTAGGAATCAGCTAATTGGAATCAATATGAGCAATGACTTGAAGAAAGAACAATTACTCACCTTCTTGTAACTGTTGTTCTTCGAAATGTGTTGCTCATATCCATTTCAAACCCACCCACCCACCTTTCCCCCTGTCGGAGTAGCCGGCAAGAAGGAACTGAGGAGGTGCCGGGTCGGCAGGGTCATATATAGAGCACTATGGAGGTGTCACTCCGGGGGCTCCAGAGCCAACCCAATGGGTGCTGCTAGGGGGAAAAACTTCCCAACAACGGTGCACGCAGCACACACACACCTAATTAGAATGGATATGAGCAACACATTTTGAAGAACAACAGTTATGAGAAGGTGAGTAACTCTTCTTTCTGGAAAAGCCAGGGTTTATTTTAAACATTAAATATCATTTGAAGTGAATAATGTTTGTGTTTAAACATAGCTTTTGATTGTAGGAAACTTTTTTGCCTTTTCATTTAAGATAATATTAAAGTATTGTTTATTCTTGGGATGCACTACACGTTGGACCAAATAACCCTCCAGGTCTTTACTTATATTTTATTCAATCCTTGTTCAAGTAAAACTCCTGTTGGCGTTAGTGAATATTTTGCCAATCTGTCTAGGTTTTAACCACAGTATCTGAGTGCTTCAGTAAGAATTATCTGATAATTTCAAGACTTGGCCCATAGTGGATCTATGTATAAACACAAAAGTAAATAAATAAATTCTGTTATTTTGAAGGGATTCTCAGAGAAAGAGCTTCCTCCTTCTCTCATCCCCTTTTCAAGGTTTATCTCATAAAATCATAGAATTGTAGGACTGGAAGGGACCTCAAGAGGTCATGTGGTCCAGTCCCCTATACTCATGGCAGGACTAAATATTATCTCCTCCTCTTTCTCCAGACTCAGAAGAAAGAGCTTCAGCTACCTTGTCCCCTCCTCTGCCCCTTGCCAAGCTCCAGCCTCCATTTCTTCCTCAAATGGGGCGGGGGGTAGACTACAGCACTTTGCTGGGTTTGGGGCCGCATCCATTCAGGATGAGTGAGTGAAAACATTTCTCAAAGGATTAATCTATAGAATTCTAGCTAGGTTCCTACTCTTAAGTAATTTCTTCTGACCTATTTGCCCTGAGAATCTTCAAAGATCTAGGCCCAGTACTTAAAAATCCAGAACCTTCTGGATGAAGAAGTCAGTTGCCTGGCCTCTCCAGGGTGGAAGGATTTAGGGATTTTATTCAAATTACTTATTTCCCACATTATTTCCATGTCTCTGCACTGAGACTTCAGGCTCAACTTTGAGCTATGTTTTCTGCACTACTGTAAATGAAAATTTCAGATGAAAACCCCATGATGTACTGCCCTGTCCCTCTTGCAAGGTCATGTACTTCCTTTAATTTATCTGCAAAATGCCAGTCCTCATATGCTCATCTACATGGGCTATTTGAACTTTCTTGTTGTTATCCTTCAGCTATCAGCAAATAGCAATTTAATCACACTGTCATTCAGGCTTTCATTCTACACACCGGTCTCCCTATAGATGCTAGTGGTTCTGGTGTCCAAACTATGGAAGCATCTTGATTTGGGTGCCCTGAACATTGCTGATGTAAGTCTCAGGCCTTCCCACACCTGTGAAAGTTTCTGGATATCAGAGTAGAGAGGACCCTTATCTCTCTAGGTAAGTCTCAGGCTCTGTTGGACATTCTGTCTCTCTCACTTGCTCCAGTTAGAGCTGTTCTTCATCTTTAGTGATGGTTTGTGGCAGGTGTTGATCTGGTTCCCTAGGTCTGTCTCCACTTTCAGTCCCTACAGTCTCTCATTTTAGTCATCTGTTTCCTGTGGAATCCTTTTCTCTTCCACAAGCAGCCCTATTTCTTGCCTGGGCGTCTTATTTACCCTGCATCATGGTGGCTCTCTATTTTCTTCTCTATCCTTTCTTGGTTTCTCTTATCACAAGTGCAATCTCTCAAGAGAATGTACCCACCTCAGTTCCCTTTCAGACTGCGGAAATTGGATCCTTCATCACCTTACTCCTGGGATTTGAATATGTTGCTCCAGGAAGCTTAGGCCTTTGCAACCTGATCCTTACAAAATTAAACTGTTCCCTCCACTAAGCTAAGTGGAGGCCTGGCTGATAAAGTGGGATTTCCAAGCAAATCGTTTCTTTGAAGCTTCACATAGAGAATAGGAGCAAAGAATCCTGTGGCACCTTATAGACTAACAGACGTTTTGGAGCATGAGCTTTCGTGGGTGAATACCCACTTCGTCAGATGCATCCGACGAAGTGGGTATTCACCCACGAAAGCTCATGCTCCAAAACGTCTGTTAGTCTATAAGGTGCCACAGGACTCTTAGTCTGGATCTGTAAAAGCAGCAAACACGGCTACCCCTCTGATAGAGAATAGGATAACTCAGGCCTGGAATGATCCACTTACAGGAGATAAAAGGAAGGAAGGAATTGAAGTGAAAACTGTTCATGAACTATCGAAAGTCAATTTTTTTAAAGTTAATAATAGGCCTGTCGATTAATCACAGTTAACTCACGCGATTAACTCAAAAAAATTAATTGCTATTCAAAATATTAATCACAATTAATCACATTTTTACTTGCACTGTTAAACAATAGAATACCAAGTGGAATTTATTAAATATTTTTGGATTTTTTTCCTACATTTTAAAAAAGTTGATTTCAATTACAACACAGAATACAAACTGTACAGGGTTCACTTTTTACATTATTATTTTGATTACACATATTTGCACTAAAAATTATAAAAGAAATAGTATTTTTCAATTCTCCTCATACAAGTACTGTAGTGTGATCTCTTTATCGTGAATGTGCAACTTACATATGTGGATTTTTTTGTTATATAATTGAACTAAAAAACAAAACAATGTAAAACTTTAGAGCCTATAAGACCATTCACTCCTACTTCTTGTTCGCTAAGAGAAACAAGTTTGTTTACATTTACAGGAGATAATGCTGCCTGCTTCTTATTTACAATGTCACCTAAAAGTGAGAACAGGCATTCGAATTGGACTTTTGTAGCCAGCATTGCAAGGTATTTATGTGCCAGATATGCTAAAGACTCGTATGCCCCTTCATGCTTCGGCCACCATTCCAGAGGACATGCTTTCATGCTGATGATGCTCGTTAAAAAAAAGTGTTAATTACTTAATGACTGAACTCCTTGGGGGAGAATTGTATGTCTCCTGCTCTGTTTTACCTGCATTCTGCCATGTATTTCATGTTATAGCAGTCTCAGATGATAGCACAGCACATGTTGTTCGTTTTAAGAACACTTTCACAGCATTTGACAAAATGCAAGAAGGTGCCAATGTGAGTTTTCTAAAGTTATCTACAGCACTCAACCCAACGTTTAAGAATCAAAAGTGCCTTCCAAAATCTGATCGAGACGAAGTGTGGAGCATGCTTTCAAAAGTCTTAAAAGAACAACACTCTGCTGCAGAAACTACAGAACTTGAACCACAAAAAAAGAAAATTAATCTTCTGCAGGTAACATCTGACTCAGATGATGAAAATGAACATGCGTCAGACTGCACTGCTTTGGATCGTTATCAAGCAGAACCTGTTATCAGCATGGATGCATGTCCTCTGGAATGGTGGTTGAAGTATCAAGGGACAAATGAATCTTTAGCACATCTGGCATATAAATATCTTGCCACGCCAGCTACAACAGTGCCATGAGAACACCTGTTCTCACTTTCAGGTGACGTGAAGAAGAAGCAGGCAGAATTATCTCCTGCAAATGTATACAAACTTGTTTGTCTGAGCGATTGGCTGAACAAGAGGTAGGACTGAGTGGACTAGAAGAATCTAAAGCTTTACATTGTTTTGTTTTTGAATGCAGGGTTTTTTGTACATAATTCTACGTTTGTAAATTTGACTTTCATGGTAAAGAGATTGCACTACAGTACTTGTATTTTTCAGTTCACCTAATACTATTTATTTTGTTTTTATAGTGCAAATAGTTGTAATAAAAATAAATATAAGGTGAGCACTGTACAATTTGTATTGTGTTGTAATTGAAATCAATATATTTGAAAATACAGAAAACCTCCAAAATATTTAAATAAATGGTATTCTGTTATTGTTTAACAGTGTGATTAATCATGTGATTGATCTTTTTAATCATGCAATTGATCACTTAGCCCTAGTTAATAAAAGTTTAACTGGTGGAATGCTATTCTATGTATTTGAAAACCCATAGTTAGCCTAGGGTTTCTCCACAAAGGAATGAGCCAAGAGTTATTGATATTGCAGTAGGCTTATTATAGTACTGCTGTGCAAATGATGTAGTGCCAGAGCTGAGCATTTGATCTGAGAGGTAGAGGAAGTCTATGTACTGTAGATAAGCAAGGTTAGGGCTAGAAAGTAACTTAGACCACACATCCATGTAAGGGAATTAAGAGGAGCAATAACTTCCCTTTTCTGCCGCCTGGTCTCCTCAGATCCATGTCTGCTAATTCCCCTTCCTCATCAGGTGGTGAGGGTAAGTAAGGATAGAGCCTTGGCTCCATAAACACTCCCTTGTCTGTGAATTGACACCTCCTCATCTATTATTGGGAGTGGACTTCATCCACCCTGATTGAATTGGCCCTGTCACCACTGGTTCTCCACTTGCAAGGTCCTTCCTTCTCTTCATGTGTCATTATATAATTCTTGCATCTGTAACTTTCACTCCATGCATCTGAAGAAGTGGGTTTTTTTACCCATGAAAGCTTATGCCCAAATAAATCTGTTAGTCTTTACGGTACCACCGGACTCCTTGTTGTTTTTGTGGATACAGACTAACACGGCTACCCCCTGATACTTGCAACAGCAAATGATTTAGAGGGAAGCAGCAGAAGATGAATTGCAATTTTCAGAAGTCTGTCCAAGTGACTGTGTCTTCTGGGTTTACTCCTCCAATGGGGAAATAAGTACACCACTCCTTGTGTAGGGCTGAAGTCACATTCTAACCTTAATGTAAAATAATGGAAAGCCAAGATTCTGTGTGAGAGAACCATTTGGACAGTTGAATGCACAAAAATACCCTTGTAGTATAATCATTAACATCAATACCACCTTTTAGGATGAAGCTATACTAATTGTCTTGATGTAGCATATCAAAAGTGCATATGTTGACTCTTAAGGAAAATTTAAGTTCTTTGGACTTACGGGTAGTGACGACCAGACCATTATTGCAGAAAAATAGTAGAAACAAGAATGACTTGGATAGAGGTGGAGCATTGTCAGAGAAACACCTTTTGCAATTCATTATAGAAAATTCTACAGTAACAGTAATAAAGAATAGAATATGTCCTCAATTCAGTAATTACATACTACAAAACACTGAACAAGAGATGGATCTAGGGATATTGGCAACTATAAAACATTAGACACAGCTCTTAACATTATTTCGAAATAAATTATAGGATGTATGATGTGCAATTATTTAAAAAAATTGTGTTAGAGGAAATTTATTCTAGCACTGTGAATAGATCTAGTAGAAGGGCTTGATTTGAAATATTGCACAAAGTTCGGGCCACCTTATTTTAAAAAGTAACCTCACCTAAAACACTTTGTATATGTGTTTGTTTTGGAATAATCTGTTTTTATTATGCACCAAATTTACCTGTTTTTAAAATTAACATTATTTTAAAAAATATGTTGTAGTATGCTTTATCTTGGGGAAAAAACTTTAAAAATGTCTTGGTTTAATGGCATAGAATATTTTTGAGTGTTGCTTTTAAAATCTGTTCTCAATATCCTAACTAAAATGTAAATGAAAGTAATTAAAATATTGCTGAGTTAAATATAGAAAAGACAATTTATGTGGGGTTTTTTTCTGGAATTGTCTTCAAATCTATTTGTCTATTAATTGTCTATTAATCTTCAAATTTTTGTTCCTGGTTTTATACATGTCACATTATATTCTTATGTGTATATTTCCATTAATTTTAATATGAGATGATGATTGCATTCCATTGTTTTGCACTTGACATAAAGAGATCCATTTTTAGCACCTGTTTTGGAAGTTATTTACCCAGCTCTCTTTATGGTAAGTGGATGTTGTGCACGTATGCATACCATGCCGCAATTACACTTTAAACTGATCATCTGTGGAGTCAAAAAATCACCTATTTCTAGAACATTCTAAGGGACTGTTGATTGTGAAAATGTTGTGGTAATTATTTTATTTTTATTTGCAGGTTGCCTTTTCACAGCACAACACCATCATGGATCTCGTGCAGTTCTTTGTCACCTTCTTCAGGTAAATTGCTTCTTCTGATGTCTGATTGAATCCATACTAATTTATGTTCCACCAAAGCATTAGATTTGCCAGTTCTTAATTCTTAAGATATTCCTACATGGAAACCTTTAATTTATGTTGCCAACACTGATTTACTACTGCTGAGGATCCTGACCTCTGTACTTTGGGTAAATACAGTTATTGTCCTCTGGGCTATAATAATGATAGTCTTTGCATTCTTTATGCAAAGATTAGCCAAAATATGTTTCCAACTGTGTACCTTCAATGTTAGTATGTAATAGAAATCATAGGCCAGTTATTCTGATTTATATAAATGCAGGTAGACCTACATGTGATGATTTTGAAATAAGTATTTTGTATAGAATTATAACTATAAACTCATATTACAAAAACTGTTGAAGAAAACTGTTTTTTTTAAACAAAATCCAAAGTCTTCACTTTTCCTTTCTTGAATATGTTGTTAAAAGACAAGAGGGCCTGTGAGATTTGGCTGTGGAAGGAATGCAGCATTAGCCCCTATCTGAAAATGTAGGACTATTTTCTGATACAAAACAGGATTAAATTGGAACACAATTTAAAAATTCAACTGTTTTATAAGAATGTGTAACTTTTAATGTGTATGAATTACCTACACTACTTTGGAGTATCACTGTTTAGTTATTCCCCAATAACCGTTCAGTATGCAAATTTGTGTACAATGTCAGACAGCCATTATTCACCAGAGTGCAAGATTTACATAATTGCTATATGTTTATTTCCCAATAACTAAGCAATGTATATGCAAATCTCTCTAATCCAGTTAGCTACTTCAATCTAATCTGCTCCGATTGGTTCTTACACTCAGTGGGTAATATCCTCTTCTTTTGTAAATGAGCGCAGCTCTGGTGATGTCGGTGATTTGGCCTAAAATTGTTTGTTTTTTTCTTTGCCAGCTCTTAAATTTGTGTACTGCTTGCTTCTATATCTCCCTCTGGGATACAACTCACCCAGAAGTGGGCAGGCCATGAGATCTCTACTCCCCAAACTAACACATTAATCTTGTACCTATTGTCTGATGCAAAGGGTAGACCATCTTTCCTCCTTCACCACAAACAGGCAATATCTAGAGAAATTGTGCCTGCCTAAGGTACAGTCTGCCTAGTGATTCTCCTGTGGTAGTGAAGCTATGCACTGACACCGGCACAAAGGTGTTTCACTAATGTTAACAATCTTCCTATAGAAATCTGAAAACATGGTAGCTTGTCAAAAGAAAACAAGAAATTCTATATACAATTAATTACAGTAATCCAACTGAGACATAATGAAGGCTCATATGAGTGACCTGGCATCCCACGGACACAGTCCATCTGCAGGTGTGTTGCGATTCTTACATGTGAGGTTTATAATGGTAATAGAGTGGTGATCAAAATGTATTTTGGGATCAAAACATCATCAAATTTCTAAACCTTTTGTAAGATTCTACGATATTCTTCCACAAAGGAATTTAAAATGCTAAAGCATTATTTAGATGTTATGCTTCGGTAATCAGTCCAACACGCAAACAATCACTAACTCTGATGAAGGGAAGGAGCAAATTTACTCCAAACTAAATAATCTGATCTGATTGACTCCCCGCTCATGTTGGCGATGATAATTCTACATGTTGCAGCATACTTGGCAAACACAGAATTGGCAGAATAAACAGTAATGGCTTACTTTTGCTGGTGGACAGGTTGGGCACCAATTATTTAATCACAAACATTGTCTTCCACTTCCATGACAAATACAAAATAATTTGGATGCAGCCTTGGTCATGTCATTGGCATCTGAGTGACTATGTGTTGGTCCGATAGCAGGACCTACGGGATGTGCACATAACCTGGGTATTACACTGAGCTGATTGCTAGACTGACCATTGTCTTGTTCATTCAAAGTTCTCCCTTTCTATTTGGCCAAAAATGCATAAAACCCAGTCATTTAAGCATCTAAATGTTGCCCGGATGAAAGATCCATCAACCACCGAACAATTCTCAACACAGCTAACTATCATTTTGAAAACTCTTCCAACAATCAGTGATGATGTATCTGCTCAATGGGTGTAGTCCTGTGTGATACAATCTCTAATAAAGTTGTCAGTTGTGTTTGATATACGAAATGCCATAATGCAGCTTGGCTCAATGATAATGGTTCTGAAATATCAAATCTTCTTCATGCCAAACAGGCAAGGTCATGATGTGCTCTTACCTGACCTGTCCTCTGAGTTGAAAAAGGCCAGATATAGAATAGCTTGCAGCACGCTTCAACACAAATTCTGCCAAAAGCAAAATATGTGGTTTGAACACCAAGTGGCTGAATTGCAGGTCCTTGCAGAATAACATGGTCAAAGCTGTGTACGGCCCTACCCAATCTGCCTTTACCGCTAACAAGTGCTGATGATGAATTTCTCATCATAGATCACACTATCATCCACCAAAGGTGGTGTGAACACTTTACTGAATTACTTAATCATCTGTCTACTGTCCCTGATGAGTCACTGGATAATGTTTGTAAACTACCTACATCTAATGCACTTGCTGATCCACCCTCATGAGCCGAGGTGCTAAAGGCTGTTCAAGCAATGAAAAGTAACACATATCCTGGTCCTGATGCATTCCAGCTGAAGTTTTCAGACATGGAGGAAATCCTCTCATTGACAAGCTTTTTGAATTCTTATCACGTCTGGCTTCAAGAAATCATACTGCAACAACTAAAAGATGCTAACCTTGTCACTACCTATAAGTGCAAAAGCTTAAACAGTGACTATGGTATCTACTGCAGCCAGGGCTGGCTTCAAGGTTTTTGCCACCCCAAGCGGCAGAAAAAAAAAAAGCTGCGATCGCAATTGGCGGCAGCTGCACCATGCCACTTTCTTCTTCGACGGCAGGTCCTTCCCTCCGAGTGGGACCGAGGGACCTGCCACTGAATTGCCGCTGAAGAGCCCGACGCGCTGCCCCTTCCCCTTGGCCGCCCCAAGCACCTGCTTGCTGGGCTGGTGCCTGGAGCCAGCCCTGACTGCAGCATCTCCTTGCTCTCCGTGCCCGGTAACATTCCTGCATGGATTCTCTTGAACCAGCTCCTGGTTGACAAAGTTCAGTCTGAGTCACAGTGTAGCTTTTATGTTCAGTAGAGTACTGTGGCATGATTTTCATTGTCAAGACAATTAAAATAAAAATGTCACAAACAACATCAACCTTTGTACATCATGTTTCTCAGTCTAACCAAAGTTTTTGACATGGTCAACCACACGGCCGTCTGGAGATTGCGTACTAAATTTGAACACCCAGACAAATTTATTAATATTGTTCGGCAATTCCATGAAGGCATGGATGGAAAAGTTAGTGTTGATGGTGATCTAACCAATCCATTTCCAGTCACAAATGGGGTGAAGTAAGGATGTCTTTTCTCCTAGCCATTTTGTTTATACTTTGCTGTGATGCTAGAGGAAACCCTTCATGGCTCTTCAAATGGTGACTTTATACACGTTTGAACTGACAGGTTCTTTAATCTTTCTTGTCTACTTGCAAATACCAAGGTGAGCGAAGCTTTAATCTAGGAACTGTTCTACTCCAATGATTGCACCTTGGTGGCACATTCTGAAGCAGCATTACAAGATTGTACAAACCACCTTGCTGTGGTGGCTCATAACTTTGGCCTTACCATCAGCCAAACAAAAGCTGTACCTGCCATCTTTTCAACAACTTTACCAAGAACCATCAATAATCTTGGAAGGTATCATGCTCCAAACCATCAAACCGTTTATTTATCTCAGCAGTATGTTAAATAATGGAGTGTCAGTCGATCACAAAATGGATGCACAAATTAAGAAAGTCAGCACCACGTATTGTTGCCTTTATCACTGAATTTGAAAGGAACATGGAATCTATCTATAGACACCAATTAAAGTCTATAATGCTGTTGTCCTCATGACGTTTCTCTTTGCATGTTTCTGACATACCAGGTACAATCCAGACTAATGAGCAGGTGTGTCACCCCTGCCTTACAACCTTGGGTTCCTTACAATGCTTTGCTGAAGTAGCTCCCACCCGGGCCACTCACAAAGAACCTTCAAACATGTAAGCCACATCCTGAGTGTCTGTGGGGAACTGCAACCTGCCAGACATACTTGGGTTACACTCTGGCTCTCATCAGTCTGTGGCCAGTGAGGTAAATGTTTTTCTTCCCAAATTGGTCTATGGCCGGGTTTCTCAAACAGGGGTCGCTGCTTGTGTAGGGAAAGCCCCGGTGGGCCGGGCCGGTTTGTTTACCTGCCCCATCCACAGGTCTGGCCGATCGCAGTGCCCATTGGCTGCGGATCGCTGCTCCGGGCCAATGGGAGCTGCTGGAAGCGGCGTCCAATAAGTGCCTCGGCCCGCGCTGCTTCCAGCAGCTCCCATTGGCTCGGAGCAGCGATCTGCAGCCAGTGGGAGCCGCGATAGGCCGGACCAGCAGATGGGGCAGGTAAACAAACCGGCGTCCCCACACAAGCAGCGTCCCCTGTTTCAGAAACCCTGGTCTATGGAATCAAACGAAGACCGATTAGTACTAACTGTGTTTGTCTATGTCCTCCGCAAAATCAGGGAGGCTAGTATTATTATTATTATAAGTCCCAAATGAAATCTTCATGGTGTTGGTGATAACTAAAGTTAAGGTTTTGTCACGGATATTTTTAGTAAAAATGTCACAGACAATAAACAAAAATTCATGTGACCTGTCCCTGAGTTTTATGAAAAATATCCTGGGGGGGACAAACAGAGCACTGCCAGAGGCTTGCTACTGTGGCAGGGGCTGACTGCTACTGTTCCAGCCCAAGAGGGGGCTGACCCAATCCTGGTCGCTGCTCCAGTGGCTCCGGGGCTGGCTGTTGGCCGCTGTTTCGGCGGCCTGCGGGGTGCTGCTCTGGCAGCCTTGAGGCTCACCACTAGTCAGCTATTCCAGCTGCCCCAGGACTGACTGCTGGTCAGCTGTTCTGGCAGCCCCACCACTACTCCAGCAGCAGGGGCTGACCACCACTGCTCCAGCCCCATGGTGATGACCCAACCCCAGTTGCTGCTTCAGCCCTGCAGCCGTTGCTCCAGTGGCCCAGGGCTGAGAGCTGCTTCAGCCCTGCCCCAGAAGAAGTCATGGAGATTCCGGAAAGTCACAGAATCCATGACAGAATCATCTCCTTAGTCATAATTGAACCCTGGCAAGAATTTAGTACTTTCAGAAACATTTCTATATTGAGTAATTAGTAAATCAATACTAAACCACTTCAACTGCAGTCTCAAGTTACACAAATCATACTAGGTTGGTAGGAAAGTTTCTTAGCACTTCAGGTACCTTTATATGTTATAATCAAAAAGCTTACATCCTTAGATCAGCCAAGTAGCCGTTTCACCTCCTGCACTTCAACATCTTGTTCTCTTACTTAAGCCCTCGTTCACATTTTTTTCTTCCTTCGCACTCTGTGAATCCCCTTCTCTGTCAGCCTGTCTCATTTGGTGGTGTACATTGTAATGCCTGCCCTGCACCTTGATTACCTTATGTAACTAGTTTGGAATTGTTCTTCATACTTCCTTCCAGGGTTGTTAAACCCCTTTGTCAAATTTTGTCATCCTTTGTTGAAACATGGTATCTTTAGCCATCAGTTTAAAGACAATTTGGGGCTATTATGTTATTCTCTTGGAATACCCCAGTACACAACGTTAATCATTTGTTGTCAGTAAAGCTTAGCACTTTGGCATTCGGTTGTTTTTACAAAATAAAGAAGTTTCACACTTGACAACATTGCTTATCATATCTCTCTGTCAGGTAGTATCTGTGATATAGCCTGGCCAGAGGGCAGCAGGAGAGTGATAGATGGGAGATATTTAAGCCCCAGGATGATGAGAGCCTTATTCCCTGTAGAGGGAAGAGAGGCTGCTACAGATTAATTAGAACACCTGAAGCCAATTAGAGCACCTGAAGCCAGTCACCTGATAAAACTCCCCTGCTTCAATCAGAGAGTTGGAGGAGCTGAAGCAGAGTGGTTTGGTGTTGGAGCAGAGAGCAGTTTGGAGGAGTTGAAGCTGAGTGGTTTGGTTTTGGAGCAGAGAGCAGTTTGAAAGAGAGCAGTTTGGAGGGCAGCAGAGGAGAGTTTGGAAAAGTGCTGTGGCGGGCCAGAAGACCAAGACCTTAGGTAAAGGGAAACCTGACTTGTACAGAACAGAGGGACTCCACAGGCACAAGGGGTTGGGAGAAATCTTGCCCAAGCAGCAAGAGGGCAGGAAGCCCCCCAAGCTGAAGGGTTGGAGAGGGAAATAGCCCAGGGGAGGGAATTGCTAGCTCAAGTGGTTTACCGCTATCCCTAGGGCCCTTGGGCTGGGACCCAGAGTAGAGGGCGGGCCCGGGTCCCTCCCTCTCCACTCCCCTTCTCTGGGATACTAGTGGGACAGTTAATACCCCAGATCAGGGGCAAGAAATGGCACCCTGAACGTCCCCACAAGAAGAGAAAGCGTGGGACGCATCATAGTAGTGCCGGCAATTTACCACATATCCTTGTGGATGGTAACTCAGTTACACTTAATAAACAATATATTAGAAAAATGTGCTTTTCCTTTATCTGTTAATGACCTTCAGTATTAGACTTCATCTTGTTTTCATATTGCAGAGAAGCCAAGGCAGTCATGCTTTTTTGCATAGGGTCAACTCCTGTCAGTAATGACTGTAAGTGTAGCTCAGGGATGACATACCTAGAAAATGATCAGTCAGAATGGATGAGCCAAAGGAAAAATCATCACGTTGCTTCACAGTGGTATGGTAGTAGCAAAGAGGATGAAGCAACTACATATGTGATGAATAGTAAATGTACATATGTAGCAAGAAATCTTGCTAGATTTTTCCTCTAACTACACATAGGAAAATTACAATCTCTAATGTATGTTCTTTGTTGCAAATAAGGCACTCCTAGCCTCTGTGACACTTCCTTGGGGCACTCAGAACTCTGAGTGACCTTGTTACCCCTTTGCGTTGGCAAAGAGACTTGCTGGAGCTAAATTAGGTGACAGCTTCCTTCTCAGAACTTCTGCCAGCCTTTACTTTGCCTTGCCGATAACACCTGGTGCACCCAGTCCCCCTTGAAGAGCATTTTGCCATGGGATCCAGTCTTTCTCTCTGGACACTCACTGTTCATGAAATCTGCTGCCTCCAAAAAGACAATGTGCACGCCAGCTTACTTAAGTCAACTAAGAATTCACATTTTTGATAAAACAAAGAGAAGTTTATTAACAAAGATAGAAATTCAAGTGATACTCAGTAAGCACAGGAGAAACAGATATAGTTACAAATAGAACAAAAGTATAACATGCTTCTAGGAAACTAAATGTAACTTTAGCAAACTAAACTCTTTGTCTAAGCTAAATTACTCATCTAAAGCAATCTCTCAGTGTCACCAGACTCTTGGGCCAGGATCCAGCTTTCATGGAGACAACAAAATGCTGTTCTTTTTGCTCCCATAGTGATGGACCCCCCCACAAAGGGGTTCTCAGTCCTCCAGAGAACCTTTGAAATGTATCCTTCTGAAGTGTACCACCTGACAAAGTTCTTCTCTTTTGCTGTTGGTTCTTCAGTGTGCTGACACCATATTTGTCTTTCTCATTCTCCCGTTGACTTACTTTTCTTATTGACTTAATATGCAAATGAAGTTTGCTTTGTGTTGACTTACACAGTACTTGATTTCCATCAGAGACCTAGGAACACAGATAAATCAACATTCCTTTGTATGGGAAAAAGTTGTTTGTCTACCCAGCCTGTTTACATAATTTAAACATATTTTTAGTATATACATACAGCTTCTTGAATAACATCCATACATACATCTCGCAATGCTTATGGTGACCATAATGTTATAAGCTTTCATTTGACACCCTACACAATGTTCTTTATAGATAAATACTATGACAGCAATATGTTAGGTGTTGAGAGTTTGGCAGGCCTGATAGGAGTTGCTGTTACATGACAGTGAACCCTTTGCAAGTGAGCATTGAAGGACTCTTAGGGCACAACCTGCTACTAGAACTGCTGTTACAGGAATCCAAGCCTCTGTGCTCTGGATCCCCAAGTTGTTTCAAGATCCTGGAATCTGAATGGAATCCAGCCACTATCCTAATCTCAGGGTCACTAAGCACGCTCTCAGGGGACTTAGACCCCTCTGGGCACAGCACAGACCCTTCAGACTCCCCAATACTTAAACACTCCCCTCCCAGAACTCCACCCGAAAGGTTTGAAGCTTTGGCTTACAGTTCAACACTCTCAGGGGCACACAGCAGTTGTGAAGGCTGCTATACTTTTGTACAGTCTAACATCTGTATGATCTTTTATCCTTAATCATGTAAAGTACAGGAGAGTACAGATCATGCAAAATAATAAAACATCCTAAACTCAATGTCCCTCACTAGCTTATCTTTCCCTTCGGAGTTCTTGGGGGATCATGTTTGTGGGATGAGGTAATATTTTATTGGACCAACTTCTGTTGGTGAGAGACACAAGCTGGCAGGCAGACAGACAGGGTCATCTGCCTCCTTGCCCTGCATCAGTCTCTCATCTTAATCTGGTACCAAATGACTCTCTCCTTAGATCCCCCTTGTGAGTTCCTTTATAGCAGGGATCATTTGCTTCTTTTTCTCTAGTCCTGGTAATTTTCCTTTACATTCCACAACTCCCTCCCTTCAGATAAGAGGAGGAACTGTCTTCTCTCAGGCTATGTCTACGCCAGGGCCGCCCAGAGGGGGGGGCAAGAGGGGCAATTTGCCCCAGGCCCTGCGCCCTACGGGGGCCCCCACCAGAGTTTTTCGGGGCCCCTGGAGCGGGGTCCCTCACTCGCTCCGGGGTGCCCAGCAAACTCTTGTGCGGCCGGGCGCAGGAGCTTCTGCCGCTCCCGGTCTTTGCCGGCGGAGGGTCCTTCCGCTTCGGGCGGAACGACCCCCCGCTGGCGAATTACCGCCGAAGACGGAGCGGGACCCGCCGCCGAAGTTCAGCCCGGTCTTCGGCGGTAATTCGGCGGCGGGGGGCCCTTCTGTTCCGGGACCCGCCGCCGAAGTGCCCCGAAGACCCGCGGCGGGGCCCCCCTCCGCCGAATTACCGCTGAAGACCGGGCTGTGCTTGGCGGCGGGTCCCGCTGCGGTAATTGGCGGCGGGGCCCAAGACCGGGCTGTGCCGGCGGGTCCCCGGCGGTAATTCGGCGGCGGGGCCCCGCTGGTTCGGGCACTTCGGCGGCGGGTCCCGGAACGGAAGGGCCCCCCGCCGCCGAAGACCCCGGGCCCCCGGAATCCTCTGGGCGGCCCTGGTCTACGCTACGCATGAGGGGAGGGATAGCTCAGTGATTTGAGCGTTGGCCTGCTAAACCCAGGGTTATGAGTTCAATCCTTGAGGGGGCCATTTAGGGAACTGAGGTAAAAATGTGTCTGGGGATTGGTCCTGCTTTGAGCAGGGGGTTGGACTAGATGACCTCCTGAGGTCCCTTCCAACCTGGTATTCTATGATTCTACTGCTGTAAATTGGCCTACGCTACACTACTCCAGCTATGTGAATAACGTAGCTGGAGGCGACGTGCCTGAGACTGAGTTACCGCGAGGTCTACGCCGTGGGAGGTCGATGGGAGAAAATCTCATGTCGACTTACCTTACTTCTCTTGTTGGGGGTAGAGTACAGGGGTCAACTGGAGAGCAATCTGCAATCAATTTGGCGGGTCTTTATTAGACCCGCTAAATCACCTACCGGTAGAGTGTCAATCCCGGCTGTAGTGTAGACCTGCCCAGTGAGCTGCCATCTGCGCTGCTGGGTGTGCTCTTCTGGAATGGCTAGGGCTTCCACATGCCCAGCCAGCTGCCTTTGCCACTGCCAGTACCATCCCG
This sequence comes from Mauremys reevesii, assembly GCF_016161935.1. Taxonomy (NCBI): domain Eukaryota; kingdom Metazoa; phylum Chordata; order Testudines; family Geoemydidae; genus Mauremys; species Mauremys reevesii. Next base: position 13,308,046 of record NC_052629.1, read on the forward strand.
TGTACACCTAGGAGCCCTGCCAGAGGCAACTAGTGGGAGGGACTCAAAGGGGGGTATCAGCCTGGGCAAATGCCTCTTTCCCCACCCCCAGTCGGCAGGCCTGAGAATAAATAACTGGGATTAAGCACAATTTAAATATGGTTGAAACCACATGTTCTAACCTGATTTAGAAAATATGTACTACTCAGGGTCTTTTTCTTGTCTAGCCTGCTGTTTTTTTCAACCTGGTGAGCATATGGACAGCATTCATACTGTCCACCCAAAAAGAGGAAATAATCTGGTTTGACAGCACCACTTGTTTTTAAACTATGCTTCGGAATAGTTGTTTAACATGATTGTTTGCCTTGTGAAGGTTGGGTGGTAAGACCTAGAAGCATGTGAAATGCACGTTCAATTACTTTGATAAAAAACACAGCAAAATAGAATACATTTTCATAGGGGTTTCTGATGTATTCAAGATCAAAATTATAAAAAGGAACATTTTGTAAGCAAGTTATTTAAAATTGTGTACATGAAAACATAGATGTTATGGCCAGATCCAGAAGAGCATACTTAATCTAGAAGCATCTTATTCAGTATATGCACTGTAGCAAAACCTGGTTGAAATTCCAATTTTTTGGAAGAAATAAGCAGGATATTACAGAAACTGCTGTGCTCTAGGCTGTGATATTCATACTACAGATGAAACCATTTATTTACATCCTTTTATATCAGGATGCTTCATTGTGTCTACTGGTTCACTGACCTTTTGTGTAAGAGAGAGCAGAAAAGCAATCAGATATGTAAGGCTAATAATATATCATGAACAGATTCCTTTCTTACAGAAACGGTGGCATCTGCACTGGGATGATTCACTGTTTTTTAGCTGATGCCTTGAAGACTTTTTAATCCTCACCCAAACTTGGCAAGAGTATGACTTTTTTACCCTCCTAGAATCAGTTAAAGTCTCATTAGAAAATTTCCTAAATTGTAAATATGAATTATCTCTCTATAATTTTTATGCTGAAGAAATTCTGTCCCCAGAATAACATGAAACCTGTGTCTACAGGCCCTGGCAAATAAAAACAGTTAATGAGCTTAAGGTTTAACTTTCTACTCTGTAAATTGAGGTGGATTTCAATGGTTGCAAATTTTATGTGAAATTATAATTGTAATGGGATAGATGCAGCTGGGATTTTAAAAACAGTTTGGGCATTACATAATGATTTATCCAGTAGGTTAGTCTGGAAAAAGGAACCTAATTTTTCTATACTATATTCTTTATTATATATAAAAAATTGTCCATGTTCAGTTTCCCTGTTTTTTTCCTTGCTTATTGACTAGTGGAGTAAGCACAGAACTGGGAGCCAAAGAACATGTGAGTTCTAATCTAGTTTCTGATGCTGGGATGCCAATCTTTCAATCTCTCTAGGACTAATCTTTCATTCCTCGCACACCCCAAACTCTATCTGTACAAGTTTGGGGTTTGAAAGGAATGAAGTTATGGATTCTATTCCATAGTTCTTCTTTGAATGATTGCTCATGTCAATTCCAATCAGGTGTGTGCGTGCCACGTGTATGGCAGCCAGAAGTTTTTTCCCTAACAGTACCTGTTGGGTCGATCCAGGCACCCCCTGGAGTTGCGCCTCCCTTGCGTTGAATATAGAGCCCTGCTGTCCTGCTGCCACTTCGGTTCCTTCTTACCATCTGTGACGGTTAGCCAGAATGATCGTTATCACTTGCATTGCAAGCATAACTTCTCTAGTAGTTTGAACTCCACTCCCCCCCACCCCCTTAAATATTTAGGTTATAGTAGTAGTATAGTTTAGATAGGTTTCATTTGGGGGTACCCCCTCTTTCCCCCTGGTACTGGGGCATGCATTGGTCCCTGGGGTTTAAACCCTGCGCAGCATGTGACAAGTCTATGCTAAGAAGTGACCCCCAAACTTCCTGCCTGAAGTGTTTGGGGGAAAGCCACCAGAAGGAACGCTGCAAGATCTTCAGGGGATTTTCTCCAAGGACTCAAAAGGAGAGGGATCTGCACTTCCGGATATTTCTGATGGAGGCTGCTCTCCCTCCTCACTTGGACCCCAGTTCAGTGGAACCGATGCCGAGCACCTCGATGTCGATGTGCAGTGCGCTGACACTGACAAGACATGAGTCAGCACTGAGGAAGGACTCTGCCAGAGACCCTCGGCACCAGCAAAGTTCCCCACATAGGAGCTCCAGGCATGGCAGTGGGTGGCACCGTTTGCAATCCCCAGTGCCCCACAAGAAGAGAAGACCCGAAAGGTCACTCCCCCATACCCAGAATGACGCAGAAGAAGCCTGCCATTGTGAGACCCACATCGGGCCATGGGAGTTCGGCTCCACTGGCTAGGGTCATGGCGACTCCTGCTCTTGCATGGGATCAGTCGAGTCTGAGCCCTCAGCACGTCCCTATCTGGGAAGGCAGTAATCTGCAGCTGCCTTCCACACTGGAGGTGTTCGAAGCTGCCAAGACCTCATTGCCTTCATGGTGCCGCCTTCCCCTCCAAGGCAATGCAGGACACTGAACTCAGTCTCAGCGAGACCCATAGACCCTCGGTGCCGTGCCGGGGCAAGCCAGCAATGGTACCTCACTGGTCACCATCTCCTTGGCACCAGTTACTGGTACCATCCACCAGTGGGTAGATAGGAGAGCCGCATCCATTCCCGAGTTCCAGTCCTCTTATAGCGAGTCCTCGGAGTCGGAAGCAGAGTCCTATAGCTCCAAGAGAAGCAGGCGATCCAGGACCAAAAGATGTGGACAGCAGCAGCTTCTTCTGGGGTCCTGGCCTGGTCAGTGATAGGCTCCCACCTAGTGGCTGTTCTGGACCTCTGGGGTATTTCACCAGGGTCAGGGCCAGAGCCAGAGGTCCTACTCTACATCGGCATTTGTGTCTTCAGTGTTGTATGTGCCTCCGGCACCTCATCTGGAACAGCACCAACCACTCATCATGCCGGCACCGACTACACCAGAAGACCGGGCACCACGAGGTCCCCTTGGTGTGGAGGGAAGGGAACAAGACCCACTCCCAGCTAGGGCCTCATCCTCATCCTCACCTGCTGAGGTGGTGACAGGAACGTCGACGGCCCCTGCCCTGGAGGACAGTAGAGTGCTCCAGCAGCTGATGAGGAGGGTGGTGCAGAACCTGGAGATCCCAGCCAAGGAGGTTGTCAAAACATCAGACCTGATGGTGGACATTAATGCCCCCTTCCACTCATTAAAACAATACAGGATACCACGAAGACCCTGTGGCAGACCCCCGCCTCCTTACCACCAATGGCAAAGAGGAATGAATGAAAATACTTTGTTCCCTCTAAGGGGTTTGAGCACCTATGCACTCATCCCCCACCAGACCTCCTTAGTGGTGGTGGCGGCTAATGAGTGGGAGCACCAAGATTACCAGGGACTCTCCCCGAAAAACGGGGAGGCTAAAAAGCTGGACCTTTTTGAGAGGAAAATTAATTCCACTCGGGGGCTCCAGCTCCAATTGACTAATCAGTAGATACAGTTACAACTCCTGCGGAGTGACTGAAAAATGTATAGAACTGTTGCCACAGGACTCCAAGGAGAGTTCTCCTCCTTGGTAGAGGAGGGTAAGCTCATTGTCCAAGCTTTGCTTCAGGCAGCCTTTGATGTGGCTGATTCAGCCACCCGCACCATGGCCTCCGGAGCTCCTGGCTCCAAGTCTCAGGGCTTCCATACGAGGTCCTCCCCTTTGAGGGCTCGACCCTCTTTTCAGAAAAGACTGACTGTAGACAGGTCGGACTCACCCCTGCGGCGCCTCCTGCTGGTGACTCCGGGAATTAGCTCAGTCCAGCGCTGGAGCGCCCTCTGCAGGCTGGTGATCCGCCTGTCCTCAGGCCCCCCGTGTCCCTCCCTGGAACCGGTGCCCTTTTACATGGAGGTGCTGCCCCCTGGCAGTAACCCCTTTTCTCTCAGGGCTTCCCCTTCTCAGGGAACCCCCACCCTCTATCCCCACCTTGCCTCAGTATTGGCTACTGCCAGTCATTGTCTAGCCCCACACTCTGGGGCAGACTGCAGTATCAGCCTACTCATCACAGGCAAAGGGGTTTGGACCTGCTGCCTTGACCTACCCCTGGGCTGCCCTCTGCAACCCCCAGTACCTGTTAGCCCAATACTAGGCTGCAGCCTGGGGCTTTCCAGGCTGGAGCTCCCCAGTTCCTCAGCCTTTCCCCAGCCCTGCTTCTCTCAGGTACTCGGTCTAGCTCCCTGCAGCCAGGCCCTTCTCTCTCTCTGAAGGCAGAGAGAGACTGTCTTGGGCTTCTGGCTTCTCTGCCTCTTATAGGGGCCAGCTGGGCCTGATTGGGGTGTGGCCCAGCTGCAGTCACTTCCTTAATCAGCCCAGCCTTGAGAGTAGCCGCTCTCAAGCCCTGCCAGGCTGCTTTTAAACCCCTCAGGGCAGGAGCAGGGGTCCACCCTGCTACACTGACTCACAACTTCATAGCCTCCAGGACTCGAGGGCCACTCTCAAATCCCTTGGCTTGCACATTCCAGCCATACAACGGAGACATTTTAAGCCATAACCTCCACCTCATTTTTACCACCCTCAAAACAGACAGGACTTTTCTCATAGGAGGAATAGGAATAAAAGAAAGAGACCTCACCTGTCATCAGCCTAGGGCTCTGGGCAGGTGAAACAGTCAGCAGGCCAGAAGCAGAACTTTTGAAGGTGCGCCTGCGGGCAACACACCAGTTCGGACTCTGGATCCATTCCCCCTTACCTTCTTGTGCCAACTACCCTGTGTGGGCCAGAATTACATTGGATCACTGGTTACTTCATACAGTAGAAAGAAGATACTCTCTCCAGTTCTCCTCCCTCCCTTCCTTCCACTCCCTTCCCTGTTCCTCTTCAGGGACCCTTTTCATGGGCAACTCCTCTTGCAGGAGGTGCACTCACTCCTATCACTGGGGCGGTGGAAGAGGTTCCTCAGGAGCTGAAAGGCAAGCGGTTCTTTTCCTGGTATTTCCTAATACTGAAAGCCAAAGGGGGCCTCAGGCCTATCCTAGACCTGCGAGACCTCAAGAAACTGAAGTTCTCCATTATTCCTTCCTTGGATCCGTCAGCGTTGGGGTGGGGTGTGCAACTGGGAGACCTCAGGACTCAGGGCCTTTGGTCCCAGGCAGCGCTCTCGCTTCACATCAGTGTCAGAGACCTGAGAGCAGTCTGGATGGCATGCCAGATATTCCAATTTCAGTTGGAAGGGAAATGTGTATTGGTCATGATGGACAATACTGCAGCAATGTTTTTATAAACAGACTGGAAGGGACACCTCCTTTATGTGTTTCCACACATACCACTTGTTCAGAAGGTGCTAGTCAAAGTTAAGAGGGACGAAACCTTGGTGATATTGGTAGCCACAGTCTGGCCCCATCAGGACTGGTACATTTCTCTCCTGGAAATGGCCATGGAAAACCTGATCACCTTACCCTTTCTCCCAGACCTCAGGACTGCAGCTGCCTCCAACACCTGAATCTCTAATCGCTCTACCTCACGGCGTGGAAGCTCCATGACTAAACCCACTGGAGCTGGCTTGTTTGGGTCCAGTCAGGGAAGTCCTCCTTGGCAGAAGGAAACCCTCCACTAGGGCCATGTACCTGGCCTAATGGAAAAGATTCACAATTTGACCATCACAATATCTCCCGTCTCCAACTCTGTCATCGATACCCAGGATATTGGACTACCTCCTCCATCTTAAAGAGCAAGGGCTTCCCACGGTGTTAATAAAGGTCCACTTGGCTGCCATTTCTGCCTTCCATCCACACGTGGGGGGGCCAGTCAATCTTTGCCAAACCAATGGTGAGTCGTTTCCTAAAAGGTCTCAACAAACTATACCCTCACGTACGACAGCCGGTCCTGGCCTAGGACCTTAACCTGGTCCTTTCCAGACTAATGGGGCCACCCTTTAAACTGCTTGCGACATGTTCTCTACTGTACCTCTCATATAAGCCGGCATTCCTGGTAACGATAACGTCAACCAGGAGGGTGTCTGAGCTCAGGGCTCTAACATCTGAGCCCCCTTACACTGTGTTCTATAAGGACAAGGTTCAGCTTAGATCGCATCCAGCCTTCCTTCCTAAAATTTGTCTCCCAGTTTCATATTAACCAGGATATCTTTCTCCCAGTTTTCTACCCTAAGCCACACTCAAGCAGCAGGGAGCAAAAGCTTCACTAGTTGGACGTTTGCCAGGCATTAGGCTTTTATATGGAATGAACAAAACCATTTCAGAAGTCCATTCAGCTGTTTGTCGCAGTAGTAGACAGAATGAAGGGGCTTCCAGTCTCCTCCCAAAGAATTTCATCGTGGATCATATCCTGTATCTGGCAACGATACCTGTCCTCCCCGCACCTCCCAATTACAGTGCACTCCAACCCAGGCAATCTGCAGAGCTGTGACGTGCTCCTCAATCCTCACTTTTACCTCACTTTATGCCATTACCCAGAAGGCTAGAAATGATGCAGCCTTTGACAGAGCGGCGCTACAGTCAGCAAACCTTTGAGCTCTAACCCCGCCTCCAAAACTTAGGCTTCAGAATCACCTAATTCAAATTGACATGAGCAATTACTTGAAGAAAAAACGGTTACCTACATTTCATAACTGTTGTTCTTCAAGATGTGTTGCTCATGTCCATTCCAATACCTACCCACCTACCCCTCTGTTGAAGCAAACCAGCAAGAACGAACTGAAGTGGTGGCGGGTTGGCAGGGACCTATATTCAGCGCCATGGAGGTGCAACTCCAGGGAGCACCTGGACCTACCCGACGGGTACCGCTAGGGGAAAAATCTTCCGGCTGCTGTGCACGGGGCACGCACACACCTTATAGGAATGGACACAAGCAACACATCTCAAACAACAACACTTACGAAAGGTATGTAACCATTTGCCTCTCCTCTGTAAAACAGTGATAATACTTACCATACAGGATGGTATGAAGAGCAATGTTTTTGCAGTGCTTAGGACAAACAAAGCATTATATACATTAAATGCTATGTGTTGTACTTATTCTGTTATTTCTGATTTTAAAGCTGTTCTTTTCAAGTTGATGTGCTATTCTGCTTTTAGCTAATTTGTGCTCATATAGCAGTTCAAAATGTTTGTCCACAACTGTTAGCAAAATAATTATTTCTAGCATGAATTTCATTTGATTGTACTTTGCAAATTGAAGCTAATTGTTCATAAACTTGTAAGTAGGAACTTATAATCTCAAGAATTACTTTGAAACTTTTTTTAGTATAACAAGGATCTGACACAGGAATGCTTACAAAAATAGAAACTAGAAATCCTACACTCATCACATGGATCACAGCTGCAAAGGTTAATACTCCTCTCCACAGGATATATCAGTATCCGCTTACTACTGTCACATCTTTCCTATGAAAAAAACAAAACAAAACAAAAAACGACCAGTTCAAAATATAACATAATACAAACCACCAGCTAATCAGTCAATGGCTGTGACATGCAGCCTTTACCTGATTCTCAAAACAGATCCCTCTGATGTCACTGAGTCAGCTGCTGAGGTGAATCTACCACGTGGAGATCTATCTTTGATGGCAGTATTCATGCCTGGCTAGGATAGAACATCTCGGGCTCTTGTTTTACACGTCTCGTTATCCTTATGGATCCTAGGTGTTCCAACCTCTTGCTGAGTAGTGTTGACTTTTAGAATTATTTATAGTTATATAATGTGAGAATACATTTTAGCTTCTCTGGTTAACCCCCCCACCCCACAAAGAACAATAGATATATCAGCTGAGACAATCATCGTACATACATACATTCTGTCATAATGGAAGGCATCACGGAGTCTCATCACCACAGAGTAAACACAACACATGAGAGTCATTGGCCAGCATGGTCCTCACACAGCCTTGAGAAGCGCATCATACCACACGCTGTTTAGTCAGCCACATTGTCGAATCACACTCACCTCAGATGCCCACTGCCCTGGCATCTGGCATCAGCTCCTACAAATCTTGTTTCAGCTGTCTTCCTCAGCTCATTGTTTTCTTTGTCTGATCATTTTGATGCAGTTATCACCTCATTAGGTGTGTGAGAAGTATAACTAGCACCCAGCAATCACCTGTAGCATTTCAGTTCAAAGAGACAATCATTATAGTCTTTTATTTTCAGTGCAACCCATGACAACCATCTAATATATGTCAGTAGCCAGAAGGCCACTGCTCAAAGTATGCTCAGCACCAGGTCGTAAATAGAATGTGAACGAGTACCTGTGGGAGCTAGAAAGGGGAAGCATAACAGTGACTGAAGAGCAGTGTCACAGCCCCATTCTGGATAACCATGAGTCCAGCATGTCACAACACTCATCATTCCTACACTTTTCCTCACACAGCAGGAGCTGACAAGTGGATTTCATCAGGGATGTTTCAATATATTGAATTTGCAAATGTTCCAGCAGCCTGATCCTTTCCCACTCCACATATACCTCCAATAGATGCATTTTTAATAGAGAAAAATCCTTTCCTTAGTATAGTAGTAGTCTTAAACAACTGCTTCCATCATGAATCTTCCCAAAAATTAAATAGATGTTCAATACATAGATATTTATTTTTAAAACAAAGATGATAATTAGTGCCAATTGTTTTGAGTTATATTAGCTTTATGAGACAGAATATTGATGTCCACAGAAAAGACAGATCTGAAACTGCAAAGCTCAGATCACTTGCACCATAGTTTGGTTATCAGAGATTATAAAATTCACATAGATCAAAATTAAAATATTTACTGGTAACATGAAAATTGAATTATCTCAGCCAAAATGATTTTTACTTAGTGATGCATTAAACAGTTTTCACCTCACTCTAGAAGCAAATAGTGTATTTTAATTCCACTGGGATGACATGTATATTACAGCGTGCAGTTTTTGAGGGGGTTTTGTTATTATTGTATTTAACATTTTAATTTATGGTGTGTGGTTTAATATAGATAATTCCTGCCTCTCTGGGAATCATTGAGAAGCATTGTCATGCCCCAGGGAGTTGTTGGATAAATTCAAACTTCATGTTAAGGCAGCCACTTGATAGCCTGCAACTGCGGGGGAATTTCCAGTGCCAGACTCAAATTTAGATTCTCTTGGTGCCTCAGAATTGACTGCTCCTCTAGGACTGGCAGCTAGATCAATTAATCCCATATATTTCCACTGGTGACCAGAATTGTTTTCCAGTCTCCCCTTCTTTTTCCTCTGCTTTCTGTGTCAGCTTGTTTTTCAGTTATACTTACTGTTGGAATCAGAAGCTGCCCAATCATACAGAAGAGTGCACCCTGCACCTCTTTAAGGGTGCTTCTGCAGATGAATTCCCCAGGAACTCCAGGAGCACAATGCCTCCTGAGGCACAGTATCCCCAGGGTGCCCCTTGGTTGGCTCTGTACTGCCCTCTTCTCAGGGCTGCATCTTAATGTACAGTCTGACACTAAATATTATAGATGTTTTCTGTTGTGTTCCTTACACATTACAGATGCTTTATATTGTGCTTGCATTTGGCTTCCTTTTGCTTTGCACTGTGCTTCCTTAAACTCTGTTAGTAAATTTAATCTGTTAGATTAGATTAAAAACAGCTCTGGAGATGAGAGTTGATTGTGTCTCATTCCCCTTAACCCCAATCACTTTCTTTTATGTAACTTCAGTCCATCATGCTTTAATTTTAAAGCAAACACTAGACCTGCTAGAGTAGGTGATCATCTGTGACAAATGGATTTGAAATTATGCTTTCCTCATTTACATTCATAAGAGAAGCAGTTCTATCCTCTCATGATAGAGTACATGAACCTGTAGTAAATGTTAACTTTGAGAGTTCATTTTCAGAAATGTAAGCATGCAGTGAGGTGGGCTGAAGGTTAGTGAAGTAAAAAAAAAAAAAAGGAAGAGAGAAATAGTAAATGCTTTGCTCTAGGCAATAATGTCATTGTGTGTTATGGCAAATGACAAGCTGCTTTCTCAAGTAGTCTGCCAGTCTGCCTTCCTTTCAGACACAGTAGGTATGGCACTCCGTGAAATGAGTGACATCAAAGAAATGAACAACCTGTTTACAGCAGTAAAGAAATATTGTGAGTCCTTGTACTGAATTGTAATAAGCCAAGGCAGTGGAAGAAAGAGAGTGCCTAGACAATGTGTCCTCCTGTGGATCCCATAGTTATTAAAATATTAAATCTAATGATTACCATTGAAGAGAGACATCTGGATTCATAAGGAATGCAACTACTTAGCTTTAAAATATAATGTTAATAAAATAGCTTAATACAATTTTACTGTACAGAAAGAAACATTTTGAACAAAAGGTTTGTTTTTGTTTGTTTTTTTGTTTGTTTGTTTGTTTTTTAACATGTAGCCACAAATAAAATTATGGAAGCTTTGGTAATAACTCCACAGTTAAGATTGCATTGAGATTTGCATGTAAAGCAGAGCTCAAATCCCTCTGTTTCATACTTCAGTGATTTAATTTACGCAAGTGTCTACACTTACAGCACCACATCGAGTACATACATACATACATACCCTATTTGCCCCCCTGTAACATGGTTATAAACAGCAGTAATGCACTGCTTAGGTGAATAGGATGAAAACACACTGGAACTGTACGGTACATACCCTGTGTGGCTCTCTACACGCCCAAGTAGTGCCTCCCCTGTCTAAACTGTTATTTTTAGCAGTGTAGTGTCCGTCAGCCGCCTCCTTGCTGGGGCCTTTCCCTATTTCAGGGAAAGGTTCTGGCAGCTCCCTGTGGTAGGGAAAGGCTCCAGCAGAGGGTAGCTGCCAGAGCTGTTCCATTCTGCTGTGAAAGACTCTAGCAGCAGGGAAAGGCTCCAGCAGCAGGAAGTTCCCGGAGCCTTTCCCCATAGCCTATCCCCGCCAGAGTCTTTCACAGTCGTTTGTAGCTATACACCACCATGTGGATGCTGCCTGCTTTTCACTGGATGTGTAGCTACCCATAACCTACACAGAAGCAACAAGGCAAGGCTCTCTCCATAAGGAAATAGACTTTTCTGTGTCATAGATTTCTGTAACATTTTTCCTATATTTTACAGAGGTATTATGCAATGTTCCCATTTTGAAATTTTGCCCTGTTTTTCTCTCTCTTTTTTTAATTTCTCTAGCTAAATAACCATAGTCTTCACATGCAAATAATACTGGATAAGATTCTGTGGCCTACATCACGCAAGGGATCAGACTAGATCAGGGATCAGCAACCTTTGGCATGTGGCTCGCCACAGTAACCACCCTGGCGGGCCAGGCTGGTTTGTTTATCTGCCACATCTGCAGGTTTGGCCGATCGCAGCTCCCACAGGCCATGGTTCACTGCTCCAGGCCAATGGGGGCTGCGGGAAGAGGCAGCCAGCACATCCCTCAGCCCACGCCACTTCCCGCAGCCGCCATTGGCCTGGAGCGGCAAACCGCGGACGCGGCAGGTAAACAAACCAGCCCGGCCTGCCAGGGTGCTTATCCTGGTGAGCCACATGCCAAAGATTGCCGATCCCTGGACTAGATCATAATGGTACCTTTTCACCTGAAAAACCTATCAATCATCACCTTGTCAATCTGAGGGTCCTGTTTCTCAAGGTGTGGCTTCTGATACAGTAGACTTCCTTATGCATGGAATCACTGACACCCCTGCCTCTTTAAAGTTATTTTAAGGAACCTCAGTTGCAAAGTTTGTGATAAGGTACAAATGGTCCAGAAGTGGAATACTTTTAATGGACACATAGACTCAGAAGAGCTAACTCAAAATCGAGCTCCTAGTCTGTTTTAATCTTATCACAGATCACTTGCAAGTAAGCCAATGTTTAAAGTGGGACATTTTCAAAAAGTGACCAATCACAGGGAGGGTGGTCATGAAGCCACTGGATTCTGGTAGCTCCACCACAAAGTTCAAATAAATGGCCTCTGAGGGCCAAGAGGGAGTATCCAGTGGCTGGAGGGAGGCGGCAGGGTTTCTGGAGTAGGATCCTGGTGTCAGGGACATACCTTGAAGGAAGTAAAAAATGTCTTTATTGTGGAGCACATACGGGGCCACCAGAAGTAGCGTGACATTAATTGCCAGGTTTTAATTGCCCCAGGTGTCCTGCCAGGGTGGAGTCATGGCACAAGTGAAGAACAGTGACTCTTGGAGGTCGGGGGGGGGGAAATAGATGCGGTCCCTTATGAATGTGATCCCTCCTGGGTATCATGTAGTTATCAGTTGATAATGCCCATCTTGTTGGGTGGAATTCCAGAGACAGAGTAGATGAGAATGAGCAGGTCTTGATGGTGAGTCACACTGAGAAAGTAATGGGTCTCGTTCCAGACTGGGGCCTCATGGATCAGGGCTATACCTTCAGGACAAGGCATCAGCCTTGCCATTTCTAGTTCCCGGGTGGTATGTCAAGGTAAAGTTGAACGGGGAGAAGAATAGGGCCCACCAAACCTGTCATTGGTATAGGGCCTTAGTCCTACACAGGTACTGCAGATTCTTGTGATCAGTGAATACTTGGACTGGATAACAGGCCCCTTCCACGTACTGTCACCATTCTTCAATGGCCAGGAGCTTTTTGTCCCAAGATTTCATAGTTTCACTCAGTAGGGAAAGATTCCTCATGTATTAGATGACGGGGTGCAGTGCTTGCTTGGATCCATGCCTCTGGGAGAGGACTACCTGATCTGTGTAGCCTCCATGATGAAAACTAGCATCGTGTCTGGTGGGCCATACTGGAGCAGTGGTGAAGACAAGCTTTCTCTGTTTGAGTTAGTATTGGGCCTTGGACAACCAGTGGAATTGGGTATTCTTCCATAGTAGGGCAGTGAGGGACTTGGTTTTTGCTTTTCTGAACAAAAATTGAGATGAACCTCCAGTAAAAATTTGCAAAGCCTAGAAAACATTGGAGGTGAGAGTCATTGCAGGGGGCTTCTCAGTCATGTACAGCCTCCACCTTGCATGGGTCCATCTTGATTCCTTCTGGGGACAAGGTGAGACTGAGGATCAAACAGTTGAGGTATGATCAAACACGCATTTTTTTGAATTTAGCATAGAGACCGTGTTGTCGTCATCTCTCCAGGACTGTGTGGATGTTAGTGGTGTGTTGGTCCAGATCCTCTGAGAAGATCAATATATCATCTAAGTATACCACTACAAACTTGTCAGTAGGCCTCATAGCACATCGTGAATGAAGTGTTTTGTTTTGTTTTTGAGTGCACTGTGTGGCAGAGCTCTGACCTTGCTCCCGTGGGTCCTGCGCTTCTAGGCGGTTTATGCTAGCCTCAGTGGCTCACTGTGACCCTCCACGTAGCCCTTCTCTCTCTAGGGCCAGGGTTACAGTCTACTGAGCCCTTTTCATCATAGGCTGTGAGGAGGTTGGTGAGAGAACTCCCACAGTCTCTGTTCAGCCTCCTGTCCTGACAGGGACCTGACTTCCCCTTCCAGGAGCTGTTCCTGTAGTGGTGGGTTGGGGGGAACCCGGGCCCGCCCTCTACTCCGGGTTCTAGCCCAGGGACCCTAATGGTAGCAGTTGTTGGCAGCCAACCTTTCACTGCCAGAGATGCTACATTTCCCTGGGCCACTTCCCCACAGCTCTCCTGCTTCTCCCTTCTTCACCCTTACCTTAGGGCTCCTTTAACGATGGTTTGAGGGTGTCTTCAGTAACCAGCCCTTCAGCCACATTTCCTCTCCTCTGGCTCCCTGGCTCTCCTCTGCCTGACTGGAGTGAGCCCTTTTTATAGTATCAGCAGGGCCTTAATTAGAGTCAGGTGGTCACATTAACTGAATGGCCTCACCTGACTCATTACAGGTTAATTAGAGTCAGGTGTTCTCATTAGCCTGGAGCAGCCCCTGCTCTGGTCAGTCAGGGAACAGAAAACTGTTAATCCAGTGGCCAGTATATCTGCCTTCTGCTATTCTGCTGTACCCAACTGGCCTGGGTCTATCACAACTGTTAAACAATAATAGAATATTCAATAAATATTTATTTAAATATTTTTGGATGTTTTCTACATTTACAAATATATTAATTTCAATTACAACACAGAATACAAAGTGTACTGTGCTCACTTTATTTTTGATTACAAGTATTTGCACTGTAAAAATGATAAACAAAAGAAATAGTATTTTTCAATTCACCTCATATAAGTACTGTAGTGCAATCTCCTTATCGTGAAAGCGCAACTTACAAATGTAGATTTTTTTTGTTATATAACTGCACTCAAAAACAAAACAGTGTAAAACTTTAGAGCCTACAAGTCCACTCAGTCCCACTTCTTGTTCAGCCAATCGCTAAGACAAACAAGTTTGTTTACATTTATGGGAGATAATGCTGATGGCTTCTTATTTACAATGTCACCTGAAAGTGAGAACAGATGTTCTCATGGCACTGTTGTAGCCGGTGTCGCAAGATATTTACGTGCCAGATGCGCTAAAGATTCATAAATCCCTTCATGCATTCAACCACCACTCCAGGTGACATGCGTCAGGTCAGGTCAATATATAACTCAGATCTGACCACATAATCACGCTTATGCCAATTCTTTACTAACTCAAACTAAAGAAATAATAAAAGAAAATAATAAACTTAATAATAGTTAGTACATCATATATAAGGACTTTGCAATTATTTATATGTCTGAGGTTTGTAGCAGTGATGGAATAGGCTGCTGGATCGTAGAGTAAATCAGGGAAGGAAACAGGCAAAATGGATATATCTCAGGAGTCTCTTGTATCCTCTGCCATGTGCCTGGAATTTTACTGTCTTAAACAAAGCTCACAGCATCTGCTTGTGGAAAGTTATTGGCCAAAGATGGAATCCAGGGTCACATGAGCATATCACATGTCCTTATATTCTTTGATGACTCACAGGTATAGCTATTGCCCATATTCTTGCTGAGGCATCCACAGGAAGGTTTAGTGAGTGGGATGTTTCTTCTATGGCTCATTGTTAGAGTGAAGTGTCCTTAATGGGCAAGAAGTGGAAACTTGGACAGATGACTAGGGAGGAGTATAAAAATATTGCTTGAGCATGTAGGGCTGTAATCAGGAAGGCCAAAACACAACTGGAGTTGCAGCTAGCTGGGGATGTGAAGGGTAACAAGAAGGGTTTCTACTGGTATGTTAGCAACAAGAAAAAGGTCAGGGAAAGTGTGGGACCCTTAATGAATGGCGGAGGCAACCTAGTGACAGATGATATGGAAAAAGCTGAAGTGCTCAATGCTTTTTTGCCTTGGTCTTCACAGACAAAGTCTGTTGTCCTGGGCAAAACAGTATGGGGAGGAGGTGAGCAGCCCTCAGTGGTGAAAGAACAGGTTAAGGACTATTTGGAAAAGCTGGACATGCACAAGTGCATGGGTCCAGATCTAATGCATCCGAGGGTGCTGAGGGAGTTGGCTGATGTGATTGCAGAGCCATTGGCCATTATTTTTGAAAACTTGTGGTGATCGAGGGAGGTCCCAGATGATTGGACCAAGGTAAATATAGTGCCCATCTTTAACAAAGGGAAGAAGGAGAACCCGGGGAACTACAGACCAGTCATCCTCACCTCAGTCCCTGGAAAAATCATGGAGCATGTGCTCAAGGAAATCATTTTGAAGCACTTGGAGGGGAGGATCAGGAACAGTCAACATGGATTCACCAAGGGAAAGTCATGGCTGACCAACCTGACTGCCTTCTATGATGAGATAACTAGCTCTGTGGATATGGGGAAAGCAGTGGACGTGATATATCTTAACTTTAGCAAAGCTTTTGTTACGCTCTCCCACAGTATTCTTGCCCGCAAGTTAAAAAAGTATGGGTTGGATGAATGGACAATAAGGGGGATAGAAAGCTGGCTAGATTGTTGGGCTCAACGGGTAGTGATCAATAGCTAGTTGGCAGCCGGTATCAAGCGGAGTACCCCAGGGGTCAGTCCTGAGGCTGGTTTTGTTCAACATCTTTATTAATGATCTGGATGATGAGATGGATTGCACCCTCAGCAAGGTCGCAGATGACACTAAGCAGGGGGGAGAGGTAGATACGCTGGAGGCTAGGGACAGGATCCAGAGTGACCTAGACAAATTGGAAGATTGGGCCAAAAGAAATCAGATGAGGTTCAACAAGGACAAGTGCAGAGTCCTGCACTTAGGACGGAAGAAACCCATGCATCGCTACAGGCTGGGGACTGACTGACTAAGCAGCAGTTCTGCAGAAAAGGACCTGGGGATTACAGTGGACAAGAAGCTGGATACGAGTCAGCAGTGTGCCCTTGTTACCAAGAAGGCTAATGGCATATTGGGCTGCATTAGTAGGAACATTGCCAGCAGATCAAGGGAAGTGATTATTCCCTTTATTCAGCGCTGTTGAGGCCCCATCTGGAGTATTGCATTCAGTTTTGGGTATTTCACTACAGAAAGGACGTGGACAAGTTGGAGAGAGTCCAGCGGAGGGCAATGAAAATGATCAGGGGCTGGGGCACATGACTTACGAGGAGAGACTGAGGGAACTGGGCTTGTTTAGTTTGCAGAAGAGAAGAGTGAGGGGGGGATTTGATATCAGCTTTCAACTACCTGAAGGGGAAGGTCTAAAGAGGATGGAGCTTGGCTGTTCTCAGTGGTGGCAGATGACAGAACAAGGAGCAATTGTCTCAAGATACAGTGGGGGAGGTCTAGGCTGGATGTTAGGAAACACTATTCCACTAGGAGGGTGGTGAAGCACTGGAATGGGTTACCTAGGGAGGTGGTGGAATCTCCATGCTTAGAGATTTTTAAGGCCCGTCTTGACAAAGCCCTGGCTGGGATGATTTAGTTGGTGTTGGTCCTGCCTTGAGCAGGGGGTTGGACCAGATGACCTCCTGAAGCCTTTTCCAATCCTCATCTTCTATGATTCTATGATCAACACATAGCTGTCTGGCTCTAATGTAAATTCTATCCAGTGGATGTTACTTGGGAATACAACATATGTATAAGATACCAGTTTATAGCCAATATTCATAACTTTAGATACAAAGTAATACATGCATATAAACAGGATAATCATACTTAGCAAATTGTGACTTTTCCATGATATAAATGGGGGTCATGTTCAATCATACAGAATCACAGTAGCCACTTCTAGATTTCAAAACATTATGCCCTTATCCATGCCATCAGAGCGGATGCAGCACTTGGTTTGGCAGTATTATCTTCAGTTCTGGATTCTGTTTGGAAGCTCCTTCCTCCTTCGGAGGATAGTGCTCAGAAGTCACCTGAAGTGGAGCAGCCATAGGGACACTATTCAAAGATAATGATGTAACCCACCTTGTGCAATAACTGTGGTTCTTCAAGATGCATGTTCCTGTGGGTGCTCCACTACCCACTCTCCTTCCCCTCTGCTTTGGTCTGTTCCCTAGGGGACATTAGGGTAGAAAAGGAAGTGAGGATGGTTCACCCATGCACCCTTATATGGCCTCAGTGTGGCATGATGAAGCTTAGGATGCATGCACAGGGCGAACGGACACCACTAGCTTAAAATTTCTATAATCAAGGGCTTGAGAGCAGGGGCGGCTCTACAAATTTGGCCGCCCCAAGCAATCATGCCCGGGAGGCGCCCCCGAGCATGACTGCGGGCTTGACTGCGGAGGGTCCGCTGATCACGCGGCTCAGCTAGACCTCCCCGCGGCTGCGGACGGGTCGCTGGTCCGGTTAAGCTGCCGCAGTCATGCCTGCGGGAGGTCCAGCCTGCCGCCCCCCTGGGAAAGGGCCGCCCCAGGCGGGTGCTTGCCCCGCTGGGCTCTAGAGCTGCCCCTGCTTGAGAGGCACATGGGCCCTGAAGTGGAGCACCCCCCCCCCCACATCTCGAAGGAGTGCGGTTACTGCACAAGGTGAGTAGCCTCTTCTTTTACTCTACTGAGCACTGATAAGGCCTCGGCTGGAGTATTGTGTCCTGTTCTGGGCACCACACTTTGGGAAATATATGGACAAATTGGAGAAAGTCCATGGGAGAGCAACACAAATGATTAAAAGTCTAGAAAACATGATTGAAAGGAAAGATTGAAAAAACTGGGTTTGTTTAGTTTGGAGAAAAGAAGAATGAGGGGGACATAACAATGATCTTTAAGTACGTAAAAGGTTGTTATAATGAGAAGGGTGATAAATAGTTCTCCTTAACCACTGAGGATAGGGCAAGTAATGGGCTTAAACTACAGCAAGAGAGATTTAGGTTAGACATTAGGAAAACCTTCCTAACTGTCAGGGTGGTTAATTAGTGGAATAAATTGCCTAGGAAGGTTGTGGAATCTCCATCATTGGAGGGTTTTATGAACAGGTTAGACTAACACCTGTCTGGAAAAGTCTAGATAATACTTAGTCCTGCCTCAGTGCAGGGGACTGGACTTGATAACCTATCAAGGTCCTTTCCAGTTCTACATTTCTGTGATTCTATGAGCTCAAGGTAATTCACTTCCCTTTGAACAATGGATTTGGCATGTTGAGTGAGTGTTCTTTTTACATTAGTGCCATTTCTACCATATACCAACTTTTGTGGGATAAGATGGTGATATCGGATCTTTCAAAATATGCTTCAATGGTGGATAGAAACATGTGGGGCTATTTTCATATCCATTTAATGTTGCAAAGCCTGCCTTCACACATTCAATGGAAAAAGTCTTTATGAATGTTGCACAAGGTGGACAAAGACTCTTTGTTAGTCTGTTCAGCTTTTTGGTTTCATTTGACTCCAATGCCTAGGCAATGTCTTCATGAGAGGACTTTGCTTCTTTTTTTTTCCTGATTGCATTTAATATTTCGATCATTTATCATTTCAAATTCTAACAGCCCCACTAGACTAACAGAGTGGTATAGGTCAGTTAGGCAGAGATCAAAGGGTAAACAGAAAACCAAAATACATTTCTAAAACTATGTGAATCTTCTGCTTTGGAAGGCTAGCTGAGCTACAGTTTGGGATTGCAAATCCCCCTCCCCTGCAAACTGACTCATTCATCTCTGGTATTTAGATTACAGCAGTGGTTCAACCTTTTTTCATTTGCAGTCCCCTAAAAATTTTCAAATGGAGGTGTGCACTCCTTTGGAAATCTTAGGCATAGTCTGCAGACCCTCAGGCATCCACGGATTACAGGTTGAAACCACTGTACTACAGAATGCACTTAAAGCTTCAATGCCAAACTCAATGATAGCTCGGATTAATGTAACTAAACAATATTATGCAATACTACTGCATAAAATGCTGATTACCAAGGAATATTTGTTTTTAAAATATGTTTGTTTCCATGTCTAGATTTTTCTTTAAAATTACTAAGAGTTTATTGGATTGTCTATGCAATTCTTTGCCTTCAAATTAAATAGATGTGGCTTTTTATTTTAATTTATATTTATATAACTCTACTTGTTGGAAAAAATAGAGCATATTTCACCCATGAAGGGTAAGTATTATGTTTCTTACAGTAGAAGAGGCATAAAGGTGTATGAAATATGAAAGTCTTTTCCACATGTAAAAGAAACATAATCACACTTAATGGGTGAGATGTTCTATTTATTCTATGGAGATTCATTTCAATATATATTAAATTAAACCACTTTGACTATAAATCTTCTTTACTTGCTGTTTGAAAGAGATGAAAGGAGGAACTGCAGAGAGTTACTAAAGTTCACATCTAGAACTTTATTAGATAGTATGACAGGATTTTTACGAAGGGTTCACTTTCATTTGATATTGTGTTGGTATATAGAATGCAAGCTATGTCTCAGTCTTCCAAACACTTGCAATTAAGCTTTATTTGCTGACCTACTCTATATCAACATTTTTCATTTTAGTTTGATGCTGAACTATGTCTAGATAATAGATCATTCATATATACTTTACCATAGTGGTCTCCTGACAGGGCCCATAGCAGTTAAGGCAGGATTATGACTTCATATATATGAAGTGATTCATGCGTACATGAACTCTTTTTCATAACCATACTCCTGTAAATAACCAATTTCCCACTCAGCCATATCTTTACCTCCTTCTGACCCTCAGGTAAATATCTGAAAGAAGAGACGAGCGTTTCATAGATAAACTTCTTTTTAATGTTGTTAGAAAAATGAAGGCTAGTGGAAATTTGCATCTTTCTGGAAGACTTTAACTTCCCACATATAGATTGATGAACAAATGCTACTAATAATGGTAGGTCCCGGTTATGATAGCCTCAGATTTTTTGCTAAATAATCACTGAACCAACAAGAGCTGCTGCTGTTTGCTGTTTTAGACTTGGTTTGTGAGGACATTAGAGAAGAGGTGAGGACATTAGAGAAGAGGTGTTGTAGAAATAACTTTGTATCAAGTGATTATGAGCTGATTCTGTTTAAATCAAATGGAAGGACCATGAAAAACAGGTCAGTAATTAAGGAAAGACAAATATTGAGAAATTAAGGGAACTAGTTAGTGATGTCAGGAGAAGAGTTCAAGGACTTAAATGTGTTGAAAGCTTGGAATTTCTTTAAGTCAAAGATGCAAAAACTATCTAGGATTTGCATCCCAAGAAAAGGAAAAAATACCTTAGGGAAGAGCTCCAGACCTAACTTGATGAATAAGTACTGCAAAAATGATATTGGGAGTAAGCAGAGAGCATGCTAGGAATTAAAACAGTGATTGATCAGCTATGAATGCTCTGTCTTGGAGGTCAGCAAATGTAGGGATAAAGTGAGAATTGGTAAAAAGTCAAGATGAGTTTGTTTTAATTTCCTTTGTAAAGTCTATCTCTGTAAGAGGTTCTTTACACATATAAATAAAAAGAGAACAAGAAAAAAGACAGTGGGCTGCTATACAGCAAGGATGGGGTAGAAGTTAAGGATTATCTAGATATGCCCCAAAACTCAAATGAATATTTTGTCCCAGTAATCTGAAAGGATGATGTAAAACAAGTGAGTAAATGCAGAATGGAAATGAGTGTATAGAAATGGAAAGAAAGAATTTCTGCTATAATCTGGGGGCTCATCAGTTGGAAGTGACAGAGGAGGAGAAAGATTTGGGTGTATTAATCAATCCACCAATGTGACGAAGCTGTGAAAAAGGCAAATGCAATCCTAGAAAGTATCAGATGAGATAGAGAAGTATTAATGCCACTGTACAAGCCACTAGTAAGATTTCATCAGGAATCCAGTGTACAATTCTGGTCATCCATGCTCAAGAAAAATTAATTCAAACTGGAACAGGTACCGGAGAAGGGCTATTAAGCTCTCCATTCCCCGATCATCATTTCGTATGAGACGAAACTAAGAGTGATTGGCTTGTTTAGCCCAGCAAAACAAAAGCTGAGAGGGGATATGATTTTTCTCCATAAGTACATTTTGGGATAAACATCCAGGGAGACACAAGAGCAGTTTAGCTAACGAACAGTGTTGGCACAAGAACAAATGAGTATAAACTGGTCATGAATAAATTTAAATTGAAATTAGAAGGAGGTTCTAGCCATCAGGTGAGTGAGGTTCTGAAACAACCTTCCAATAAGAGTAGTCAGGCTAAGCAAGCTAACTAGCTTTAAGATGAAGCTTGAAAAGTATATGAACAGAATTGCCTGTGACATCAGAGCATTAGACTTGATGACTAAGGAGGTCCCTTCCAGGTCTATGTTCCTGTGTTCATTGCACTAAAGGCCAATAAGCTTGGTCTGTGTTGGACCAGCTGTGAGATACAATTTCAGTCCATTATATCAGTTGGGGGTGGGGGCGGGATACATTGATTAAACTCTTTTTCTACATTTTTAAATGTATTGATAAACACTAGTCTTATACAAAGATGTAAAGGTAGCTCTCTCCTAATGAATTGCCCCAATATTAAATTTAAGATGTTTCATTTTAAAAGTGCAATTTACAATCACTGATAGTAAAATATAAGTGGTAACTGATATACATTAATAATTTGGCCAACACTCAAAATGAGTTCTAGACTATGCTGCTAGTTTTGCATTCAACATTTAGATTAAGATGTTTATCTGAAAGCATTATTGATTTCTTAGTTTATTTTACTTGTGTTTTTCTCTGTACCAGCACAACTGCCAATTTAAGTTTTTAACAATCTTATTAAATGCTTTCCTGCTGAGCTTTATTAAACTATATGTTTCCAGTAGTATTCCTTTTTTAAGGTTTATTACCCTCTTCTCCATATATTTTTCTTCTTTTCTCCAACAAGGAAGCTTAAAGTATCTTCCCAAGATACTTATCACGAGTTGTTTGCTTTTCATTATGCTTAGTAGTGATGTAAACTTCTAAAACTATGGTCCAGATCTTCACCTAATACTGAGAAGCACACAGCGCTGCCCAGATGAAAAGTTGTCCTTTGTACTTCTTCCATCTTGGGTCAAGTGTATATAACATCTGTATTCTAGCGTGAATTACAGCAGCCTAAATACTATTCTAACTCATGTCAGCTGCCAGTGGCCTTAAAGTGCTGATAAGGCAGTCAGGGATTTCCAGGGCTTAAGAATCCCCTTTCCTTCAGTTATTACCTCTACTCAAGCTCCCTTTCAGTGCTGGTGGAGTTGTACCACAGCATAAAATAGCCTTAAAGCTTGTCCCAGGAGAAACACTTAGTGTAGCCACTGTGCCAGCTTTATGCCACCAGAAGATTTCCCCCACCCCCATTCATTAGGGTGATCTTTCTAGGCCAGCTACGCTGGATTAGGGCTGTTTTGGATTGGTAGTGTAAAACAGCGGCTCTGTAGAGGAAAAACTAAATCTTTGTATGTAATCTGGATATGTAAGTAGACATATACAGTACTTTCATGTTGAAGTTCCGAACTGCTGGATGAATGGGAGTTTACCAGTTCCTGCATTGTGCTGCTTCACTCCAGTTATTTTGGCCATAATGTGGAGAAAACATGCCCTTTAGTTACTTCATCATAGTTTGCCAAATTATGGTAATTACTGTATTAATGCATTAATGAATGTATGCTTATAAATTAGAGGCAAGATTCTCTATTGACATCAGTTCTTCTGGGAAGAATGGAAGTGTTCTAATGGAAATCATTTATATCATTATATAAATTTTAAAAATCTCTGAATAAATCTGTGTGTTTTTTATTAGATTTAACAAACATAAAGAGCATTATTATGTACACCTTTACTTCTGCAGGTTGCATATATGTTAGTATTTGTAGTTCAAGTGGCCTCTGATATTCATACTTGTGGGATCAAGACTGGAGCTTCCAGAACCTTCTGGAAAGCAGTGTCTGTTGGTGACACTTACTTCACCATCCCTTTCTCATCCTGGAGGGTTCCTAGGGTATTAAAGAGGGAGTGGCCCCAACTGCCCCTCAGTTCCTTCTAACTGCTGGAGGTGTAGCAAGCTCTGATCACACACATTGTCCTTGATGCTTTCCTGGTCAGTTTTTTTTATTCTCTTCCCCCCACCCCTTCTCCCTGTCTATTTAGGGGGAAATTTTGTTGATAGTTAGTTTGCCAGTTAGTTAATGAGGTCATAATTTTAAAAGAAAAAAAGATGATGAGCATGGGCACTGTCTGGATACACAGGAGGGGAAGAGGCAACTCAGAAACCCCTGTTAATGGAGGAGGCTCTTCAGGCCTATTCAGCCAAACTGGCACTGAATAAATCCAGCATCAGATTGAGGAGCCAGTTATTGTTAAGGTCCCTACATTTGTCAGATTGAACTAGGAAGCCTATCTCTGTGCCTAAAGTGACTCGCTCATCCATGGATCCAGCTTCCATATGATCCAGATCTGCAAAGCCAGGAATCCTGCTACTCAGATTGGGATCTAGCAGTCAACTATGAATCCTGGGCTGCAAAACCCACATCCTCCTCTGATAGCCGAGCAGGGATCAAGTAGCTGCAAAACCCATATTTGGATCCACAACAAGACATGGATTGAGATCTTTTTTTTTTTTTTAAAAAAAAGGAGGGAGATAGGGAGGGGCAGAAGGGAGTAGGGACCAATGCCTGACAAGTATGAATCTGGATCCAGAGCCAAAAACCAAGCCTACATCTGGATCTTGCTGCTGAATATCTGGACCTTGCAGTACTAGAGCCTAGATCAAGATTTGACAGTCCAGCATGAAGGACTCCCAAGCACACTTGTCAAGAAGTGATCCAATGGCTTATCTACAGGGAATGATGATATATTGACAGACTATTTGTACTCAGCATTGCAAGTGCTCTATCAAGGGCTCTTGCATTATATTTTTTCCACAAGTGAGGTAAATAGCAGCTAAGTCTCTTTCCCAACATGGATAATGGGCTTGTCTGAGATTCTTATCCAAAAACAAGGAAGATGTAACATCAATATTGCAAGCCTTTCCTCCACCAAAAAACGAGTTTTCTCTGTATTGCCCCTGATTCTTTTCAGGGCTTTCAAACATTGGTCCACTTGGTACCAAGTTGCTGTCACTAGGCATGGTTAGAGATGGGGGAATCTGCCATTAAATATCATGGGTCTGATATTAAAGTCCTGTTTTTTAAACTACTGGTCTTTTGTCTCAGATATCAGGTGGGAGTCTCCATCCAGGTTCAAAGTTTCTCTGGCTGACAGTTGACTGGTTTGTGAGTGTTATTCTGAGATCTAAAAGATCCTGTTAAAAAGCCGAAGTCTTTGATCAGTCACACCTACTCTGTGAATTGAAAGATATTTCCCCATCTGCATCATTTCTAAGCAAGACGACCATGAGTTTAGACTATTTTACACTTCAGATACTACCAACAAAAAAAAATCCTACCCAAAAGCCTCTTTGACATCTGCCAAGAGAGATTTGGTTGCTATCTCTGTTCCAACCTCTACACACACTGTCACCCCTTTCTCACCTTGGAATAACCTTATCTAAGATAGGATTGCTCTGTGTACTTCTAGAATTGCAGGGGGTAGTTACTTTGCTGGGACAGCTGCAGAAGATGTGATTAAATTATCCATTGCAGTGCCTGGCATGTGCTGCCAACTCTGCAGAAGAACAGGTTAATTTATCTCACCCTAAGGGTGTCCTCTTCTAGAAAGAACCAGGGGATTGTCATTTTATCCTTGTGAAGCTCATAGGCTTCCATTTAACAATTGGCCAGATTGTTCTCTTTGTGTTATATCTCTATGAACATGCCATTTTTGATAGCCTAGAGCAGTGATATTCCTACCTCAGTGGTTCAGAGCCAAATTAGCTATCAACATTACCCAAGGAAGCACAGTAGTTTCATCAATATTACCCAAAAGAGCTACATTCATTGTTTCATATATATGAAAAATGACTGACCAAGTATTATTATTTTATTCACCAACAGTTGGGTAATAACACAGCAAAAGCATCCTATTGGTTAATAACTTAGATTGGTTAATAATTAAATCACACAGTGTTTTAATATGTGCTGCAGACAGCCACAGGAGATACATTAAAGAGCAACATGCAGTTTACAAGCCTCAGTCTGAGTTATCAATAGCCTAGCGCATTGCTGAGATACAAGCCTAATGACTAACTCCTTTATGTTGCATTCTCACAGAGCACGTGGTCCTGTCTGCCTCCTAACTATGTAAAGATGTCTGAACTTCCCAGCTCTTACAAATGACCAGCTTGTATGTGTGTCCACGAGCCTCAGATTCAGGGAGGCAGATATCATGTATTCAGATAACTTTGTTGTTGTTTATATGGGGCCAAAACTTGTGTACAAGTTTCCAAACCTTTGGAGAGATGGAGATGACACTAGAGGAGCCAGTCTGTCCTGGTGCAAACATTGTCTACACAAACACATTATGTTTCACATATATGACTTGGCAGGGTCAACCTTCAGAAACTTGAGGGGAGGGATAGCTCAGCGGTTTGAGCATTGACCTGCTAAATCCAGGGTTGTAAATTCAATCCTTGAGGGGGCCATTTAGGGAACTGGGGTAAAAATCTGGGGATTGGTCCTGCTTTGAGCAGGGGGTTGGACTAGATGACCTCTTGAGGTCCCTTCCAACTCTAATATTCTATGAATTTGTCAGAGTCCTCATGCAGGACAAATGCAGCTTCCATGGCATAACCACACTGTCTTCATCACACCATGTTGCATTGCAGCTATATATGTTTTTAGCACCAACAAAATATTTCCCTTATTAAGACTTGTTTTGGGAGAGTGATAAGTTTAGTCACCTCTATTCACACTTGAAAGTCCTCCAGAGCTGATGCTTATTTTGGCAGTTCTGCTCTTCTTTTTGACCTCGAACTCCTCAACCCATCTTCCTGGGGGCTATACTGCTCACTAAATTCCCAGAAATGGGTATATGCCAAGACTCCTTAAAGAAGAAATGAAGGTTACTACCTGTAACCAAAGTTCTTCAAGATGAGTCTCTGCATATTCATGTTCTCTGGCAATCTTCTCCACTTATGCAGAGGCTTAGGTTAGGAATTCCCAAATTAATGGAAAGAACTAAATGGCAGTTGGGGCCACTCCCCCTTTTATACCTTCAGAACCATCCAGAATAGGGAAATAAATTATTAGGGAATGGCCCCAATGGACACGGCTGTCCAGAAAGTTGCAGAAGCTCACTTCGGGTGTCTTGATTCCACAATTGTGAGAATATGCAGAGGCTCGTATTGAAGAACTTTGGTTATAGATAAGTAATCTTCATTTCTATATTAATTGCTGTTTTCATTGTTATTACTATTTGTTATTTGTTCCAACAATGTGATGGGGAGCATTGCCTAGTGGTCAGGCTTAGGCCCTTTGACTTGCAGAGGGGGTTTTGGGAGGGGAACCCAGGACCTCCCACTCCATTGGATTCCAGCCAAGGGCTCTGTGAGGATGGCAAAAGGATCTGCCGTCCAGGAATGTCTTAAGGCTGCCCTATCTGGGCCACTTCCTACCATCCCTCTATTGTCCAAAGTTTGCAGTCTGTACAGGGAAATTTGAAGTAGGTCTTCTCATCACATGGTACCTCTTTGTGACTGGGCATGGTGTGGTAACTCTCCCCCTCTTGGAGTGGCAGCTTCCTTTGGTACTTTGGCCCTTCAGCCATGTTAGTTCAGAGTCTCTTCTCTGCAGGGGTAGTCCATAAACCAAACACAGGGATTCAACACAAATAAATTGGGTGAGTAAGTGCAAGGGGGAAATGCTTCCCTCTCAGGGTCTATCAGAAGCCGGTCCTCCCTTTCCTCAGGTAGGGACCTTCATGCAGTTGTGGGCAGGAGAGATCCCACCTTCACTCAGTCCTTTCTTAGGAGCTGCAAGGTAAAGGTCCTTTCTCTTCCCTGGCCTGCCCACAAGTGAGCTGTTTGGCTCCCTTTTAACTCTTCTCCAGCCTGTGCATCTCTTGCAGGGGGGTGGGGGGTGGTGAGGGGGGGCACTGGCTTAGCCCAGAGCAGCTCATTAACCTCTTGTTCTCCAATGTGGGATTTATATACCCCATCACAGTTGTATAAGACACAAAGATAAAGTATAAAAGTTTAAAAAATAAGTCCCATTTTTAAACGTTAGTCACTTTAGGGCTAATTTGTAATGGTTTTTAGGTGCCTAAAAAGGCAGATAGGTGCCTAGTGTCCTATGTATCAACTCCTATGGGAGTTAGGCACCTCAGCACTTTTGAAAATCCTACTTTGTGCCTATCTGCACCTTTTGGCTCCTAAATACTTCTAAAACCTGGCCTAATTTCCAATTATTTTCAATGAGATTTAGGCTTCTAAGACCCACATCCTCAAAAGTATTAGGCATTTAACTGCCATTGATTTCAATTGGAATTAGGCACCTAAAAATCTTTGAGGATATGGGCCTAAGTGCTGAAGTCACTTTTGAAAATCCTGTAGGCAGTTTTGGAAAAAAAAATATTGAAAAGCGCGGAACATAGTCCCTGTCCCACAGAACTTACAAATATTAGTAGAGCCACAGAGAAGGCTGGGGAATAGAAAAGAGGAGAAAGTCGGGTAGTGGGGAGGAGAAGAGGTCATTTGTTGGGTTGTTTTTTGGCTTTTTTGAATTCAGTAGTGGTGGGCATGTAAGAAGTTTTGAGGAGCAACTTATATGACTTTAATAGGACTACTCACATAAGGAATACTGATGTGAATATAATGGCTTTCAGGATTGCTCCCAAAAATAGCTTTATAGTACTTTACATCTGGATAAGAAGAATTCTCCATATAATTAGTTTTAAATGAACTTGAAGGATGTTGCTTAACTTGTGTGATTTCACTTGAGACAAATTAATAAATACAAATTAACTTTTAAAGGAATTTTGATTGCACTTGCATTTTTAAATGTCATAGTTTATTTTGGATTGTATGCCCCATATTCAGACCCTATTTGCATTTTTTGGTTAAGTGGAAGCTCTGAGGATTTTTCTGCTGCTGCTATGATACTAGCAGAACAGAACTGGGAGCTGTGAAGCAGCATCGCAGCTGCAGGTAAATTAATTCTTCCTCTCAGTCGCCCATCTCTAAGGGTCCAGTTAGAGATACTCTAGAGCAACAAGTATGGATGAGGGGGAGATAATGATCAGCTGATGTGGTGTGGGCAAGACAAATCTGAAACAAGGGAGTGGCAAATAAATCTAGGTTGATATGAATGAGGAATGATCTAAGGAAAGGGCAGTAATAAACTCTCAGCTGCTGAAGAGCAGGCGTTAGCAGGCTGGTTACGGAGGAAGACATGAATTGAATGTAGGGTTACAAGCAGCAAGTGCATGGACCCTGATTCACAACTAGCAAGATTAAAAGGAGATCCTTTAATCATCTGAGTGGTTGTGGTATATGGGCTTCAGAGCTGATGTGTTTCCATGGCTGTGGTGGCAGCAGAATCTCTCCATCATAAAGTAACAAACACCATTGGGATTCCTTAGACTCTCCTAACTTTTGCCAGGACTTTCTTTCCTTGCCCCACCCACCACACTGTTATCAGCTGAGACTTACTCATCCCACTTCATCATCAGACTCCCCTCTCTCCCAGCCCCTGTACTTTCCCAATTCCACAACCAAAATACTTTATTGTAAAGATCGCTAATTGTAAAACATACACTTTTCTCATCGCTGTCATCACAAATAGCTGATCAGTTGTACTTCATCCTGGCCTAAATCTGGTCTGTTTCTCTGCAAGCACTGTTTCCAATGTGCTTCATTCTCTTCTGCAATAACTTGATGAATACTTTTCCTGGCACACTCAATAAGCTAATTCCTCTGTAATACTTGCACTTACTCTTATCTCCTTTTTTTTTTTAAAGATCAGTACTATTAATGCTTTCCCCCATTCACCCCTCACTTGCTCTTTACTTGTAAATCTTGTTGAATAGTTTGTGCGTAACCTTTACCATGTGACCCTCGCCTGTTTGCAACAGCTTTGCATCTGTTTTGTCATGTCCTGGCACCTTTTTCTTTTTAAAACTTTATTGAGATCTTACTACTACTACTAAGAATTCCAGATTGTGCTCTCCAATTTTTGTATTGGGAAGCTTCTTCAGGATGTTTTCATCTAATATGTACTGCATGGTGTACAGGACTTCAAAATATTCGTTCTTTGCTTGTTTGTCCTCGTTCGTCTGTCACCACTGACATCTTCAATACATATGTCCCTCACAATTCTCTTATCTTGTGATAAAACCCTTGTGTTGCAATTCTCTTTCTGTATTCTTCTGCTTCTTTACATTGTTTATTTATCCAGTTATCTGTGTCTTTCTTTGTTTTCTCTCTCTGGTCAACCCATTGTACTCAGCTAATAGACTTGCAGCTTCCTACACTTGTCACTCAACTGCAGCACTTAATCTGTTGTCCATCTTGGTTTCTTTGTGTTGACCTCATACCCCAAAATTTGTTCAGCCACTCCTATAATCTAATTTTTTAAACTGTTTCATGTCTCTTCAACATTCATTTATTCTCTCACCAGAGTTGTGATGTTTCTCCACTAGGCTTCTTTGTTTTCTTTCCTGAAGTTTGGCTCTTTCAATTTACCCACACTATAGATCTCATTTCTTGGCACTTTTTCAGTTGCCCTTGGCCTCAACCTCATTGATGCTAACACTCACTTACGATCTATTGATATCAGCCACAAATAATCTGAATGTCAATACACCTGATTTTGATTTGAGATTCACAGTTAGGAAGTCTATCATTTCCTTTGTTTGCCCATCAGATGATGTATAAGTCCACTGCCTCTGCAGCTTTCTTTGTTGAAATAGCATGTTTTTTATCACAAGGTTGTAAGTTAGGCAGAAATGTAGCTGCCTTTCTCATCTTTTATTTTCTTCATCAAGTCCAAATCTGCCTGTTGCTCCAGCTCAGGAATTCCAGTCCGATACTACTTCCACATTAAAATATTCCATCACCAGTTCATCTTGTCTTGAAACTTTGTGTATTGCTTTCTGTAGATCATGATAAAATATGTCAATTTTTTCCTCTGGCACTGCTAAGGTTGGCACATGTACTATTGTGACTGCATCAGATTTGATTCTAAATCTCACCCTCAGCATATGAGGCAATATCAGGTTAAATGCCATACTTGCCTGGCTTTAGCAACAATGCAACTCCATCCTGGTGTCCACCATCTTTTCTTCCTGGTGTCAGTATCCCGTGTTCATCCTGATAGAATTCTCCTTTGCCTTCCCATCTCTTTTTGGCTAAATGAATAATTTCCCCACTCATTTTTTGAACTCTATATCATTACCACAAGTGCTGCAGCCTGGTATAATGTTCTTTCATTTCATATTCCAATTTGTGTATTGTTGTGTTTGTTCCAACTGCATACTTTTCACTCCTGCCTCGGTTTCCAGTCGGTGAATGTGGTTCTTGTTTGTCTGGGCACCTGCATTCTTTTGTTTCTCTTTCCAGTCTTCATTCAGTTTCTATGGTCCAGTACTAGCCAAGAGTTCAACCACAACTCCTTGGCTTTGTGGTTGACCAGTGTATTGTACTCCATCTACAACACTGCTCTGAGCTATCAGGGGCGGCTCTAGGGATTTTGCTGCCCCAAGCACGGCAGGCAGGCTGCCTCTGGCAGTTTGCCTGCGGAGGGTCCGCTGGTCCCGCGGCTTCAGCGGACCTCCGCAGGTAAGCCGCATGCGCGCCTGCGAGAGGTCCACCGAAGCCGCGGGACCAGCAGACCCTCCGCAGGCAAGCCGCCGATGGCAGCCTGCCTGCCGCCCTTGCAGCGACCGGCAGAGCGCCCCCCCGGCTTGCCGCCCCAAGCACACGCTTGGCGTGCTGGGGCCTGGAGCCGCCCCTGTGAGCTATCCACTAGCTTGCTCCAGTATCGTTTCTACCAGTGTTATACTTCGGAAGTTGTTTTGCTGGCTTCACCATAGCAGATTGCATGTACTTGGAGGGCCAGACAGGTTTTCATTAGCAGCCACTAACTACCTTCATAAGGTTTAGCATACCAGCCAAGGCAAGGTCCTGGAGTGAGATGCACACGCAGCTACTAGGAGCCACTCGTGAGAGTTGAGTGAGTCACCATGACCAACTTGCAGGCAAAGTCCATTGATTTTGAAAGTCAGTGGAACTTGGACTACTATGGGTCTTAGCCAACAAACTCAATTACGTCCATATATTTAAAGTTAATTAGGCACCAAAGGATGCAGATAAGCACCTGTTGGGATTTTCAGAAGTGCTTAGATGTCTAACTCCTATTGAAACCAATGGGAGTTAGGCATATATTCTGAAATCCCAATACATTTTTAGGTGCACATATTCTTTTAAAAGTCTGGCCCTTGGACAATGTTGAGAATTTTACCCATTGTATTTGTTTGTTATGTGGACAGGGTAAGATTTTTGAGGTCTTAATTGTTCATTTAATTGCTTGTTAAGTGCTTGTGTTTTGTAAACAATGTGGTAGGTAAATATATTTTTCCCTTTGCAATCTTTTTTTTTTTTAAGCAAAGTTGTTTATTTTTCTTGGTTTTGGAATAAAATGAGATATACTTTAAAGAAATCATTAGTAAAATTAGTAAATCTGAAGAATGTTTAGCATAGAATCAGAGACATCTTTTAATTTTAATGGTGTCAGTTATGTTTGACCAGTTTGAAATGTTTGGTTTGTATTTCTCCAACATGGAAATATATCCTCAACAATAATGCAAACTAAAGTTTTAGATAAAATCCTGGAATCTGTGTAGTCATATATGCCTGAGCATACCACATGCATTTTAACATTTTTTAAATTTCTCTTTGCACTTAAAAAAGAAGAGAATAAAAGTTGGACATTTGAATTTCTGCTTAGAAATTTTATTTAATTTCACCTTCCTTTCATTTATAATACCAATTCCTCAAATGTATACTTCTTTTAATGAAAACATGTCATTCTAAGTTATTTGTACTTGTGTTTGTATGTGTATTAACAGGAATAAATCTGTTTTTATTTATTATAATTAAACATGAATACTCATTAAGTTACAGAATGCAGTTTGTTTATAACAGCACACATTCATTATAGACCTTAGAAACAAAACTGTATTTCTTTAGGGGCTGTTTCCTGGGGAAACATATGGATAATGAAAAAGAATTCTACAGTATGTCTTTCTCTTCCTCATTAGCACAGCAGATTTGAGAAATCTCTCCTTGTAGTTTATTATGAAAAACCCTGATTTACTTATATATAAAAGAAAGAAAACCAAACATTGAAATTCATTGTTTTTGACCAAGAAAAGGTCACACAAAAATGTTAATTAAAATGTTCATTCATGTAATTTCCAAAGTACTAGTGCTGATGCTTTTTGTGGCAATTTCTTTGGATCAGGCAATTTCTGATCTTGATCCTGCACGACTAATAAAATCATCTTAAGAACATAAAAACAGCCATACTGGATCAGACCAAATGTCCATCCAGCCCAGTATCCTGTCTTCTGACAGTGTCCAATGCCAGGTGCCCCACAGGGAATGAACAGAACAGGTAATCATCAAGTGATCCATCCCCTGTCGCCCATTCCTAGCTTCTGGCAAACAGAGGCTAGGGACACAATCCCCGTCCATCCTGGCCAATGGATGGACCTATCCTCCATGTATTTATCTAGTTCTTTTTTTAATCCTGTTGCTGTAGTGGAGAGAGGAACAGTGTTTGGTGGAGATAAGCACAGCCTTCAGGATGTACATCCCCTTCTGACTTGAAAGCTAGGTGATTGACAGCTATCAATCATCATGACCGAGTTCAATTCTCCTTCATTTTTTTGTTTACTACTCCTGCTTTAATGTATTACTGTCAGCCTTGTTTCCCTCACAATGTACATAATTATTTTCCAGAGCAGTTATATAAGGTAATTTGATCTTAATTCTTTTCTTCTTTTTTTTGTAATTGCAGTTGTTTTTTGTCCTTACTGCTGGTGGCTGCTGTCGTTTGGAAGATCAAACAAACCTGTTGGGCTTCTCGACGGAGAGAGGTATCAATAACATTAGGATTACTATGATGGTTTTAAGTATCGTAGGGGTAGCCGTGTTAGTCTGGATCTGTAAAAGCAGCAAAGAATCCTGTGGCACCTTATAGACTAACAGACTTTTGGAGCTGCCACAGGATTCTTTGCTGCTTTTATGATGGTTTTATCTTTCAGAGTGAATTCAGAGCTGCAGGTGAAATTAAAGTAACTCCCTTCAAATACATCATCTTTACTTGCCAGGTTTTTTTTGTTAAGGCAGAACAAGTGAATCTGCTTTCTTTCCCTAGTGTAAGATTATTATTTTGCTGTGGAATATGCTCTCTACTGCTGTCAAAATGAGACAGTGTAGCAGAAAAGTTGATAAATTGCAAGTAATACAATGCCTGATGACACAGTACCTTAATGTACCTTTCCTTGATGCCATTCTTTATTCTCATACTTATTTGTCTTATTTGAATGTAATTAGTATTAAGACTTCATTGTGCTAGGCACTCGTTCAAACACTTCAAAAGGAACAGTCCTGCCCAGAAGAACTCACAGTGTCCTTAGTGCTTGAGTTCATTTTATTGATTTTAAAATTATTGAGGGAAATTCTGGACCCATTCAAGTCAATAGAAGTTTTACCATTGATTTCAGTGGGGGCCATGATTTCACTCATAAAGTTTTGTATACAAAGTTGCCATATTCTCTGTTGGTGTGAATTGGTATAGCTCTTGGAAAAAATAGCTTGTAATATCCCGTCTTATTTTGTTGAAAAAGCCATTGTTGATGAGGTACAACTCTAGTTTGCATAAATACGTATGCAGTATGACTCCAAAAGCTGAAAAGGGTTTAAGGCACTGATCCTTGCCCTGGAAACAGTTGGTGAAACATTTGTAATGTTAGCAAATATCACTTATTTGACTGGAGTTTAAATTTAAATTAAAAAATAGTTTTTTTCTCTGTGGAATTGATTTATATTATAGTGTCCTGACAGTCTATTAAGTATGACTATGCTGTGAATCAAAATTATTTTTTCACTGTATATCTACACTGAATTCATGCGTGCTTTAGAAGTATCAGGTAACTAGTTCTTACTAAATTCTTGCAGTGAAATTGTAGCATACTAATACCCAATTATAGCTTTGAACTGATGCAACAAAGAAACTCCTATGCTACTATAGTCATTTTACGATAGGTATTGTCTTATTCGAAGGAACAATATCCAGTAGACTTATCTCAAAGAGCATGTGTTGTATGTGTGTGTGTGTATATAACATTACTTGAAAAATACAAAACAAGTTACTTTAGACCATGGTCTTCTATTTAACTTCTTAGTATTCTATTTGATCCTATCTCAATGCTTAATTCTTTCTGAGTAATTCTGTGCAACAGTGTATTGTGAAGGAATGCAGCAATTGCTTGATTCTATTTCTAACTTTAATCAGTTTATTTTAATAAGATATTTAAAGATAAGTGAGAAATTCCTGACTTTATAGATTTAGTGGTCTTTGTGTACTTTCTGTGGTTATTCTCCTAGATGTTTGAAAAAATACTATTAGAATGACCCCGAGTGTTCTCTGTAAATCACTTTGACATATTTGTCATCATGGGAAAAGATGATGGAATTCTTAGAAGTGTTCTTTCTTTGATGGCATAAGAAGAGTTTGGTAGCTATAGGAATGTGCATGAACTCATAACTACTGACATATAAGCACAAGCCAAAGGAGCTCTGCCATAAATCAGTTTCATTTACAGAGCAAAACTGGAAATATTTTTTAAACGTGAGCTGGGCTGAATCTTTTTGAGACCCAGTCTGCAATACTATTCCTTGATTTTACTTCAGTTTAACTAAAGAAAATTAGATGTCACTCAGTCCTAAATATTTCATAGTTTGCTATGTTATAACGTGAACAGCTGTTTCTGTATATTTATAATGAGCAAGAAGATAGCCGTTAGAGTATTATCATTATATAATTGTAAATGTTTAAGAAAATAGCCTTTATTTCCATTTTACCCCATCTCTTTATCTTGAGTGCAACACTTGGATAAGACTGTATTATTTAATGTTTCCCTTTATTTCTGGTTAAGTAGCAGCAGTTTTACTACCCAGCATATCTTTTAGGGTTATGGGATACAAGTGTTACAAGTAAATATACCTGGTACTAAAATATACCTATTTGGATCATTGAGCTTTTCTGCCTCAATCGTTTAGTTTGCAGAACAGAAATGTTTGTTGCCTTTGACTCCTTCTCCAGTATATGATCTGTCTTAGGTCAAGTGCAGAAACTGTATGTGATTCTGGTTATCACCGGGGAATTCAAGAGTGGAAACGTGAGATGGAGTGCAAGAAAAAAATGAAAATATAATGTTCTATCATCATGAAGTCATTCTGTATTGTGCCAATCTTTCTTCCCCAGAGTAAATGGAGCCTGATCATCATATTGGGGCAAGGTTTATTTCTTGGTAACTTCTTCTTAGTGAATTTCAGCAGGCTATTGACTTGAGTAAATTATTCCTTAAAGGTTTTATGGACTCCTGAAAGGCAGGAGAATTCATTATAAGCAAAAATGCAAAACTGTGACCTGCTTTGTAGCCTGACCTGAACACATGGCTAAATTGGGTCTTCACTGATACCAATTTGAGTTAAGCCTATGGCTCAATCCAGTCACTTTATGCTACATTTGGATTTTGCATTACATAGTAGGAATCTTAACAGGTCTTTTCCATTTTTCCCAAAATCTGGATATTTACTTTCCTATTCTTTGTACATCCTCACATTGTAGTTACTTTTTTAAACCACCACCGCTTGTTGAGCAGAGGTGTTCACAGATGTACAAAGGTCTTTTACCCAAGGGATTACATTAAATGTAGAACCTAGCAACTTGTATGAGAAATTCAAAATGATTCCTTCCACTGTGCATTACAAAGCGTTTTTCAATATTTAATCTTATTTCCTGTTATGTTGCCCATTCATCTCGCTTTGTAAAGGTTCTCTAAAATTTCTCAGTCTGAACACAAACTTACAAGGGTTAGTCATCTGCAAATTTTTCCAGCTCCCTGTTCCAGACCATTAATAGAGATTATTAATACAGATGGTAAATGAATTACTTTTAGAATGGAATCATTCTGCATAAAATGGACAGATACCTACACCTTATCCTCTCATCCTTTGCCATTCATTGCGAATGATCACTTTTCCAGTTTATTAATAAATATATTAAAATTTTGCGATGTTGAAAGACCATTTATTCCTATGGGTTTTTTGGTCTATTGGTCAGTTTCTTAATCCATGACACCACTGTACTTCTCATCTCCTGTCTTTATATTAATAAATATATTAAAATTTTGTGATGTTGCAAACTGAGTGTTTATTCCTATGTTTTTTTTTGTCTATTGGTCAGTTTCTTAATCCATGACAACACTGTACTTTCATCTCTCATCTGCCTAGGTTCCTGTCTCTTGTGATGTACTTTGGCAAAGGCTTTTTGAACATCTGTATAAATTCTATTTGATTCTTCCATTATACTTTGACTTCTTGTTGAGCTCCCTCTCTTCTTCTCTTCTGCCCTCTGAAAAGGCAAGCAATAGCATATTCCATCTCTCACCATCAAACCTATTCACCAAGTGCATTGCAAGAAAAAGTAAAGTCTCTTTCCTTTATTTCATGGTTCCCAAAAGATCAATGGAGCGTTGAGCAAGAGAACATGAACAAATATTTAACAGCCATCACCTTAGCTAAATACAATAGATCAGCAACATTACCTATGCATGGCTATATGAAAGGCTGTGTAGAACAGTGAAAAGCTCAGCTCATGGAACTTGATCCTGAGAAAGAATGACATGGTATATTAACAGACTTTCTCACACAATTAAGAACCTTACAGCGTTATTCTGTTGGACAGTGTTCTGGTTGTGGTGTATTGAAACCACCCTGGAGGAACAAGGATCAAGTTTGTGGGTGTTAAAACAGAAATCTTCCTTCACTGATCAGAGTAAAATTTACAAACACACAGGAAAATTTACCTAGGAGTTTCTGACAGATTCCTGGGGTACAGTCTTGAACTATGGGACTGCTGAACCCCCTTAACTTTTCACCCTGGGCTGTCTCTCACGATGTTTTCTTAGTGACAAGCAGCAAACCTCTCCAGGTGCTGTGATCACTCAGTCAACAGGATGCAGAGACACACCCAACTAAGTTGCATGAATTCTCTCTAAGCCACTCATAAATCATATACAGGAAAAGACCAGCAAATCCCCCCAGCCTTGCACCCTGGATATATTTGGTCTTACACTGCTCAAGACCCTCTTGAGCAATGCAAGCTCTTTAATTAGTTTGCCACTTCATCAAAGGATAGTGCACATGCACCAGTCTTTGTGATTTGAGCAGATTCCCCAAGCATTTTAGACAAACTCACTGGTAAAGATAAAACATTAAAATAAGTTTATTAATTACAGAAAGATAGAATGTAAGTGATTATAATTGGTAGGCATAAAGGTCAAAGAAATAAAAAGTAAATACACATTCTAAATCCTAAACTTTATCAGGCTCAGTAAGATCTGAAACAAACAGTTTTTCTCACTCCACTGGATGTTGCAGGCAGGTTGCAGTTCTTAATAGACGGGCTGAATTCCCTTCTCAGCCTGGGGCCAATCTCCCCAGTTCAAAGTCTTTGTCTTTCCAGGATTTTTGTTGCCTTCAGAGTAGGTGGGGGAGGAGAAAGGTGGTCTTATGATGCCACTGTTCCTTATTTTATACTCTCAATTCATGTCCCTGGAAAAATGCTGGTCCAGACATATCCTGGTCCAGACATATCCTGGTGGGCCTTGCTGAATAAGAGAATTGAGCAATCTCCATTATGTGGTGCTTGCACAACTGTTTCTTATTTAATTGTAAATCTCTTATATACAATTCCCCTGCTGGTCAGTGGTTGGTGATGGTTGTTTAAAGCTCAACCGGGTGTGGGTCCCTTCCTTTGTTGCTACTGTGGGCTAGCTGTGGGTGCCTCCCAGCCTCACAACATGTTTCAATAACAACCCTATAGCAAAGTCTCATAATTCCATTGTGATGGGGTGGACTAGGCCCAAAGGCCCCCTGCTGGAGGCCTCAGGGTTCTATCACAGCCATTCCAGGAAAGGAGCAGTGGTGAGGTCCTCCAAGTAGCCTAGAATGGTTGCGAGAAAGCCACCAATCAGAGGGGCAGCTGGAATGGCCAATCATGGACCAAGAGGGCCATATAAAAGGAGCCGTAGAACAGAGCAGTAGTTAGTTGCTGCTTGGAGCTAGAGAAAAAAGGACTTTGTCCCTGGATGGAAGAGAAACAGAACCAAAGACAGTCTGCTGGCAGGGACTGGGGAAGTGAGAGGCTCCTGGCTGGCTACTAGGACTGAGCCTGAGACAGTTTGCTAGCAGGAACCAGGGGAGCAATGAAGGAGGTCCTGGCTGGCTATGGGGACTGAGTAGAGACTGAGCCTGGGCAGGAAGACACGGCCCCATATCAGGGCTGGACTACTTAAAGACCAAAGCCCAGGGAGCGCTAGAGAGACCACCAGAGGGGTACTAAGGTAGACAGTATACCCTGGAAGGGGTCTGTTCTGGTTAACATGCAGACAATGT
The DNA here is from genome assembly GCF_016161935.1 of Mauremys reevesii. NCBI lineage: Eukaryota > Metazoa > Chordata > Testudines > Geoemydidae > Mauremys > Mauremys reevesii. The sequence goes on from NC_052629.1 coordinate 13,346,905, forward strand.
ATGTGACTCACCTGGAAGGCTGAGTTCCTGAAAAAAACACCTGAGAACCACTAAAAGGGGTCACCAAAGCTGAAAGAATGCAAACATATCCAACCAGAGGGGATGCTCGCAGGAGGTAGGGGCTGACCCTGTTACATCCATATATAATGATGATATACATATTTTGACAGAACAATGCATTTCAGCAGATCATGACCTTTCATATGATACTTTACAAGGCATTCTTTGTACAAAATATCATAGCCATACACAAGTTGTCAGTCTGGAGGTTACAGGATGCTATTTTGGGGTACAGTGAATCACAGAGTCCCAGATGGACTGTGAGAGGGGTCTGTTTTCAACTGAGTCAGAGGCATTCCCAAGTTCTGCAGCAGGTTTGGGGCAGTAAAGAAGGCTTAGAATAGGCTCATTCAGCATAAAATTGTCAGTGACTTATTATATGCCTTATCCTTTTAGCTTTTTCCATTAATTCAGAGGGTTTTGTGAAAAATCAAAAGAAGAGTATGTATGAGGTAAATTTAGTTACTCCAGCCTGGTATGCTGACCTTCCCCTCCAAGAATCAGTAAACCTTCCTATTTAAAATAGAAAAACCCAAAAGCCCATCTCCAGAGGCTTAGAGGCAGACCCTCATAGATCTAGGTCTCCTGGAACCAGTTATACTTTACCCTTCTGCTGAACAGATGTTCAGATGAACTGTTATTTCAGAGGCTAATTGTAAGCTCATAGTTGGTTCTGCCAGCCAGGAAATGGAAATAAAGCTCCAAGCCTTAGTTCTTTTAAGACCTTTTCATCAGGGTTTGTTTGCCAAACAATTGCAGAAACAAAAAGCAAATCAAATGAAAACACTGGGCAATAACTATCCAGAGGCTTTTCCCTTTTAGCAAGGGGGGAGAGAATGCAACCCCCCTCCAGTTCCCATTTGACCCAGCTTCCCCTTCCTTTTATACTCTGCTCCAAGCATCCATGTGGCCAACTAGGACCTGTTAATCCTTTACAGATTTCAGCACCTGTACCTTCTTATGCTATCATAAGTGATTTGGTCAGTCTTGTCTCCTGCTGTTTTCCCCCAAAAGCCTCACTGGTCTCCATTGTATATATCCTCACAACCAATAGCCTTCTCATTCACATTTCACTTGTTGAGGTCACTAGAGAATTGTCATCCATTCAGAAATGTTTTGCTATTCTCTGTCACACTTCATATTCAGAATTCACCCAGTAGCCCTTGCCATGAAATTTCAATTTGGCCTTCTGTTTTCCTCCTTTCTACAAAAATTGATGCATAACTCAGATTCCCTAAATAGGAACACTGAAGAGAACATTTGTTGCCTCAGCATGTTCTGCATCTAAACTATTCAGTCAATCCTCTCTTTAGAATGAATGAAACAGATTCGCTCATAGGTTATTATACTGAAGAGATTGGCTCAAAGGTTTTGTCCCCATGAACCACTTAAGAATGAAAGTCCCTCCTCCCCCATATCTTGGATAGCATTTTCATTCAAAGAATTTTCTCTTTGCAATAGATTAAGAAATTTCTTTTTCTTCACAATACAATATTGAGGTCACTCATTAGACTGATGTGACAGTCCTGCTCAGGCAAGAATAGAATCCATGAAAGTTCTAGTTGAGTTACCTTAGCAAAGCACCAGTCCTTCACTAAGGCAATCAGGAGATAGACATGTATTCATTCATTCAGCCTCATCTTGAGTTTTGAAGAGTTTCTTGTTTCTGCCATAGAGATATAGATGCATATATATCCCAAGTAGATGCATATATAATTCTGCAGTTAATTTATTAAAAATGCTATTGAATATTCTTATAAAAATCTGTATTTTACATATTATGGTTATACCTTACTTACTGGAAAGGTCCTATATATCTAAAAAGATGACTTATATATAATATACTATAGTCTCTTGAGAAATGAGCAAGTAATGCATGATTGCACATTTATGTAAAAACGTACAGAAGGCATGGGATTATATGTATAAAGTGCCTACTTAAATATAAAAGTTAATATAATTCCATTATTGAAATTTTAGAATTTATAAACAGCATTTCATTACACAGTCAGTTGTGCACCATTTCTCTGTATGAAAGGGTAGTATATACAATCATAAAAAACTTGAAATCACAGAGAATTCTCTCTTAATATAATGTGTGTGTGCAACACAGCTTATTGCTTTGTTTTATTAGATAAGCTTATGTTAATTTAAAAAAAAAACCCTTTCTAGTCCTGATTTTCATATCAAGATTGTTTTATTAATGTTATGCTTTCCAAGCAAATCTCCTGTGTAGTCAAAAGCTCTTAAAAATGCACAAATGAAACTGAAATAGACTACATCTTAATAACAGTAACAATTCATGTAATAGCTCCAAGCTCATTTTTATGGCAACCCTATTGAGAATAAGAAAGTTTGCTTATGTAGATTGTACTAATGCATATAAATATGTGAATTTCAGTGAGTAGCTATCTTACAGTAAAGACAGTTTCATTTTTTAAACTGTTCCTTTTATTAAAAAGTCTTAATGGTCTTCAGTATATTTAATATAATTAATGGAATTTGACATGTTTAAGTTCAGAGAGTTAATACATCTGGGAATCTGGATTTGTGGAACATTTTTACAATAGCTTTGTATGTGCATGCATCCACAACTTCTAGACGTAAAAGACCCAATCCTGCAAACATTTATGTACATGAGTGAAGTGCTCAAGTGATTAAAGTTATTAATGTGCATAAGATTTTGCAGCGTGAGGCATTTTGTGCTCTAAGGTTATGGACCCCAGAACACACAGTTTTTTTTTCTTTGTATCTTTCTATGTGGCTTTCCAAAAAAATATATAGCCCCTTATGCTGCAAATGTATGCAAGCTTAACTATAGACCTTGTGAGTAGTCCCCTTGAAGTCAATGGGTGGATCATTCACGGGACCAGATCCTCAAATTGTTGTAGCTCAGTTGAAGTCAGTGGAGCTATGATAGTGTAAACTGAGGATCTGACCCACAATGTGAACTGTAAAGTTGAATGTAAACTGTGAGCTGAGGATCTGATTTGCAATGCAGAACGTTAAATATGCATAAGGTTTTGAGAATCAGGGTGATATTTTGGAATGTAATATGTGACTTCCTAAAAATAAACATTTCATTATCTCCTATATTGATAATTCTGAAATCATATATGTTCCCAGATAAAACAGCCTCATTAGTAAAAGGCTTTTAATGACAGTAGCAATAAAAGTTGTCGTCTCCTATTGGAAAGACATATTTTACTGAGTGACTTAACAAAGTGGATTTAATATATACATCTCAAAGGGTGCCATAACTGTCAATGGAAACAGAATGACAGCAGAATTCAATCATATTTGGAAATGTTTCGGATTAATAAGTGTGTGTACACACACACACAGAGTATAGTCAATATAGTCCTTTATTATAATTCTGAGATGCTTGTCTGAACAATTTCCATTCTAATTTTCTAACTTTTTGTCTCTTAGAGAAGTTTTCCTTTCTTAAAACTTGTATAGATGCACCATTGTATCATGTATCACTGCCAAATATTTTACTTTGGCAGTATATTCCGCTACTCTGTTTCTTTTTTAAAAAATCAGTACAAAAATCTGTTGGGGAAAAATAAATACAATTGTAAATATTTTGGTTTTAGATGTTCTGGTTGCACTATTTGGAGCAAAAACAATTCAAGGATTCATATCTGAGCCAAAAAATGTGCTTCTTGCTGAAATTTTACATATTGGTCTGAATTTTGAAAATTTAACACATCACAAGTGAATGTAAAGGAAACAGGAAATCAGTGAGTATGTGCAGACAGCATATTTAGTTTTACATGTAGGTGACATTTATGAAAGTTTTCTAGCTATGAGATTCGTGCAGTAGGGATATTAGTGCGTTTCACAAAAGTAGGTTGAGGATAGGTGAAGCTACAGTTTTTCAAAGAAAATGAGGTGATTACTTTATTCAAAGGAATTATACAGAATGGGTAAAAATAATATCATTTTATTGTTGTGCTGGAAGGTCTTAATGATTGCTATCAATCACAGGTTAACCTGATGGGTGTGGTAAGTAGAAGGAGTAATTTAAGTTCCTTTATGGAGAGAGATAGCTGGAGACAATACAAGCTGCTGCCAAAGACAACTGGATGCATGGCAAAGCCTAAACAGAGTTAAACTGTGTGGTGTGAGGGGTTTCCTGGGACTAGTTGAAAACGCAGAGGCTCAGGGATAGTTTAGCAAACTGTGTGTGTCAGAAAAAGCCAGCAGACAGCAAGAGGACCAGTTGTGCGAGCATGGCCCTAGGAGGAAGCTGAGAACTTACTTTGGGCAGAGTGCAAAGGCAACTTGGATTTCTGAGCAAGGAAACCGCCTGCTGTTGTTTGTTCCTACTATGTTCCAGGAAATATGTTCTTTGTAAATCAACAGGATTGCACCAGAGAAATATTGGCTAACTGCTCAGGTCAAAAGAGCAACACTTATATAAATTGATGTCACCTTCACTTCGAATATGGTGGTCATTTCTGGTGACCTTATTTCAAAATAGGTATAGTAGAAATAGAATGGATCTAGAGACAGACAACAAAAATTATTAGAAATTTGGAAAGATTTCTCTGTGAAGAGAGATTGAAAATATTTGGGATTTTAGTTTAGAGAAGAGATAAATAAGGGAGACAATAAGGTATGCAAAATAAGGAATGGTACAGAGAAAGTTGGATGCCCCTATTTAAGATGTCTCATAATACGAAGACCACTATAGTGGATGATACTTCAGCTTGAGTGGGATGATCATATGGTCTAGATCAGCTCAACGCTGGGAAACACAAAGGAAAGTTACCGCCAATGTTGCCCTTCCGCCAAGGAGAACAGAGCACTTCTTGGCCACAGCTCAGAATCTGGGCCTAAAAGAAATATACAAGCACTTTCTCTTCCTTCCTTTATGACCCTCCAGCAAGCACTGTTTAACTGAAAGTACATTTTTAACCGTCTCATTTAAAGATTGTCCACTGTATTATAAATTGTCATAACATGGGTTCCCAGTCTAATTTATGGAACACTTGAAACATTCAGAGCACTTGCTGATAGTCTGTAGAGAGTTCCCACGTGATTCTGGAATCTCTTCATTGATTCTAGCTGCTTCTACAAGCATCCAAGGTCTTTAATGCAAAGATATCAATGTTTTCCTAATAATGTTTTCCTAATGTTACTTTTCTGTGTAAGCAGTTGCTGCTGTTGGCAGAGGGATGTTGTCCCATGGGAGGGAAGATGAATCATAGAACAAATCTTGGCCCCTTCTTTGAAAAAAGTGACTGAAATTCTCTGCCATTGTTTTAGGTAATTAAAATCAAGAATTTAGGCAATTATGAAGTACTCAAATTATAATTTTGTGGGGGCATCTAAGAACCAAGGTATCGTAGCTTTATTGCGAAAAGAGTGTATTCATTTTTGCTAATAGGAATACAAAGGGAAAGTATGTGGACCATTTGAATCATGCTAACCTTATCTTACAGTCTTCTAAATGCTAAAATAGTATGACACTGATGTGGTACAGTGGGAATTTTCTAATTATAATAATTTATATCAAATGAATAATGAATTTTGAAAGGTATCAGTAAATATAACCACTAATTTAAACTGGCACAGTACCATGGGAAATTCATTAATACAATATCATTAATTCTTATCCCAGTTTCCTATATTTTTTAGGAAATAATTTTTACTCTTTCTCCCATAGGGACAGATTCTGCCCTTGGATGGGCTTGTGTGGCTCCCACTGACTTAATTTTACATGTTAACACATTATTACAATTGTGCAAATGTCACATAAGAATAGTCATTCTTCCTGATTTTTTTAGATCTTGATGTAATCATAAAAACTACATTTGAAAGTAGTCCCTCTACTTGCCTTTTTATATATAGTTATAGGCCTAATGTCAAAGGCAAGATATCTATTTAGTTTCTTAAAGATTGCTATTTTACAGTATATTTAAGGAAGATTATTAATCTGATGTTTTTAATAATATGTAACTGGTGTTTTATGTATTTATATATTTTCTTTTTCATACCATTATTAATAATGAATAATAATGAAGTGTTAAGATTCTGTTTTATTCTATTTAGGTTTACGTTAGGATATAGATAATCCTATAACAGAAGGTAAAAGTGACTTTGTCAGGCAAATGTGTATTTTACAACCATGAATGCGTATGTGTGTTTATGCAACTCTGCATATTTAAAACGTATAAAACTCAAGTGAGCAAGAGCTGTAGGATCAGTTCCTTCTATACCCCCGACAGCATTTTTTAAAATGGCTGATATGCTCCTATTTAATATATATAAAATATGTGATGGAGTGTACCTGGCCTTTGCAGCTCCCTACAGGAGGCTCCGAGGTCTTATTGCACCCTCGCCCAGTAATGGAAGCGTCCAATCAGAGCCCAGGAGGCTCAGATAAAAGGAGCTGCTGTGGTTTAGCATGTCAGTCCCTGGCTGGAACCAGAGGGGCAAGGAAGGGTGCTCTTCTCTAGCCAAAGGAGCTTGCGGGATAACCAAAGTTTGCTTCTGGCTGCATTTGCTTAAGCAGGGTTGTCAGGGAGACAGAGGAACTAAGAACTTTAACCCTGAGGTAAAGGTGAAGCTCAAGAGGGCCAAAGTAGAAAGAGGCAAAGGGAAGAAGCAGCAATGAACTAAATTGAGCAGTGCATTCCTGCTATTTTTAGGGACCCTTGGTTGGAACCCAGAATAGGGGGAGCACCCAGGTTCCCTTGCCAGCCAGAGTGGTATAAACCCCAAGAAGGGGACAGAGTTTATTTGAAGGCCTGAACAAAGAGACAAATTGAAAGGGCCCAGTGCCAGAAAGGGTTCATTTGGACTTTGTGACTTCATTGGAGGGTCCAGCCATGAAAGACCCAACCAAAGTTGGCCAGCAATCTGCAAGGAACACCGGGGTGAGAAAAGGACTGCAGTATCACACCCAGTAATGGGGAGCATGTAGTGTTATGTTATATAAATGCTGTTAGTGTGTGTTTGTGGTAGAGAAAGACCTGATCAGACAGCTCTTACCCACTTGAATTTTCCCAGTGGACTACAATGGGCCACCTGGACCACTTCCCTGAGTAAGGGTTGTTCATGTGAGTAAGAATTGATAAATTAGTCCCTCAAGGACTAAGTGCTTGCTACATTGCATGCAAAGGACAAAGCAGGAAATGTTTGGTTTTTTTTCTTTATGGAAATTCCTTATGGACATTCCTTATTCTGACATTTTATCTGGTGTTTTCAGAGTCAATCAAAACTGTGTTTGTGGTTAAAAACTGCCTTTCTGTGCATGCGTCACCTCTGATCCCAGGCCAAACCACCATTACCCCCTATTTCCATAATATTTTTGCCATATGCATCAATGGTGAATGTAATTGATGGACTGCTACCCTGAAATATTAGCAAGGAGACTATTTGATCTCAGAAACAAATGTATGCTAGAAATTAGAATAAAAAGGGTTGAAATAATTGAGTTATGTGAGAGTAAGAAAAAGTTGTGTGGACAATTAATACCTTCTGCTCAGCATTTTACAGAACAGGAGACAGTGGATATAGTGTATCAGCAGTGTTCATGCACCTTGAACACCAGTTTGAACCTGTCATGATTTAGAAACTGAAGAATTATTAATGTTGTGGTATCAGAGGTACTGGTATGGTTTGATTTATTCCTATAATAATATAAGAGTGGGCATTTGGGAAGGAGGAAGAAACCTTTGTGACTATAACTGATCATTTATATTCCATCCTAACTTCTTTTTATAGCATATCATAGAATGAATAGTATGTACTTTTTGGATTAATTAATTTTCCCTCCCCTCTCAACTGTTGAGCTTTGATAACCATCAAACTAGTCCTTCTTTCCTAGAAGGGAAATGTTACTGAAGCAATAGCTCTGTTACTACTTGGATGGCTCCCTAATGTGTGCAAAGCAGATGTTTACCTTTCAAAACAAAAGCTGTACTGCAGTGGACAAAAGAAAAGTAAATTAGCTTAGAAGTTCAGCAAGTTATTTTAAGTGTCTATAATATTACTAAATGTTTCACATTTTGGCAGACTCTATTCATTTATGTAAATTCCAGTGTTATCACAAATGTGCACGTGGAACTTTTCAAAGTATTAGTCGGTATCTGATATAGTCACATCAGAAAATAGAATATCCGGAGTGTGTTTATTTTGTGGTAACTGTGTTAAATAATGTTACAGTTGTAAAACATAGCCATGCAAACATGAACATAGGTAATTAAGGGATATAAAAATATTAAAAACAGTGTGGTGTAAAATATTAGTAAGGTGGAATCTCAAGATACTTAGTATTACAGGTTTATTCAAAATTCAAAGCTCTCAAGTAACATAACATTATTGTAATATTTTTGTTGTGACTTTCCTTATGTTCTTTCCTTATGTTTCCTTGACTATAGCATGATAACAGAAATATTATAATTTTAATTATTTAATTATTGTAGAGTAATATTATTTGATGATTAAATTAATTGATACATTTTGTTCTTGTAAATGTGTAATGAGGTCACTGGAACTTGTAATTATGCTTTAAATGTACAATTATGAGGTGTTCATTGTATAATTACTTACTAAATTATGCACACAAAATATACCCTGTGTATGTGCAGGGCATAATTTTAAGCCAAATTATGGCTTTGGATTCATATACATACAACTCCTGTAGGATTTTTAATATTTATATCTGCAAGGCATAATTTGGGGCCTTAGCTGTCTCATACACTTCTAGATATTCATATTTTTCAAAACATCAACTTTCTTTGGTCTGTATTTTCAACTACCGGTAATCACCATAAGTATGAGGAATGTGTGTGCCACTGAGGGAGCTGTGCATACTTGCTCTACACTAAGATTCACAATACAGAGGAAAAGTTAGCCTGTTTCATAGCATCATTACAGTTCACTCTGGATCTATTTCTCTCTTCTTCAGCCCATCCTCTCCCCACATCCCCAGAGTTAGCAGTTACTCAGAGACTGTGGGGCTTAGTGTGGACCCCTGCAAAAGTGACAGGTCTAAGGCCAATTTATGACTTAATACCCTTTTACATTACCTTGTATTTGATTAAATGACCTTTCCTTCCCACCGCTATATATCAAATGAGGCAATTATGAGGAGTGGGCTTCTGATTCTACTGCCTCAGCTGCGTTTCTGATTGTGGAGGTCAGAGCTGTTGTTCATGGTGCACACAGATGCTAACATACTGCTGTGATAGGTCCAGTATAAGAATGGATATAAAAACAGTGAAAGGCGGGTAATCTTTACTAGCCCTGTCCCTGGTGACTGCTGCTTAGGAGAGACAGTAATGTTCAGTGTAATGGTCCTTCTCCTTCTTCCTGCTTGAGCTCCCTGTAAGCTATCATTCCTGGCCAACTGGTTGTCAGAGGAGAGTTTACCTTTCGTATTAGAACATCAAGGCATGCTTCCTTAATATAATTCCTCTGAGCCTAACTGCCACATGGCAGTGGTTTGAGGTATACTCTGAGTAGAGGGAAAAGTGAGCAGACATGTAAGGCAAAAACTGACATTTATGTGGTTATCTTTGAGGTATCTTTGGAACAAGAAGCAGCCACTACATGGAACCTTGGCTGACAGGTAGCTGTGGATGCAGTTTTGGGTTGCAGAAACTGTTTTAAAAAAATATTTCCCCCCCTTTTTATGGCAAAGCACAGTTTTATGAAAGGTATTATAAAAGTGGCCAGCATAATTTTTTCTAATGTCAAATTAAAAATCATTAGTTCCTTGGAGAAACCTGGTATGCCATGATTTAGCCTACAGCAGACTTTTATGGCTGGTCTTAGGGAATTCACAAGTAACCTTACCTATGGCAGCATAACCAAGGAATGATATATAATACTACATATTTGAGAGTAGTTATTCTTTTTCAAGTATGTAATGACACATTGTTTATCTTCCCTGGAGCTGTAGTCTTTTTTAATATGTTCAGTTTGTGTATGGTAGCTGAGAGTTAATGTGAACTAATATAAACAAAGATCATTACATTTTATTTTCCACTGATAATTAATAATTAACATATAACCTTTGGATTTCCTTTCATGTTCAAGTATTGACATATGTCACATAAAATCAGACTATGTGTGGAAAGAATGCTTTGAAATTCAAAGCCTAATTAAAATTAATGTTATTTTAGGACAGTTGTGTAGTTGCAAAAATTCTATAGGGAATATCATGAATATTTGAACAGACCATTATTTTTATCCATGCTGTTCAATTTATACACAAGTCATTTATAAAAAACGACTTAGTATTTCAGTTAGAATTTATTGGACTGAGTGAAGTATGACAGAGCTATATTATAACCTCAGTAAATTACTCTAGACTACTTACCAATCAATTGAAACACATGTGATTAAAAAATATGAAACCACCGTAAACACTGTAACTTGTACTCTCCTGTATTTTTGCATTTGTTTAGAAAATCCCAATTAATTAGACTCCTCATTGTGTGTAAGTAGCTGCTGCTGTTAAAGTCGTTTGTTAGAACAGCTACAACCTGAAAATATCACTGGGGGTGAGGATGGGAAGAGTGATGTACTCTTCAGAGCAGTGTGGCCTAATGGATAAAGCAATGGACTGGGACTCAGGAGATTTGGGTTCTCTTCCTGGCTCTAGCACTGACGATCTGGGTGACTTTGGTCAAGTCACTTCACTGTGCATCGTGTTTCCCTCACCTCCTTAGTAAAGCACTTTGAGATTTGCTGATGAAAAGCACCATATAAGCATTATTATTACCTGAAATAAGGACTAGTTGTCAGGACACATTTGTTATATTCCCAGCTCATCCTTTTTCTCTGTGGCCTTATGCGAATCATTTAGGGGCCTATCTGCTTTAAAAGGAAAGCAGCAAAGAATCCTGTGGCACCTTATAGACTAACAGACGTTTTGCAGCATGAGCTTTCGTGGGTGAATACCCACTTCTTCGGATGCAAGCAGTGGAAATTTCCAGGGGCAGGTGTATATATAAGCAAGCAAGAAGCAAGCTAGAGATAACGAGGTTAGATCAATCAGGGAGGATGAGGCCCTGTTCCAGCAGCTGAGGTGAAAGACTTCCATTGACTTCAGTGGAAGTTGGATCAGCTCTTTAACTACTCTCTGCCTCTGCAAACTGAGTGTAGTACTCTTTACTAATTATACAAAGATGGTATGAAGCACAATGTATTTATTCTATTAAGTGCTTTGATAACATTGATACAAAAGTATTATAAAAGTGTAAAGTATTGCTCATGCATCTCACTTTTAAATGAGTTAAAACCAATCCTTTTTCATTTTTTTCTCCTTTCACATTATCTTAATATTGTTCAGTCCTGATTCTCCACTGCTTTGCACCCTCGGTCATTTACATCTTTGTAAAGTGGGTAAAATGTTTCCAGATAATAATGGTAGCATTTTATAATCATTTTGCACAGATGTAAATGACATGAAAGGTGCAAAGTAGTGCAAATCAGGACTCCACATTACTAAGTCAATGTAAATCGAGGCTGCTCTGGCATTTTTTTAAATTACTGAAGTATCTTTATACAAATATCTGGAATTTGTATGTTTGTAATCTACATAAACATGTTATGCTTTAGTCAAGCTCAAGTTATTGGGCTCAATACCGGATTAAAAGGGGGAAATATAATGGCTTGTGATATATGGAAGATTAGACTAGATGATTTAGTGGTGCCTTCTCACCTTAAACTCTGTGAATCAATGAATTATTTCAGTGTGCAATTAACTATATTTAATTTCTAAATTAATATATTTGCAGTTAATAACAATGAGAGAATGGGCTGTGTTGAAAGTTGCTAGAATTTCTTTACCTAATATTTGCAGATTGGTTTCTGATTTAGGCTCCAGAAGTCTTAGCATATATATCAGCATGAGTAAGAACTCTGACTTGATTTGGCAATATGCTTGGTGCTAGTGTCACTCTGTGTGTTCACCTCATACTTTGAAATCAGGCATTAATAACATTCCTGAACTATAACAGAGAGCATAAATACATGTTTCTCCCTCACATTCCCATATGCTACATGAAAGGAGTTCCACTGCTAATAATATTAATGTCTAGACCAACCACATACAGAATGCACATAATCCCCAAATTTCACATCTGTCTTTCTTTTGAGGGTTGTTTTGATAATCTACAGTTCATTGATTGTCTGGTTAGGTCTGTGGTCGCCAAAGCCTTTGCTGGTAGTCTGCAGAATGAACCATGCAGCCAATAGGTATGGGGAGGAAGTGATCCCTAAAGGGTGTCTTTCTTTTATGGTGTTCTGCAGAAAGAAAATATTGGGAGAAAAATTTCTCCAGTTTGTTACAAAAGGAATCATCAAGGGGTACATGACAATGTTCTCACTGACTTCCCTCAGAAAAGATGCTGCTTGATGTTTATGTCTTAGTGGAAGAGATTAATAAATTTGTGGGACTGCACAAAGCTGTCGAACACACAGATTAATAGAGTTTAGGGCCAGAAGAAACCATTAGATTGTCTAGTCTGACCTCCTGTGTATCACAGGCCACTAAATTTCATCCATTTATGGAGACCAATAACGTGTTTGACTAAGTATACCTTCCAGAAAGGCATCCAGTCTTGATATAGAAACATCAAGAGATGGAGAATCCACCATTTCACGTGGTAGTATGTTCCAATGGTTAATCACCCTCACTGTTAAAAAAAAAATTGTCTAATTTGAATTCAGCTTCTAGCTATTGGTTCTTGTTATGCCTTTCTATGCTAAATTAAAGAGCCCTTTAGTACTTCATATTTTCTTCCCAGGAAGGTACTTGTACACTGTAATCAAGACACCTATTAATCTTCTTTTTGATAAGATAAAGAGAATGGGCCACATCCACCCTGATTGAATTGGCCTCGTTAGCACTGACCCCGCCACTTGGTAAGGCAATTCCCATCTTTTCACATGCTGTATATTTATACTTGCCAACTGTATTTTTCACTCCATGCATCTGATGAAGTGGGTTTTAACCCACAAAAGTTTATGCCCAAATAAATGTGTTAGTCTCTAAGATGCCACAAGGACTCCTCGTTGTTTTTGCTGATACAGACTAACACGGCTACCCTTCTGTAACCTGACTTCTTTAGGGCACTCACTTTAAAGCATTTCCTCCAGCCCTTGAATTACTTTTGTGGCATTCTTCTGCACCCTCTCCAATTTCTTCAGCATTCTTGAAGGGCCATCACTTGAGTCCTTCAGTGAGTGCAGAGTGTATAAACTACTATTTTGTTTTGTTATGGTTTTACACCCATTTTGCATGTGTTGGGCAATTTTTCTTTATATATTCTTTTCTCAGGGGTATTTTGGCCCTTAATTCGTTAGTGTTTATAAGGGCTTTTTGGTTTCTCAGATTATCTTTTATTTTGATTATTTGTTAAGCACCAAAGATCAGTCAAAGATCCTTCTTTGCTTGGGGTTGCCCTCTATTACAGCATTACCAGCAGTGCCCTCTTCCTCTAACGACATGGGTTGGAGAAAACAAAGCAAAACCTCCCCAAGATAATGTCTGATGCAGGGAGGATCAAAGACTTCCACAGCAACAGGAGACACAAGCAGGTCAGAGAGAGGCCCAGCTGGGTGTCTCTGTTTCAGCCCATTCCCCAGCTATTATAACAGCCCCTAGCAGGTGCCGAAGTGCTAGCAGACCACTTTTTACAACTTTTGGATTACAGACATATTTTTCCATTGTGCAGTTTTGTCCCAGTCTCCTCTCACACCTCTTCCTCACAATGCCTCCATTGTCAGCCCTATTCTCCATGAACTCCATGCTCTCTGTCCATACTTCATTCTTCTCCCCTTATCCTCACTCACTCTCGCCTCCTTTCCTTTTCCCCCCAATACCTAGTTGCTATCTTCTCATCCCTTCTGCCATTCCTTCTCACTCCAACCCTGGGACTAAAATAAAAAAAAATAGACAAGGAAGACACAGAAGAAAATAATGAGCTGCATCCCAGTAATGCACAGATCATTTTGCTTGATGTTGTCCCCCTTTCCCCATATTTTCTCTATTTTTTTGTCTTTTTACATATTAAGCTTTGTCAAGGCAGGGACCATCTCTCCCTACGTGTTTGTACAATGCAATGGCCCAAGATTCTCAGTGTAATAATAATAAGAAGAAATAGAGGCATGGAGATGCACTCGGAGATCCAGAGGACAGAGTGAGTTTAGAACATTTTACCTTTCATATATTTAGATTCAGTGACATGGTTGTGAGGGAGAAATAGTGTGTCTTAAGGACAAATTTGAATAAGGGAGAGCATGGGGGTTTCAGCTTAGAAGATTGTTCTGTATGTAGTGGGCAACATAAAAAACATGAAGGAGGGAGTGACAGAAATTAAGGGGGGCATTAAGGTTGGTATCATTCATTGAGTGAAGGGGCGAAGAGAAAACATGTTGAGAAATTCTGTTTAGGTTTTTATACTGCAGTCATCACCATGGTATCTGAGTGTCTTCCAGTAGTTCATTAAGTAACATGACTGTAAATCCATCATGTGGTGTGTGTGTGTTCTCTCATCCTATCCCCAGGGGGAGAAGCATGTGCAGTGTCATGTTTTGATAGCTTGCCTGAGACAAACATTTGAGCCCTCTTCATCAAAAAGTGCTCAGGGTTCCCCTTCTGCCTATAACTCTGATTTCTCCATGGTGAAAGATTCATTTTCCATCTCTGGTAAAGCTGATAAGGGGAGGAAAGATCAGAGTTCATAGGGACAAAACATATAGGTCTCCCTCTCTGGGTCCTTCAGCTTTTAAGGCCCATAAACTCTCTTGAATCCCAAACAATAAGAATAGCTCTAGAGCCAAGAAGAGCTTTTCTGGGATCCATTCAGACACTGTGCATCTGTGCCTCTTTTCTGATACTACAGATATCGCCTGGTACCGACCCTGCAGTATGTTGAAGCTTCTGGTGCTGACAACTCTGGTGCTAAGGTCAGCATACTTGTTACTGAAGACTTATCTATCATCAAAAGACCTCTTGGTCTCATTGGTACCAGACTTTGCCCTGTTAGCTGTGGTAAAGATGCTTCCAATGGTACCAATCGTTGTATTGACTTGTGTACCGAGTACGCCAGGCTCAGTATCAACTAAAGCCCATTCTCTTGGTGTTTCTAGCACACCAACTGAGACAGCCTCGCTTCTTCAAGAGAATTACTCTTTGTCATCCTTGGCTCTTAGGACAGTAGAGAGGCTTTCCCAGCTAGACTTACCCCCTGAAGGGATTCTAGGGCTGACTCCTATTATGATAGACATAGAAGCTTACATAGGTATTCCAATCCTTGGTTCCCCGCCTCTTGGCCTCCAGATCCATATGTGTACCAGCAACCCTGGTTCTATTGGGAATTCCACATGCAAGAAGACCTGCATCATCAGCATCCCAGTCCAGAGCTAGGTCCCCTTGCTCACAGCCTCAGAAGAGGGATGTACTTCTGCCTCAGTCTGTTCAACCAGGACTAATTATTGAAGTGTCTGATAAGGAATCAAGAAGGTGACCATCCAGCCCCTGTACATATATCTTCCTTATCCCCAGATGAAGCAGTAATGCCTGTCTCATCTCTTTCTACTCCATAAGATTATAAGACATTTCAGGACCTACTGAGGAGACTTGCCTATACACTGGAGATTTCAGTTGATATGGTTAAAAAAACTCCACACAAACTCCTTGACATCCTCCATCATTTGGTCTCTGGATATCTGGTTTCTCCAATAAATGATGGACTTTTTGGCCCCCACCAAGTTGCTTTGTGAAACTCCTGGCTCCAACAGCTAAGATTGGTGAACACCGCTATCAAGTTCCCTCACAGGGATTTGAACTATTTTGTACTCATCCTGGCTCACTGATAGTCACAGTGGCCACTGAGGTTTTTAGTGTCAACAGAGATTGACACTGAAGGACAGAGAGCCCAAAGAGTTGGACTTACTGAAAGGAAAAACTATGCAACATCTAGATTCCAAATGAGAATGGTCAACTACTAAGCCTTGTTGACAAATTATTATTTTATTAATTGAGACACTTTGGCAAAATTCACAGACAAAATTCTCCAGGGCATCAGGGAAGAATTCAATTCTGTCATTGTAGCTAGACCATCTCTTCAGGTGGGCCTAGATGCAGCAGATACAGTCTCCAGATCAGTGACAACCTCAATGGTGATATGAAGATCTTCCTGGCTCAATTAATCAGGGTTCCCTAAGGAAAAACAAGTCACAAGTGTGAATCTCCCATTTGAAGGCTGTGATCTTTGCAACACCAAAACTGATTGGGCTTTGCATTCCTGTAAGGATTCACAAGCAACTCTGATAGCTTTGCAGATGAAAACAGGAGTATAAACATTACAAGCCTTAACATCATCCATAGCAATCTTTCCAACTGAAATATAAGCAGACAGAACCACCAAGGAAACAGCAAAAGGTTTCCAGAAGGAAGTCTTCTGATTTTTCTTATGTTCTATTCTGAATCTGAGGCAACTAAACACCCTCATCAGGATGGTGTCATTCATCTCCATCATCCCATCCCTTGGTCTCTCAGTATCTACTCTTTATCTCCAGGATACTATTTGCATATAGAGATTTACCCAGCTCACAGGAGATACATCAGGTCCAGTTGCCACTACAAATACAGAATATTACAATTTGGCCTGTCAATAATACCCAGGATTTTCATTAAGTGCCTCTTAGAAGGGACAGTTTGTCTCAGAAATGTGGAGGTCCAAATGTTCCCATACCTGGACAACTGGTTCATTCATGGCCACATGGCATCTTGCACTTTCATGACTCCGCATACAAGATTTCACCTGTGCTGCATGCAAGGCAGTTGAAGTCTGTGTATCAGCCAATCAACCGTCAACTGGACATGTTAATGTTCTACCACAAGTCCTGCTATGATTAAAGTGGTGGGTAGATCTGACAAAAGTCTGCAAAAGGGCTCCATTCTTCCCCCCCAACCCCTTTGTTCAAGACTTTGGTGATGGATGCTTTGCAACACCAAAACTGATTGGGTTTATGGATTCCTAGAGTCAAGGCTCCATATGCAACTGGACCTGATAGCTTTGCAGATGAAAACAGGAGTATAAACATTACAAGCCTTGGGTGGCAGGCCAGTCATCCACAGACAATCTGCCAACTGAAGCATATTCTCAACAGTAACTGCACACCGCACCAAGGAAACAGCAAAAGGTTTCCAGAAGGAAGTCTTCTGATTTTTCTTATGTTCAACTCTGACATATCTGAGGCAACTAAACACCATCACAGGATGGTGTCATTCATCTCCATCATCCCATCCCGGTTCATTCACCTACTCTTTATCTCCAGGATAATATATGCCATCATAGAGATTTACCCAGCTCACAGGAGATACATCAGGTCCAGTGGACAGTCTCAAATACAGAAAGATAAATGGACACAAATCAGATATTAAGTGGAATGGCAGTATGTCTCAAAAACCTGTAGGAGAACACTTCAACCTCCCTGGCCACACAATAGCAGATCTTAAGGTGGCCATCCTGCAGCAAAAAAACTTCAGGACCAGACTACAAAGAGAAACTGCTGAGCTCCAGTTCATCTGCAAATTTGACACCATCAGCTCAGGATTAAACAAAGACTGTGAATGGCTTGCCAAGTACAGAACCAGGTTCTCCTCCCTTGGTTTTCACACCTCAACTGCTAGAACAGGGCCTCATCCTCCTGATTGAACTAACCTCGTTATCTCTAGCTTGCTTCTCAGGGTAGCATATATAAACCGGGTTTATGGACTTCTCTAGAGTCAAGGCTCCATATGCATGTCCTGGACCTGAGAGATATTTATCGAAAGCTCATGCTGCAGAACGTCTGTTAGTCTATAAGGTGCCACAGGATTCTTTGTTGCTTGAACTATACAAGTTATGACATACAATACTGCAGCCATTTTTATATAAACAAGCGGGGTAGGGCAAGATCCACCCCGCTATGTTAGAGGCTGTATGACTGTGGAACGTCTGTGTCCACCATGAACTCAACCCGAGAGTAGTTTGTCTTCCAGGAATACAGAAAACACTGGCAGATGGTCTTAGCAGGAAATCTGCAGATAACCATGAGTGGTCCATAAACGATGACATGATTTGAAAAATTCTCCTGAAGTGGGGTCTCCCCAAAATAGACCTGCTTACCACAAGAGAGAACAGGAAGTGTCACCACTTCTACTTTGGAGGGGATCAGAGCCCAGGGTCCATCTCAGTAGCATTCCTGATCCCATGGCCTCAGGTCTTCTCTATAGATTTCCTCCAATTCCATTAATATCAAGAATTCTCAGGAAGCTCAAGATGGACTCAGCCAAAATAATCATGACAGCCCAGGCCTGGCTGAGGTAATTTTGGTACTTGGACCTGATCAACCTCTTTGTCCAACCACCAGTATGGTTACCTCTGTGTCCAGACATCTCAGAATTACAGCCAAGTCCTGCATCCTGGTCCATGCACTCTACATCTCATGGTGTGGATGTTAGCTGGCTGGTTACATCAGAAAGTGCATGTTTATCAGAGATCCAAAACATCCTCATCTATAGTACAGTTTTATGGGCACATCTGCCCCAATTATCATGTTCCCAAACTCAGACATTCTAGACTACCTTCAGGACTATTGATGACCCCTCTGAGAATTCACCTAGCAGCTATCAGTGCTTCACTTTCTAATCAATGGACATTACTCATTCTCTCACCCAATGGTGGTGAGATTCTTAAAGAAGCTTAGACCCTAAAGAAGAGGGTCTATCCATTATTTTAAAAGACTGTCGCTCCCTGGGATCTAAATATAGTTTTGGCAGGGCTGATTGAACCCTGGACCACATGCTCCCTACTTCACCATTTTGTTTAAAACAGCTTTTTTAGGTAGCAGTATGATGCAGGAGAATGGGGGAGTTGCAAACTTTGATGGTAGCCCCCCCGCCCAGTACAATCTTTCATAAAGACAAAATATCCTTGATACCCTCACCCACTAATTCTACCAAAACTGATGTCAGCATTACATTTAAATCAGTTTATGCGCCTTCCAGTATTTTTCCCCAAACCACATTTGAACAAGAGTTAGGAGAAACTATAGTCATTAGATGTCTGTAGGTGCTGTAGAAGGAGCACAATCACCAACAGTGCCGCCTGATAGTTGGGCAGGGTTTTGGCAGGGCATCACCCCATTGAAAGTATAGTCTGATCCTTCAGTGCCCTGCCCCAAGGGTTTCCAGCCCTCCCCTTTAGCAGAGACTTTACTGGGGGCTGGGCCCTTGAACAATCAAGGCCTTTTCCAACTGGTCTCTCACCTAGGTGAAGACTCCTAGTGTGGTAACGTCCGCCACTGGGCTCCAGTCCTATGGGCAGCTACACCCGACACCTTGGGTGCTAAACCACTGCTTCCCTGACTACTTCCGACTCCAGTCCCCTTTAGCTTTCCAGAGTAAATCACTCCAACCAAGTCTCTGACCTGTACTCTCATTCCCCTGCCTCTCCTTTGTAGGCTTGCTCAGGTCTGCGTTGTCAGGTCCCAGGCATTGGGTTGCTGGGCAGTACTTTCTCTTCAGAGCTCAGGGCAGCCGTCTACTCCCTTCTACTGCCTGCCTCTGAAAAAGCTCTGCTCCCTTTTTTAAAGCATTGCCTCCAGCTTGTGAAGGCTTTGCAGGTATGACTGGGTGGGGCTGCCTGGGCCCAGAGCTGTTCCTTAACCCCTTCCGCTCCAATGTGGAGTTTGTATACCCCATCATAGGTGCTTTTATTCTGTAGAGTTAGAACCAAACATTTGAGAGCATCACCCACATTATTCATAGCATATGCTGATAGGGTTAAGTGTTAAGTCAGGCTGTGTCAACTCAGGTTCTCAAACTAGATATTGGCCTGTATCAAAATGTGCTACAAATTAGCTAACATAGTCCAACTGGCAAGGGTCATAGCTCATTCTTCTAGAGCTCAAGGTACCTCTGTAGCTTCTCTGAAAAATGTACCAGTCATAGGCTTTGGTAGAGCAGCTGCTTGGTCTTCAGCAGGGGCGGCTCTAGGCACCAGCGGGCCATCCTGGTGGGTCGCTCGGCTCGGTGGCGGCCCGCCCGCCGGCATGCCTGGCGGCAGCACGGAGCGGGGCGGCGACGACCTGCGCGCGATGACTGCGGCGGGTCGGTCCTTCAGCGGCTCGGGTTGAGCTCCCGCGCGCAGGCGGCGGGCAGGTCGCGTCGTCCGGGGCTCGGTGGACCTGCCGCAGGCATGCTGGCGGAGGAGCTCAGAGCCAACCGCCGCCCCCCCCCCAGGGAGGAGAGGGGAAGAGGGACCCCGCGGGGACGGGGAAAGGGCGGCGCTGCGCTCCGCGCTGCTTGGGGCAGCCTACTTTGTAGAGCCGCCCCTGGTCTTCAGTACACACATTTACCCAACACTCTACTACTGTGAGGCTTCCAGATCTGACACAAACGTTGGCAAGGCTGTGCTACAGTCATCATTTAGGTAAAATCCCAGTAACAACCTTTTCACAAGTAGATCATTGCTTGGGAGTCATCAACAGTGGAAAATATGTATGGACAATTACTCAAAAGAGAAGAAACAGTTAGTTACCCTACAGTAATGATGGTTCTTCAAAATGTGTGGTCCTTATATATTCCATGACCCACTTCTCCAGCCCTACTATTACAAAACTTGCTAACACCTGGATTTGGTGGGGCAAAGGAACTGACAGGAAGTTGGGATGGCCCTGCCCTTTATTTCCTCAGAGGCATGAAGACACTCAGGGTGCAGGCACAGTCCTAATACACTTAATATGGACAATGCATCTTGATAAATCATAGTTACTGTGCATAGATGGAAGACAGTAGTGATGTGCTGCAGACACAGTAATTTCCCGTTAGCCTGTATATCAGGGATGCATGTGCCTGCAGAGGGAATATTTACTTTTTTTTCCTATTTAAACAGAAATGATTTCTTTCCTGAAAAATATTTTGTGTATTTTGATATACATCACAGCATTCAACATGTGGTATTTGAAATGGTGCTGGGGGTATCTCAGTGTAGGAGTGGAGTATCATCTCCCAAATAATTTACAATAAAATCTACCACTTAATACAGTCTGATCTTTTCAGTGTGGTCTACTGGTTAGAATACTTGATGGGGATTCAGGAGACCAGGATTCTTTTCCTGATTCTGCCATTGATTTAATGTGTGCATATTTAAAATGTAAGTTCCTCAAAGCATGGACTGTCTCTCCCTATCTGTTTGTTCAGTGCCTAACCCAATATCATCCTCATCTCATCTGGGTGCTTTAGGCACTACCACAATAATAATAATTAGATGTACCTCAGGCCTATGGATAAGTGCTTACTGACAGGGATGTTTTAGCAGTATCCAAAGAAGAGGTAAAGATGGATCCTTTCATAGATTTTAAGGCCTGAAGGGGTAATTGTGATCTTGTAGTCTGACTTCCTGTATAACACAGGGCTATAGAACACCCCCAGAATAATTGCTAGAGTATATATTTTAGAAAAAATCCAATCTTGACTTAAAAGTGGTCAGAGATGGAGAATCCACTAAAACCCTTGGTAAGTTGTCCCAATGGCTAATTACTCTCACTGTTTAAAACGTACACCTTCTTCCTACTCTGAATTTGTCTTCAACTTCCAGCCATTAGATCAAGTTATAACTTTAACTGCTAGATGGAAGGAACCCAATATTAAATATTTGTTCCTCATGCAGATACTTACAGACTGTAATCAAGTCACTCCTTAACCTTCTCCTTGTTAAGCTAACTAGAATGAGCTCTTAAAGTCTATCATGATAAGGAATGTTTTCTAATCCTTTAATCGTTCTTGTGGCTCTTCTCTGAACCTTCTCTAATTTATCAACATCCTTCCTGAATTGTGGGCACCAGAACTGGATGCAGTATTCCAGGAGTGGTTGTACCAGTGCCAAATACAGAAGTAAAATAACATGTCATCTATTACTCAAGATTCCCCTGTTTTTATGTATCCCAGGATCTCATTAGCTCTTTTGGCCACAGCATCACATTGGGAGTTCATATTCAGCTGATTATCCACCATGACCCCAAAGTCACTGTTTAAAATGTTTGCTTTTAAAGTAATCTAATACCTAGTTTATTAACTGATTTTTGTTTGAGCTCTGCATGACCAAAGGCCTCGGTAGTCCTTGAAACATAACTGTTTTGAAATGTTAAAAGTGTTGGAAGGTGCTATAATAACTCCTGAATATCTTCATAAAGTGCAATTTTATAATCTGCATGAATTGTGTTTATACTTCCATTGCAAAAAGTTTTGTCCCACCTGACAATAAAGGAAACAATTAGCCAGAAGTTCTGCTGCCTTTCCACTGAAGAGGCTTTTAAGTGGCAGTATTGTATCTCAATGCTTCCTTCTTTATAGATCTCTCAGGCATAAGTATAGGCTTTGACATTGTTGATGTCACATGCTATAGTTTGAACTTTTTTCAAACTCTTAGTTATTAGAAAGCTTTGCCTATCAGATTTCACAACCATTCACTTCATGTCCATTAGATTTTGCATCCAGTGGTGGACCCATGTTGTTTGCTCAATGAATTTATATTTCAACTGCTGGCCATTTAAATTTTTTTCTTTTCATTCTTTCACCAGTACAAATTGTCCCAGGTCCCGCAACCACAACCAACTGCAGTTTTAGTAAATTTTGTGGTATATCTGCACACTAGACAGGGCCAACTTATTTGTGATAAATAAATTAAGGATGCAAGCAGAGCAGTGTCCATATAGATCTGTACTATTAACTTTTCTCTGAAGCACACGTAGTCACTCATAGCTGCTATTTCTGCTTCTCTCCCAGCTTGTATAGCTGAACTGAGCACATTGAGCTACTAAAATACCTATAATCTCTCTCTGTTTTTTCCTACAGCAACTCTAGGATGTAAACATTTCATAACAAAGATAGAGAAATACTGTATCTTTGAGAACAAGTACTTTTGCGTTATAATATCCTATTACACATTATTTATCTATACCATAGATGAATTATATTTCCATAACTTTCAGAGTAGTTAGTTATTTTCCTAACATGTGAGCTGACATAAATTAAGCATACTTCCTTCCTTTAGATAATTAATTTACATATAACCTTTGGCTTTTCTTTTATCTTCAAGTATTGATATAAGCCACATAAAATCACACTATGTGTGGAAAGAATGCTTTGAAATGCAAAATCTAATTAAAATGAATGCAATGTTATTTTAGGACAGTTATGTAGTTGAAAAATACTATTGGGAATATCATGAATATTTGAACAGACCATTATTTTTATCCATGCTGTTCAATTTATACACAAGTAATTTATGAAAAACGAGCTGATATTTTGGTTAGAAATTCTTGGACTGAGTGCTTTGTGACAGAGAGCTAAGTAATAACCCCAGTGAATTACTTTAGATTGTTTTATCAATCAATTGAAATGCATGTAATTAACCAAATGAAACCACCACCTGCAGTTTGACTTTTGTTTTTGTTATGTCTGGTTATAAAATCATTATTAATTAAACATGACATAACCAAGTAGCTATTACTTAAAGGTTTTTACAGTAGATATATTTGTGAACTGAAAATATTACTTAAAGGTGAAGTATATTAGCTTCATTCAGATTTAAACTAGTATTCATTTGATGGAGGAGTTAGATATGTGTATACTTTGAGCATATAAAAAAACAAGGTGATTTGGCTAGCAAAATAGGATATAATGAAATATGGTCTGATATCCTAGCAGTAAATTAGTTTTTCCTAGTGGAGATAATCAAAAAATCATTGTTAACCAGTAGCAAATACTTATTCACAGCTAGGGTATCAGAAGAAGACTATATTTCACTATTCTATTTTGCTAGCAGCTACCGCCAATCACACTTATATGTTTAAAAAGATTTCCACCCTCTTTGAATGACAATCTACCAATCCACATCTGCTGCTAGATAGCTCTACTACAGCTCTGATGCTGAAATATATACACTCTCTTCTCTCCAGATATCTACCCCTGGCCCTGTTAAATATAAGTTTACTGATCAAATGCCAGTCTTCCTGCCTGCAGCAGCGGAGTTGGCAGTTTATGGAACTATTTCCTCTTCTGAGGCTTTGTCTTCACTCATAGAAAGGTGTGTTTTACCTCTGGTAACTAAGCTATACCAAGGTAAAAACACAGTGAAAACCAGGCACTTTAGTTTTACTGTGAAGTAAACCTGCTGAGGTCAACCCTTGGAGCAGGTATATTGCTGTTTACCTTGCAGTAAAATGAAAATGCCTGGTCTTCACCATGTTTTTACCTCAGAATAGCTCGTGCATGTTGGTTACCCTGAGGTAAAAAACACACCGTTTTTAGAAACGAGGACAAGGCCTGCAAATCCCTCTTGTAATCTTTTTTTGCTTGCTTTTCTCCTTTCTTCTGGTTCCTTCCTGGCCTGTGGGATCCAATCACTCAGACACAGTGGCTTTGCCTTTCTCTCCTCTTCTGGCAGTACACTCAGCCTGCAGCACCAGCTTTATATGGCTCTGGCACTACATCAGTGTTCCACAACAGCGAATGGCCTAAGAGACTTTGATCTCTGCTTCGCTGGAGTGGCTTTTTGGCAAGCCTGTAGATGTTTTGATGAGCAGTGCCCCCTCTCCCGACAGCCTCAGCGCCACAGTGTGGCCTGGCTGTACCTCAGGAGAAGTTTGCTCAAGAAGCACTATTGACTGGGCACCAGCCTGGCAGTTACAGAGCAGACTTAAAGCTGTAGCCTGGCATGTCCTTTGGAAATAGTGATGTCTCACTGTATGTCTCAGTTTCTCCTTGCTACCATGTTACCCATCATTATTTCCTTTGATTCCATTCTGCTGTTGCCTTGAATATGCTCCCATGGAATACATCTCAAATGGCATTTGTTGTTAAAAATGGCACACCTGAAATCTTGGGTCTAAACTTATGTGACTGATATATTTGAATAGTACTGTCTGTGTCTTATCTAGCTGGACAGCTTTCTGGGGCAAGGATCTGCCTTCCTCTCTCATGAGTATCCTATTGGCACTTTAATAAAGACAAAATCATCTGTTTCCACTGAAGAATTGTTGTTATCAAAAGGTAAAAGAAAACAATATATCTAGAACTGAGCTTTTCTCATCCATAAGGCTGCATAAAGCTGAGCCACGTCAGCACTATGCACGGACCCAAAAGCAGGACTGGAAGATTAACTAGGCAGTTGCATCCGAAGAAGTGAGCTGTAGCTCACGAAAGCTCATGCTGAAATAAATTTGTTAGTCTTTAAGGTGCCACAAGTTCTCCTGTTCCTTTAGGCAGGGAATGGCACTTCTAAGATTCCTTTACTCTAAACAGTTGATCAAACCATCTGCTTGGCCAGGGTCAGCCTTGGTGTCCACTCTCAGTGGGTGGACACCAAGAGAAATATAAAGGAATTCAAATAGGAAATGTCTAATGAAATTATGTTAATGGCATTATTTTGTTTACATTCAGTCAATGGGGTATGAGTGGGTTAAAAGCTTATGTTTTCAGAAAGGCTTCCAGAAATCAAGATTAAAGTGCAGAACCTATAAGATGCAGCATGCATCTACAGAAGGTACTATCTTTAATTCTCCAAAAGAATTTATTATACAGGAATAGTTTTCTGACATTAAAAAAGAGCACAACTATTCAGATGCCCAGATTGTTGTTTATGTTTGACATTTTTCTAATTTAAAAATATCTATAAACAGCATTTTATTAATGCTTTTAATTTAAAAAGTTGTCTTCTCATTATTGGTGTATACAGCAAAATAGTGAAGCAATGCAGAAATTGAAAAAGCAATCTAATATATGACTTAAATAAGAAAAACAATTGTAATCTATTAGCATGAATCTCAGATACATCCAGCAAGTTAAGGTTTGCTGCTTTCAAGCTCATATATCTTTGGAGGAGTGAAAGTGAAAGATAAGGTACAGAAAACTAGCTTGCATAATTCTGTTGAATCTTAAGGCTAGATTTATAGGTATTCACCTCTGATCCTTTTGCCCACGGTTATTTGCACCTGCAGCTTTAAATGTATAAATATCTGATTTGCCACCGTAGTCCAGTACTTTAGTGTCTAAGGGTATGTCTACTCTGCAGTTAGACACCCGCAGCTAGCCCGTGCCAGCTGACTCGAGCTCATGGGGCTCAGGATAAGAGTCTCTTTAATTGTGGTGTGGACATTAGGGCTCGAGCTGTACTCACTGTGTTAGGTGGAACTTTATTAAATGTTGGAAGGATAACATGGAGCAGCCTGGAACTGGAAGCGCTGTGACTGTGATATGAGGAGATCTGGATTTGAGTCCCCCCCATGTGTGTTAGCAAAGAAAATATAATTGCAGCACCTGAAGAAGAGCTCTGTATAAGCTCAAAAGCTTGTCTCTCTCACCAACAGAAGTTGGTCCAATAAAAGATACTACCTCACCCACCTTGTCTATCAAAGAAATTAGGTGCATATGTATCTTGAGGTTCCAGTCTGCATCATTTCAATATAGAATTGTGTGGGATGTGTCAGTAGCAAGGCCCTGGGTGGTCTTGCTGTGGGTAGCGTCAGTAGTGATGTGAGGTATGAGAGCAGTCTAGATTTAATGATGAGTAGGGGAAAGTATAGGTTTAGGTGGTATCCTGTGTGCAAGTGTGAAACGGTTGTAAAAGGGTATGAAGTTGTTTATTAAATTTTATAGGTGTGGTATTCTGTCAAGAAAGTAGGCCAGTGTTTGAGCATAGGGCAAGTACAGATAGTACTTGTTTGTTACAGTGAAAAGGCACAGTGGGGAGCGTGTGATATAAGTGTATTTGGGCATCGCTCAAAGGCGACACAGTTAAGATTGCATGGGTTGTTTGCTTGAGCTCCCCAACTGTTCTTCCCTTACCTTCCATACAATCCATTCCCATTATCCCCTCCACATAATAACCCCATTCCTTACTGCAGACCCAAACCCCTCTTCTCCCGTTGCCTCTACTCACCCCTTCTCTTCCAGTGAGCTTTGAATGTGTAATTTGTCTCTTCAAAACTAGTTTTAGCCACTTCTGAATATTCTGCTGTACTTTGACTACATTCCTCCAAAATTTAAAAATAATGATAACATGTGAGAGGCAGACTTTTCCCAAATAATTTGTTCATTCTTAGGCAATGTCTACACTGTGTACCTTATGGCAGCACAGCTGTGTCGATACAGCTGTGCCGCTGTAAGGTCTCCTGCATAGCTGCTCTTTGCCAGCAGGGAAGAGCTCTTCTGTTGGCAAAATAAAACCACCCCGTCAGGGTTCCCTCCCCACTCTGAACTCTGGGGTACAGATGTGAGGACCCACATGAAAGACCCCCCTAAGCTTATTTCTACCAGCTTAGGTTAAAAACTTCCCCAAGGCACAAATTCTTCCTTGCCCTTGGACGGTATGCTGCCACCACCAAGTGAGTTAGACAAAGATTCAAGGAAAAGGACCACTTGGAGTTTCTGTTCCCCCAAAATCCCCCCAAGGCCCTTGACCCCCTTTCCTGGGGAGGCTTGAGAGTAACCAAGGTGACACAGACCAGACTCTGGGTTGTTAGTATCCTAAAAACCCAAATCAGATTCTTAAAAGCAGAACTTTATTATAAAGAAAAAGTAAAAAAAAAAAAAACACCTCTGTAAAATCATGGAAGGTGATTTAGAGGGTAATCAGATTCAAAACACAGAGGATTTCCCCTTTAGGCAAAACTTTAAAGTTACAAAAAATAGGGATAAACCTTCCTCATAGCATAGGGACAAATTCACAAGCTAAAACAAAAGATAATCTAACACATTTTCTTCCTATTACTTACAATTTGTAAACTTAGAGGCTTAGTTCAGGTATGGCTTTGGGAGATGTATTTTCCCTGCTCTGATTCCTCGCTGACCCAGAGAGAACAAAGAAACACAATTATCTTCTCCCCTTATTGGTCCTTTTGGTCAGGTGCCAACCAGGTTATCTGAGCTTCTTAACCCTTTACAGGTAAAGGAGGGATTTTATGCTACCCCTAGCTGTATGTTTATGACAACCCCCAATGAGTGGAGGTAGCTTTGTTAGTGGGAGAGCATTTCCCGCCCACAAAGTGCTGTCCACATTGGTGCTTTTTGTCAGTAAAACTTTTGTTGGTTAAGGGTGTGGTTTTTTTCACAACAACAAAAGTGCAGTGTACCGACAAAAGTGCAGTGGAGACATAGCCTTCTATTTCTGCCCCATGTGGGGCAGTTTCAAAGTTGCGGGCCCAGAATTTGGGAAAGGTGTTAAGTGGCTCATTCATTTCAATGAGATATTCTCAGTTGAAAGAGAATGCCCAGTGAAGATGAATGCAGCCTGAAACAATAGCTGTGAGACCTGTGAACTGCTGCATTCATGTAAGTAGATGTTCCCTTCCCTCTTCCCCAGTGCTGGAGAATTTCTTGATATGTGTCAAGGATACCTGTTCTCAGCTCCTTACTCCATTCTCACCAGTGTGTTCTTCGTGCATGCTCCAAGCATGACTGTTCTAAATTGTCCCCACAGAGGGGCAGATCCTGGCTCACATGGCAGAGAGAGAGAGAGGCTTCTACACCCCCAAGAAGAAGACCACCAGACCGTAGCTCTGCCTCTCCTTGGGAACTTGGTTTATTAATATAAATTACATTTAAAATACTCAAAATCCCCAAACATAGTTAATCCAAAAGTCCATACAAAAAAAAGTTTCTCTTCCTTCTGCCAGGCCTTCCCTGCCTGGGGCCTTTCCTGCTTTGGGAGCTCTCTCCAAGGCCTCTACCTGGCTGGAGTCTTAGTCTAACTCCCAGGACTTTCTGCTGGAGCCTGCTCACTCCTAGCAATCCCTGATCTCCCAAAATTCATAGATTCATAGTCTAAAATCAGAAGGGACCATTGTGTTCATCTCCTCTGACCTTCTGTAGAGGCCATAGAACTCCCCCAAAATAATTCCTAGAGCATATCTTTTAAAAGAAACATCCATTCTTGATTTAAAAATTGTCAGAGATGGAGAATTCACCATGACCCTTGGTAAATTGTCCCAATGGCTAACTACGGTCACTTAAAAATTTTTTATCTGAATTTGTCTAGCTTTAACTTCCAGCCATTGGATCTTGTTACACCTTTCTCTTCTAGATTGAAGAGCCCATTATTAAATATTTGTTCCCCAGGCAGATACGTACAGACTGTAATCAAGTCATCCCTTAACCTTCTCTTTGTTAAACTAAATAGATTGAGCTCTTTGAGTCTATAACTATAAAGCATGTTTTTTCTAATCCCTTAATTATTCTCATGTCTCGTCTCTGAACTCTCTCCAATGTAACAATGTCCTTCTTGAATTGTGAACACTAGAACTAGATACAGCATTCCAGCAGTGGTTACTCCAGTGCCAATTACAGAGGTAAAATAACATGCCTACTCCTAGTCAAGACTCCCCTGTTTATGCATCTAAGGCTCACATGAGCCATTTTGGCCACAGCATTGCACTGGGAGCCATGACCTGCAAATCTTTTTCGGATTCACTGCTTCCCAGGGTAGAATACTTCATCATGTAAATATGGCCTTCATTCTTTGTTTTGAGATGTGTACATTAACAGTTAGCCATATTAAAACACAGAGTGTTTGCTTGCACTCAGTTTACCATGCAATCCAGATCATGCTGTGTCAGTGACCTGTCCTCTTCATTATTTACCATTGAATCAAAGTCTTCAACAAGTTACCCAAGGGCTATTTGAAACACAACCAACAAATTAGTATGAAAAAAGCAAATGTGCTTTTCTATTAGAGGAGGAGAGATTTTATGTGTGAGAGCATGAATGTGTGTGCTGATCCATGTACTCAGGTTTCATAGGGACTAAACGCCAGCTTTAAGGCTGTGCAGATAAAATAGGGGAAACCTATTTTACCAAAGTTCTTTGTTTACAGCAAGCAAACTCCTTAGCTGCTGGCATCAGCCAAGGTCTTCTCAGGAAACTCTGACAGTAGGCACATGATTTTTTCTTATGTCCCTTTAAAAACTACTTACGAGGTATAGGCTTGTTCCCCATTAAGACACACTTTCAAGAGTAGAAACAACTGAAAACTTATCATACTACTGCAGAGGGGCCTGGCATCCTGCCAGATCATTCCCACCAGACTTCCCACCCTCGACTGGGTTTTCCAGACATGTAAATCTCTGCTGTTCATCCCACTGAGAAAAGAGTAATTATGTCCAGCTGCAAGTTAAGAAGGGTTTGGAGTGGAACAACCTCCATTCATAGATTCATAGATTCTAGGACTGGAAGGGACCTTGAGAGATCATCGAGTCCAGTCCCCTGCCCTCATGGACCAAATACTTTCTAGACCATCTCATATAGACATTTATCTAACCTACTCTTAAATATTTCCAGAGATGGAGATTCCACAACCTCCCTAGGCAATTTTTTCCAGTGTTTAACCACCCTGATAGGACCTTTTTCCTAATGTCCAACCTAAACCTCTCTTGCTGCAATTTAAGCCCATTTCTGCTTCTTCTATCCTTAGAGGCTAAGATGAACAAGTTTTCTCCCTCCTCCTTATGACACCCTTTTAGATACCTGAAAACTGCTATCATGTCCCCTCTCAGTCTTCTCTTTTCCAAACTAAACAAACCCAGTTCTCTCAGCCTTCCTTCATAGGTCATGTTCTCTAGACCTTTTATCATTCGTCTTGCTCTTCTCTGGACCCTCTCCAATTTCTCCACATCTTTCTTGAACTGGACACAATACTCCAGTTGGGGCCTAACCAGCACAGAGTAGAGCGGAAAAATGACTTCTCATGTCTTGCTCACAACGCACCTGGTAATGCATCCCAGAATCACATTTGCTTTTTTTGCAACAGCATCACACTGTTGACTCATATTTAGCTTGTGGTCCACTATAACCCCTAGATCCCTTTCTGCCCAACTCCTTCCTAGACAGTCTCTTCCCGTTCTGTATGTGTGAAACTGATTGTTCCTTCCTAAGTGGAGCACTTTGCATTTGTCTTTATTCAATTTCATCCTGTTTACCTCAGACCATTTCTCCAATTTGTCCAGATCATTTTGAATTATGACCCTATCCTCCAAAGCAGTTGCAATCCCTCCCAGTTTGGTATCATCTGCAAACTTAATAAGCGCGCTTTCCATGCCAATATCTATGTCATTGATGAAGATATTGAACAGAGCCGGTCCCAAAACAGACCCTTGCGGAACCCCACTTGTTATACCTTTCCAGCAGGATTAGGAGCCATTAATAACTACTCTCTAAGTACGGTTATCCAGCCAGTTATGCGCCCACTTTATAGTAACCCCATCTAAGTTGTATTTGCCTAGTTTATTCATAAGAATATCATGCGAGACCATTATCAAATGCCTTACTAAAGTCTAGGTATACCACATCCACTGCTTCTCCCTTATCCATAAGACTCATTATCCTATCAAAGAAAGCTATCAGATTGGTTTGACATGATTTGTTCTTTACAAATCCATGCTGGCTCTTCCCTATAACCTTACCACCTTCCAAGTGTTTGCAGATGATTTCCTTAATTAATTGCTCCGTTATCTTCCCTGGCACCGAAGTTAAACTAACTGGTCTGTAGTTTCCTGGGTTGTTTTTAATTTCCCTTTTTATAGATGGGCACTATATTTGCCCTTTTCCAGTCTTCTGGAATCTCTCCTGTCTCCCATGATTTTCCAAAGATAATAGCTAGAGGCTCAGATACCTCCTCTATTAGCTCCTTGAGTATTCTAGGATGCATTTCATCAGGCCCTGGTGACTTGCAGGCATCTAACTTTTCTAAGTGATTTTTAATTTGTTCTTTTTTTATTTTCTCTTCTAAACCTACCCCCTTCCCATAAGCATTCACTATGTTAGGCATTCCTTCAGACTTCTCGGTGAAGACCGAAACAAAGAAGTCTTTAAGCATCTCTGCCATTTCCAAGTTTCCTGTTACTGTTTCTCTCTCCTCACTGAGCAGTGGGTCTACCCTGTCCTTGGACTTCCTCTTGCTTCTACTGTATTGCTAAGAAGTCTTCTTGTTTCCCTTTATTCCTGTAGCTAGTTTGAGCTCATTTTGTGCCTTTGCCTTTCTAATCTTGCCCCTGCATTCCTGGGTTGTTTGCCTATATTCATCCTTTGTAATTTGTCCTAGTTTCCATTTTTTATATGACTCCTTTTTATTTTTTAAATCATGCAAGATCTCATGGTTAAGCCAAGGTGGTCTTTTGCCACATTTTCTATCTTTCCTACCCAGTGGAATAGCTTGCTTTTGGGCCCTTAATAGTGTCCCTTTGAAAAACTGCCAACTCTCCTCAGTTGTTTTCCCCTCAGTCTTGATTCCCATGGGACCAGGGGTGGCTCCAGGCACCAGCGCACCAACCGTATGCCTGGGGCGGCAAGCCACGGGGGGCGGCAGTCAGACTGCCTTCGGCGGCATGCCTGCAGGAGGTCCGCCAGTCCCGTGACTTCAGCGGCAATTTGGTGGCAGGTACACCGAAGGCGCGGGACCGGCGGACCTCCTGCAGGCATACCGCCGAATCCGCGTTACCAGCGGACCTCCCGCAGGCAAGCCGCCAAAAGCTGCCTGACTGCCGTGCTTGGGGCAGCAAATTACATAGAGCCGCACCTGCATGGGACCTTACTTGTCAGATCTCTGAGCTTACCAAAATCCGCCTTCCTGAAATCCATTGTCTCTATTTTGCTGTACTCCCTTCTACCCTTCCTTAGAATTGTGAACTCTGATTTCATGATCACTTTCACCCAAGCTGCCTTCCACTTTCAAATTCTCAACGAGTTCCTCCCTATTTGTTAAAATCAAATCTAGAACAGCTTCCCCCCAGTAGCTTTTTAAACCTTCTGAAATAAAAAGTTGTCTGCAATGCAGTCCAATAACCTATTGGATAGTCTGTGCCCCGCTGTGTTATTTTCCCAACATATATCTGGATAGTTAAAGTCCCCCATCACCACCAAATCTTGGGCTTTGCATGATTTTGTTAGTTATTTAAAAAAAGCCTCATCCACCTCTTCCACCTGGTTAGGTGGCCTGTAGTAGACTCCTAGCATGACATCACCCTTGTTTTTTTACCCTTTTTAGCCTAACCCAGAGACTCTCAATACTTCCACTTCTGTCTCCTATGTCCATCTCCACCTCAGTCCAAGTGTGTACATTTTTAATATATAAGGCAACACTTCCTCCCTTTTTCCCCTGTCTATCCTTCCTGAAAGTTACCTGCACAGCAGAGATTTTAAAACCTGAAACTGTATTTCATGCTGTTCTGTATTATTTTTGGCATGTGTTGTTCTAATTTTAAACCTCTTTAGAATGAAATCTACATATATTTGTCATTTGTATCTTCACAACTTTGAAATATCTTGAGACATTACACAATTTACATTTAGCTGCTAATTGAAATTTTCCTTTTCTTTTAGTGAAGGGCAATAGGCTTAGTCTATGTCAAATAGTGTTTTGTTTTTGTCTTTTTAAAGTGTATACTTTGGAAATTTAGTACTCTTGAAAGCTTCTGGATTGACAGCACTTGGCACTAAAGAGCCAATTATCCTCAGAATAGGATGCTGCACAGGCAGAAGAGATTAAAGCTTCCCCCCAATGCCCTGCTAATATAGCTGGAGCCTAACCTGTAGGGAACACCTCTGGGACAGAGAAGGGATTTTTATGATCATTCCCTTTCAGTCCTTGATTCCTGTACTTTGATTGTCAACATGGCTGGCAGATTTGCTGATGTTATTCTGGTCCAAAGCCCATTGAAGTGAATGGAAATACTACTGTAGACTTCCATGAGAGTGGCCTCAGGAACTGGACTAAGATAATTTCCTTTCACATAAGCAGCAAAGACATTTCCAAGAGCAACAAAGTACTGTGGTAAAACAGGGCACTGTGCATTGTACAGCAGATTAAAAACCAGAAACATTTAAAACCATCACCTTTCTTTTAGCTGTGACAACAGCTTTTATAGTACTGTTAATGCCCCTGCTGTAGGTAAATGTCATCATCCAAGTGTTGTCTCATGAAGTTTTTAATTTTTTAACTTTATGAGAAGTTTGTGAGTAAGAACAATCGTACACACCAGATGAACACTGACTTATTAACAGCTCTGTTGTTGTTGGTTTTAAGACGATGGTAAAGAGGCAAAAACATTTTATATCCTTGCTACAAAGTTAACAAGGCATTATATTGCCACCTGGCCATCTGTTAGGCTAATATGGTTGTTATTTTCAGTGATGATGTGCTGATTCTTTTTTAGACTTTCTATACACATCTCTTCTATTATACACAAAAGATATTTTGTTCTGCTATATTTTAGTTGGAAACTTGCTACAAAATTCAATTCACACCTAGCTTAAACACACTTCCTTCTGTTTCTGTTTGTGTCAACCTTCACACAACAATTTACAATTCAAATTTATTTGATTATGTTTAATGCACAGTTCAGATTCTTTTAGAGGCTCTCACCATTAAACATATGTTTACACTTTTGTATGAGTCACACTATCACATGGTGGCTGGTCCCCTGTAAATGAAGCAAGTCCAGCTGCCCTGTTTCGGAACAGGTGCTCCCCAGTTTGGCCAATTAAGAGGGTGGGACAGCACCTGGGGCCTATTAAAGATCAGAGAGTGACCCAGTAGTGAGAGAGAGACTTGGTGAATCAGAGCGGCTATAGTTAGGAGAAGTTTCGCTGGTAGAAGCTATACAGAGCTGAAAGCTTTCTGCAGGCTCTCCCTGGAAAGAGGGAGGAATTATCAGGAAGCCAGTGGAGGGGCAGTTCAGCTGTGCTTCCTGAGCCATGGCTGAAGAGAGCTGAAGGCTAAGAGCAGCAGAGGGAGAAGCCTGCTGGCTCCTGGAGCCAGTGAGCCTAAAACCAGAGGGCTGGGAAGGCAGGGCGTGGTGAGGGGACATTGGGGCTGTATTTAATATATTGCTTGGATTATTGTCTTGGGATTTGTTAGTGCATGGATGTTCTTCTGTAATAAATTAATCCCATAAGAGCCATTTGCACTAAGAAATGCTGTTTGAACAGCTTTGAGGGAGTGTGAAAGAGGAAGCGGAGACAGGCACATCTGTCATGCCATGGCCTGCCAGCAGAGGGTGCACCTGGGCAGTGCTGCCTGTTGACATGCACCTTAAGTAGCTACATTTTCCCATAACTGGATTGTGTGAGCTGCCAGCTGAATGCTCTCTCTCTCTCATATGCACACAAAGCCTTGTAGCCTCCCTAATTGGCAAATGCAAAAGTGGTTGTTTGTGAAATGCTGCTGGACCTTCAGTGGCTGTTGGATTTATTCATGTACATTTCATCACTCCAACACAGTTATATAATTCAAATATTTTTAAGTAAAAGTGCCATAAAACAGAAATTGCATTTTATTTGTATATGGCATGTTTCAGACTGATGCCTGTGAAACAGACCCGCTTGTGGTGCCTTGTTGTTGTATTTCTGAGAAACAAATATTACATTATACAATGTCAAATTGCCTAAACAGATTTTAGATATATTGTGGGTCAAATCCATCCCTCATGTAATTCTATTTACCTTGGTAGAGTTACACCGGGAGTTAATATCTCCCTGAGAGTTTAGAGTTGTTCTCTTAGCAATAATATTACTGTTGCTGCATGGATCATCATTTTATGAAAAGAGCAAACATTTGTACCTATCAAAAACATAGTTTAAATGTTTGGAGCTGAACAGAATGAAAATCCTAAATTCTTATTATATTACTGATAGATCATTTCTCGAATGTTGACAAAATCAAGAAATGTGTAGTGAGAGGAAACACTGAAATCTCTCCAAAGTATTACTTTGATTTTGTTCCCAGATCTGAGCGCCTTTGTAGTTTGAGGATTATAAGAAGTGAACATATGTGGAATATTGCTACCAGCTTGCATAGCTTGATAAATCCAGACAAGCAGAAGAATGCTGGTGGCAGAGTCTAGGATAGTGGTATATCCTCTTGATGCAAAAAAAGCTGGAAAGTAATACCCTTTTGAGGAACAAATGCCAATGAAATTATGGTACAGTAGTTGAATGAATGTGTTTCATGACAGTTAAATATAAAATATAAATATTAAATGAACTTGGCAGTACGTAAAGGTTTCCAGCCTGTGCTTCCCACGGATATAATGAAGAGATTGTAAACACCTTTTTGGCTCTGTACACTAATGGCAAACATCTAATTAGTATTGAAAGGCTTTTATATGCGTGTAGACTGGCCCGGCAGTCTTGTGGCATCAAAGTGCAATGCTGTGTTAAGAGTTACAGTTAGGTTGTCTGCTCAGTCCCGTGCTCTCAAGATGCAAGGAGCCGGTTGCACTGCATAGGCCACCAGTGGTATTTTGAACTTTTGGAGGTTCAGTCTTGAGTGACCATCTCTGCACCCTCTTTGAAGGACTCAGGAGAGAACTACAACTAAAATGAAGGAAAGCTGACACACCATGTGGTTTTAGAGAGTTCCAGAGGACTGAGGAGTTAAGAGGTAAAATTTGGGGATGATTCCCGCAAAAATGATGTACTTGTGAGATTTTTGTAGCTCCTTTTAGTCTCTGTCTAGGAGTGGCAGGCTGCCTATCATATATATATATATATATATATATGGCTCACAGATAGAAACATATTTTTTTTCAGAGTGGGTGAAAGAAATTACATTCTGCTCTAAAGAAAAATAATGTGGCTGTTGATAGGGGAAAGATTCCTGAACTCTGCAAAACAAATATCCTCGCTCAGAGATGTTGAGCCAAACTCTCTGCCGCAGCATGCATCACAGTTTGTGTGTTTATATTATCCACTTACAATAATAGGTTGAAAAATGCATTGGGGGTGGGAGAATCAATAATACAGAAGTCAGCCACACTGATAAAATGTCACACTCTTCCTTTTCTTCCTCCACAAAAATAAAGCACTGGACCCTCTGTCTCAACCCACCCTCTCTGAGGGCTGGTCTTCACTATCAGGGAGATCGATTCTGCTGCAATCAATGCAGCAGGGCTTGATTTAGTGATCTAGTGAAGACCTGCTAAATTGATGGAAGAGTGCTCTCCGGTCGACCCTGGTACCCAGCTCCCTGAGAAGAGTATGGGAAGTTGACTGGAGAGCGTCTCCCATTGACTCAGAGCTGTGAAGACACTGGAGCAAGTTGACCTAAGCTAAGTCAACTCCAGCTACGTTATTCATGTAGCTGGAGTAACATAACTTAGCTCAACTTACCCCTGTAGTGAAGACAAGCCCAGAGAAAACTTCAATAAATAGGTTTTGCGACATGCCATGGAGTCATGAAACTGTCTTTTAGCCCAATGGTGGAAGTAAACTCTAGAGTTAAGGGTGTCCCACTGAAAATGTCCACTTCTATATGTATGCATATCAGTTTGAGGGCATTATAGGCAGGACTGAACGATAAGCTTTGTTAGTGAATATAAATACAAGACCAAATTCTGAGGTCCTTGCTCAGTCCTCATGAAGAAAAACTCTCACTTATTGCAGTATATACAGGCATCAGAATTTTGGTGCCTCCACGTAGAAGGGACCCTTGTAGGGGTAATTCTGATACAGGTCACATGTCTTCTACAGAAAAACAACAAGGAGTCCGGTGGCACCTTAAAGACTAACAGATTTATTTGGGCATAAGCTTTCGTGGGTAAAAAACCTCACTTCTTCAGATGCATGGAGTGAAAATTACAGATGCAGGCATTGTTATACTGACACATGAAGAGAAGGGAGTTACCTCACAAGTGGAGAGCCAGTGTTGACAGGGCCAATACAGTCAGGGTGGATGTAGTTCACTCCCAATAACTGATGAGGAGGTGTCAATTCCAGGAGAGGAAAAGTTGCTTCTTTAATGAGCCAGCCACTCCCAGTCCCTATTCAAGCCCAAATTAATGCTGTTAAATTTGCAAATGAATTTTAGTTCTGCAGTTTCTCTTTGAAGTCTGCTTCTGAAGTTTTTTTGTTCAAGTATGGCTACTTTTAAATCTGTTATAGAATGTCCAGGAAGATTGAAGTGTTCTCCTACTGGCTTTTGCATGTTACCATTCCTGATGTCCGATTTGTGTCCATTTTTTCTTTTATAGAATCATAGAATCATAGAATCTCAGGGTTGGAAGGGACCTCAGGAGGTCATCTAGTCCAACCCCCTGCTCAAAGCAGGACCAAACCCAACTAAATCATCCCAGCCAGGGCTTTGTCAAGCCTGACCTTAAAAACCTCTAAGGAAGGAGATTCCACCACCTCCCTAGGTAACCCATTCCAGTTCTTCACCACCCTACTAGTGAAAAAGTTTTTCCTAATATCCAACCTAAACCTCCCCCTCTGCAACTTGAGACCATTACTCCTTGTTCTGTCATCTTCTACCACTGAGAACAGTCTAGATCCATCCTCTTTGGAACCCCCTTTCAGGTAGTTGAAAGCAGCTATCAAATCCCCCCTCATTCTTCTCTTCTGCAGGCTAAACAATCCCAGTTCCCTCAGCCTCTCCTCATAAGTCATGTGTTCCAGCCCCCTAATCATTTTTGTTGCCCTCCGCTGGACTCTCTCCAATTTATCCACATCCTTCTTGTAGTGTGGGGCCCAAAACTGGACACAGTACTCCAGATGAGGCCTCACCAGTGCTGACTAGAGGGGAATGATCACTTCCCTCGATCTGCTGGAAATGCCCATACTTATACAACCCAAAATGCCATTAGCATTCTTGGCAAGAAGGGCACACTGTTGACTCATATTCAGCTTTTCATCCACCGTAACCCCTAGGTCCTTTTCTGCAGAACTGCTGCCCAGCCATTCGGTCCCTAGTCTGTAGCAGGGCATGGGATTCTTCCGTCCTAAGTGCAGGACTCTGCACTTATCCTTGTTGAACCTCATCATGTTTCTTTTGGCCCAATCCTCTAATTTGTCTAGGTCCCTCTGTATCCTATCCCTACCCTCCAGCGTATCAACGACTCCTCCCAGTTTAGTGTCATCTGCAAACTTGCTAAGGGTGCAGTCCACACCATCCTCCAGATCGTTAATGAAGATATTGACTAAAACCGGCCCCAGCACCGACCCTTGGGGCACCCCACTTGATACCGGCTGCCAACTAGACATGGAACCATTGATCACTACCCGTTGAGCCCGACCATCTAGCCAGTTTTCTATCCACCTTACCGTCCATTCATCCAGCCCATACTTCTTTAACTTGCTGGCAAGAATACTGTGGGAGACTGTATCAAAAGCTTTGCTAAAGTCCAGAAATAGCACATCCACTGCTTTCCCCTCATCCACAGAGCCGGTTATCTCATCATAGAAGGCAATTAGGTTAGTCAGGCATGACTTGCCCTTGGTGAATCCATGCTGACTGTTCCTGATCACTTTCCCCTCCTTTAAGTGGTTCAGAATTGATTCCTTGAGGATCTGTTCCATGATTTTTCCAGGGACTGAGGTGAGACTGACTGGCCTGTAGTTCCCTGGATCTTCCTTCTTCCCTTTTTTAAAGATGGGCACTACATTAGCCTTTTTCCAGTCATCCGGGACCTCCCCCGATCACCATGATTTTTCAAAGATAATGGCCAATGGCTCTGCAATCTCATCGGCCAACTCCTTTAGCACCCTCGGATGCAGCGCATCTGGCCCCATGAACTTGTGCTCGTCCAGCTTTTCTAAATAGTCCCGAACTACTTCTTTCCCCACAGAGAGCTGGTCACCTCCTCCCCATACCGTGCTGCAGAGTGCAGCTGTCTGGGACCTGACCTTGTCTGTGAAGACAGGCAAAAAAAGCATTGAGTATACTAGCTTTCTCCACATCCTCTGTCACTAGGTTCCCTCCCTCATTCAGCAAGGGGCCCACACTTTCCTTGACTTTCTTCTTGTTGCTAACATATCTGAAGAAACCCTTCTTGTTACTCCTAACATCTCTGGCTAGCTGCAACTCCAAGCATGATTTGGCCTTCCTAATTTCACTCCTGCATGCCTGAGCAATACTTTTATACTCCTCCCTGGTTATTTGTCCAATCTTCCACTTCTTGTAAGCTGTTTTTTTGTGTTTAAGACGAGCAAGGATTTCACTGTTGAGCCAAGCTGGTCGCCTGCCATATTTACTTTTCTTCCTACACATCGGGATGGTTTGTTCCTGCAACCTCAATAAGGTTTCTTTAAAATACAGCCAGCTTCCCTCGACTCCTTATGTAGGAAAAGTTACTTTCCCCTTAAATTTAAATCATTCTGGGCTTGATCTTGCCAGGGCCTTAGCACTCTGGCACTGACTCAGAAAGCACTTTAACGCATGCTTCTGTGCTGTCCTAAATAGGCATGCTTTCCTGAAACAGGCCCTAAATTATATGCTTTTCTTTAATCATATGAGTAGTGTCACTGCTGTCACTGGGACTACACACTGCTTCACTTTTCTACTGGATCTCAGCCCTTGTGCGCAACATCTTGCAGGATCAAGTCTTAGAGGTCTACTTGCACTAAGATAATATGGTGAGGAGTGTGGGATAGATTGCTAAAGTGCACCTGAGGTGGGCTTTTAACTACAGCGAGACAGATTCTTGGACTTCTAATCCTTATATATAATTCAATGGTTAGGTAGTCAGATGTCACATAGATTGGTGCAGCATTAAAATCTAAATCGATTGATAGAATATTTTTCCATGTGGTAGGAATAGTGTGCTTCTTATTGGCATCTTTTCCCTTAATGTAAACTAAAGTCCCAAAGCTTTTTTTTTAATCTTTGCTAAAAACCTCTCTTTGACTACATAGGGAACATTATAATCTAGTTTCTCTTGGGGCACCAAATACACTAAGTTTACCCTGCCCTGCACTTATCCAGTGGTCTCTACAAAGTCCTTTGCTCACAGGCAATTTCCAACATCAAAGTCATTAAAGAGAGTATAAGCTTAGTATAGCAGTTTCCCCGCAGATAGTGGTCTTTTTCTCTTCCTCATTCAGCTGGGATATCCGTTATTTCTTTGAAAGATCACAGAGAGTTTGTAATTAAATAAAACTGCTGAGTAAACAGTTATAAATGATTTTGAAATGTTTAAGGCCCTTTGTAAATTCATGGGGGGTGGAGTGTCAATTTTCAAAACATTGTCCACGTGTATGTAAATATGAGTTGTGTTGCTAAATCACCAGTGTTACTCCATTGTATCTCTCATATGTTTTCTTCCATGTGATGCATTAGTGTTCTAGGGAATATCACTCCAGAGTAATCTTCTTTTTCTAGCTAAAATGCATTATGCTCATAAAGAGAAAAAAATTTACTCACGGTGTACACTGAAATATGAGATTTCTAAGTAATATATGATTCAGTAATCTAAATAGATAGATATGATATATACTATAAATCTAAAATCACAGAACAGTCAATTCAGTTTTATATTCAGGAATAAATGTTTGTAAGGAAATATCCAGCTTCAAGCTAGATAAATCCCTATGCCTTCAGCAGCATAACATTTTCTTTATAGGTTGGTACTGAAACCTGGTTCCTTTCTGATCTTTTTCATAGTTGTTTTGTGTGAATATCGTGCATTAGAGAAAGCCCCCAGTGTTATACATTGCATTAGAGAATATTCTTGTCATTTGCAGCCAAGCAGAGAATACTGACAGACTTCAGCCCTAAGTAGGATTAAGTTGAGTATCAGACTGTGGGCGTACTGTTGCATTTCTTGTTATCTGAACGTCTGAGGCTTTAGTGTTGTTGACATCTGGAGTATTTCTCAATGTGTTTGTATAATGTGTTTTATTCTCTCTCCATTATTGATCATATAGCCGTTTGCCATTGCAGTCAGCTTTTTCCAAATGTTTGTAACCTCAGTTTTATTAGATCCTTTTACACTTTAGCAATTCTGTATTTGCTAAAATTGTCCTCAACAAACAGTGATTATGTGAGAGTCAAAGGTTCAAGAGCAGACTTAAGACAATCAGAAATGGGACCCAGTGTACATAGAAAATGTTGATGAGGTGATTCATTTGAACTTCAGAGAGATTGGGCTTGTCAGACCAGCCCTGCCAGATGATAGAATGACAGGCTGCTAAATGACCTCCTTACCTCCCTCTCCAGCTAACTTTAAAGTGCAGATTATTGGCTATTAGAGTGGTGGCAGGCAGAAAATGAAGTATAAGTAAACTTAGGGCAGGTCTACACTAAGAGCGGGGGTCGAACTAGGGTACGCAAGTTCAGGTACGTGAATAGCGTAGCTGAATTCGAAGTACCCTAGTTCGAACTACTCACCCGTCCAGACGCCGCGGAATCGAAGTCTGCGGCTCCAAGGTCGACTCTGCCACCGCCTTTTGCAGTGGTGGAGTACCGAAGTCGACCCCGGCGCTTCCGGAGTTCGAACTATCGCGTCCAGATTAGACGCGATAGTTCGAACTCCGAGAAGTCGAACTCACCGCGTCGACCCGGCTGGTAAGTGTAGACTAGCCCTTAGTGTGTTTGGGGGTCTGAGTGAACACTAATGAAACTGTTTAGATTTATGTACTTTAGATTGGGCACTTAGAATCATAGACTATCAGGGTTGGAAGGGACCTCAGGAAGTCATCTATCTAGTCCAGGGGTAGGCAACCTATGGCACGTGTGCCGAAGGCGGCACGCGAGCTGATTTTCAGTGGCACTCACACTGCCCAGGTCCTGGCCACCGGTCCGGGGGGCTCTGCATTTTAATTTAATTTTAAATGAAGCTTCTTAAACATTTTAAAAACCTTATTTACTTTACCTACAACAATAGTTTAGTTATATATTATAGACTTATAGAAAGAGACCTTCTAAAAACGTTAAAATGTATTACTGGCACGCAAAACCTTAAATTAGAGTGAATAAATGAAGACTTGGCACACCACTTCTGAAAGGTTGCTGACCCCTGATCTAGTCCAAGCCAGGACCAATCAATCCCCAGACAGATTTTTACCCCAATTCCCTAAATGGCCCCCTTAAGGATTGAACTCACAACCCTGGGTTTAGCAGGTCAATGCTCAAACCACTGAACTATCCCTTCCTCCCCTGCCTCACACTTTAAAGCAGGAAAAACAGTCTATAAACAATAAATATGTTTTTGCTCAGTGGCCCATATCCAATGGCTGCTGAAGAATCCTTCAATTGACTTCAGTGGATACAAATTCAGGCCATCTATAATATTCACCTTTTTTTTTTAATGAATTGTGTATCACAATAGCAAATTTTATCTCAATAAACCACAATTGAGAGATTCCATCTTTTTCTTAATCTGTGACTTTGTATATATTAGAACATTACTGTGTTCTTGGGCTGTCCATCATTTCTGTCAGTATCTTGAGTACAGTGAACTGGTGCATGGTGAGTGTGTTTTAAAAAAAAAAAAGGGGGGCAGGGGTCAAAAACCCTTGCAACAGAAATG
Source organism: Mauremys reevesii (assembly GCF_016161935.1). NCBI lineage: Eukaryota > Metazoa > Chordata > Testudines > Geoemydidae > Mauremys > Mauremys reevesii. The sequence goes on from NC_052629.1 coordinate 13,390,285, forward strand.
ATTTTTATTTATAATTTTTCATAGAGGCAACCCACGATTCTTCACAATTTTGTGTAGCTTGTAGGAAAAGTTGTGTGCTAATCAACAAGAACGCAATTTGTTTTGTGAAATCACTGTTAGGCAAATGCAAAGTGACCTACTTTAATAGATTTTTGCAAGGTTTTAATTTGTTTCACTATGGCTAGTTTTAAGTTTCTCTGAAATCTTAAGATCGGTTTTGCTTACTCAGCTACTTGGGTGTTTTTCATTGCTGAAATCTCTTGAGCCAGATAGTCTGTGAAAGCCCAGCAGCATAGCTACTGTAAAAATAAACATTTAGAATCCCCAGTCTCTTTTTATTTTAAGTTACTATGACACATTCTGCTCTAGAATCCATGTATTTATTTAACAAATGTTATTTGTACCAAAGCCTTTTATAACAGATTGATGAAAGGCAAGGCCCTGAACCACCAATAGAAAGGTCAAGAGAATATGGTCAATAATTATGTGATCATGTTGCAACTTCAGGCAACAGGCCCTCTACGTTGCCACCGTTTATCAGACTATGCCATGAGATGGACAGAATTGTAGCTGACGCAGCATGTGTGTTAGATCTTTGTCAGGAAGCTTTAACACAGAAACATATTCCAGTAATGTGAAATGCACAACATAGAGTACATGGAGGCAAAATAAATGAGTTCAGTTTCACCATTGTTAAATTGGAAGTCTCTACTGCAGCAGCCTTAAGAACAGAGCTAAATTGTAAAGAGTCTGATTGTTAAATGATTACAATCGTTTACTGCCATAGGCTATAAAAATTAAAAAGGTCTAAGTGCTTCTTTCAGACAGAGATGCAGAGACTAATTTTACATGAATGCATATCCTAACAAGATTAGCTGGCTTATTCAGGCATATGAATTGCACTTTTGTTCTTTGTGTTCAACAAGCTTGTATCATCAGAGTCACTCTGAGCTTAACATGATTTCAATCAGTCCCTTACTTTCAAAGTATGTTCTTTCTCTCTTTCTCACTCTCGCTTACTTTTTTAACACTGGACCTCTGAGATTTTCCATTGTGTTTGCTTTTGAATCTTCAGTATTTTATGCTCTCAATTTGAATTCTCCATTTCTTCTGTTTATATTTTCTCCTAGTAATGGCATTATTTTAAATAGCAATGGAACATGATGCCTTAGCTCAATAATACAGAGCTACTGTGCTAAGTAAAAATGGAAATGATCCATTTTTTAACAGAATTTTCATTGTTTCACTATTTGCTGTGTGGTTACCGCTTCAATTAGGCCATTAGGTCAGCCTCCATTCATACTGCAGTTATACAGGGAACAAAGCATTCTTGCCTGTCACGGAATTAAAGATTGATTTTATATGTTGGCTAATCTATTAATGGTGAAACATTGAAAAAGAATAGATTACTGTGAATAGGGAAAAAAATCAATTCTTCTGAAATTTCTGTAGCTTCTGAGATCAAACACAGTCTGCTTTTTTATGTTTTATAAAGCAGTTTGGTTGAAAAACCATTAAAGGCATTAATGCTTTTGTCATTTTAGATGGATTACAAAGGCTTTAATGTATTATACTCCAATATAAATTTAAGGAAGCTGAGTAGAATTTTGTTTTGGAATAACTGAAGTAAAATTGTCTTGTTTCCAGAAGGCATTTTCAGAAAATTAAGACTACATTAAGTCTTTAATTATAATACATCACTAACAGGTTTATTTTAGTGGTGCATCTGTAGACTGCACTTAACTATGTATCAGTGTTTCCATTGTAAATACTTATTTTCAATTTCAGTAGTTTGTTCCTCACTGTAAAATTTTGGGCTGAAACATGATAGGTAAGGTCTCAAAGGCAGTGCAAAGATTTTTTTCAAACATTTATTTATTTTAAATAACATGACTGAGACATCTAAAACTCAATGTTAATTTTTATATTTTGTTCTCTTTAATGTTTCTTTGGAAGTTGTGCAATAGAATAGAGTTTTGTTACCAATTGTTTCCATGTATTATTAGTAGTAGTTAATATTTACTTTCCTTTAGCATCCAAAGGCCAAAAAGGCCAGGGCTTGATGCTTTATAAACATATAATAAATAACAACTCATGCTCAAGAAGAGCTTATGTACGTATGTGCATGGGTGCACACACACATTTTTACTATTCTAGAACTGCTTATGAGTGCTGAACTGTGGTGGTTTTGTGTGTTTTGTTTCATTTTCTAATTGTTGGATGATTTTTCAAGGAAAAATATCAAAATGGTTTTGTTTTGTTTTTTAAATTGAATGGACTTGGGAAACAGATAAACAAAAATGAAGCTTACTAATTATTAATTATGTTAATACTGTTTATTGTTACATTTCCCCTTCGTTAATTTCATCTGAATTTCATCTGCAGTATTCCTTTGAGAGATCCTGAAAAATGCCTTTCTTTCCCGGCCGTTTATACCCTTCTTATACTTGTGCACTGCCATCAAACCACCTCTGTCATTTGGCCAAAGCATACATATTTAAATCATTTAATCTTATAAGAAACACAGAGAGGGAAATAAGCTGGCCAGATTGAACAGGAGAAACTGTGTAGGCAAACAAGTCACTTTTAAAACAACAAGGAGTCTGGTGGCACCTTAAAGACTAACAGATTTATTTGGGCATAAGCTTTTGTGGGTAAAAAACCTCACTTCTTCAGATGCATGGAGTGAAAGTTACAGATGCAGGCATTTTACCCACAAAAGCTTATGCCCAAATAAATCTGTTAGTCTTTAAGGTGCCACCGGACTCCTTGTTGTTTTTGTGGATACATACTAACACTGCTACCCCCTGATACAAGTCACTTTTAAAACTTCTTACAGAGTAATGCAAACAATATAGAGTAAGAAGAAAAACTGCCAAGAAGCATGATAAAGTTTAAGAGTCAGGCATAAACCTTCAGTGGAAAAATGGCTTAAATTATCTCTAATTTACTTCACTGTCTTTAGCAAGGGGCTTTGCCTTTATGGTGGTGAAGTCTATGCAAGTCACTGGATAAATAAGACTTAACACAGGAAGAGTGACACAGGCTGCCTAGTGTTGCTTGACATCTATAGTATTATAAAATGTTTTAACTTGGTAAGAAGTAAGATTTGTACTCAACATCTTCTTGTATATCTATTATAATGGCTGTTTGTTGACAAATTACAAGGGAAAAGGGCTTCACTGAAGCACCTTGATAACTACTAAGGAGCTGCCATCCAATCTTCACTAACTTTAGCCAGCTCAGATCTTTCCTGGTTCCTGTTGCTAGATGAAATTTGCTGTATAGCTTGAAGGCATGTTCTTACCTTTCTTAATAAAGTTAAGATTGTATTTCCACCAATTATTCTGAGAGGTGGGTTTCTCAAGCAGTAACATCCACCACTGCATAAGACCCTCCTTCTCCATTATATTGTACCCTAAACAATCAAGAAAATGATTCACTAATTAGATGTGTGGTGCAGTGTTTACTAATAGCTGTCACAACCAGTTACTGGTGGACCTTGAGAAGAAGGAAATTCTACAAGTAGGAACTCTTCAAGGAGACTAACTGGCTGGGAGCCTGCCTGGAGTACAGCCCTTTAAGATAACTGGAACTTCCCATCTGATCTCAACTGCTTTGACAGGGCATATAAGGAGAGCCAGTCCCAAACCACTGAGGGCTTTGTATATTATAACCAACATCTTGAATTGCAGTGTGGAGCACTGATGCAATGTGCTGAAGTTGGCTTTAGCTATTAGGAAGGGAGGAGCTGCTTTCTGCACTAGTTGAAGCTTCCAAATGGTCTTTGAAGATAGCCATTGTGATGGGGCAAGGCCAGATGGCTACAGTAAAGTAGTAAGGAACAGGTATGTTAGCCCCAGGCTAAACAAATCCCTAGTACCATGGTAACCAAATGGCAGTTGCTCCAGGTTAATCAAGACACCTGGGGCCAATTAAGATCTTTCTAGAAGGCAGTGGAGATAGCTACATTGATTGGGCCACCTGAAGCCAATCAAGGGCTGGCTGGAACTAGTTAAAAGCCTCCCAGTTAGTCAGTGAGATTTGTGTGTGAGGAGCTGGGAGCAAGAGGTGCAAGGAGCTGAGAGTGAGAGGGTGTGCTGCTGGAGGATTGAGGAGTACAAGCATTATCAGACACCAGAAGGAAGGCCCTGTGGTGAGGATAAAGAAGGTGTTTGGAGGAGGCCATGGGGAAGTAGCTCAGGGAGTTGTAGCTGTCATGCAGCTGTTACAAGAGGCACTATAGACAGCTGCAATCCACAGGGCCCTGGGCTGGAACCCGGAGTAGAGGGCAGGCCCGGGTTCCCCCCAAACCTACCAACTCCTGATCAGACACAGGAGGAGTTGACCCAGACTGTGGGTTCCACCAGAGGGGAAGATCACTGAGGTGAGCAAATCCGCCAATAAGCACAGGATCCACCAACGCAGAGGAGGAACTTTGTCACACCATATATCTTCATTTACTAAAGCCCAGATACTGGTTTGTGACTTTTGGTACAGCCCTGAGCAAGGAATGGTGCATAAACTTCACCACCCCAGCAATAGCCCCAACAGGCATTGTGCTTTAGGGAAACGCTTCTCAGTCACAATTCATCTACTTCCTCCTTGCTACTAGAGATAGTGGTTTAGTGTTGGCCTATGCCAGAAATAAAGGCCTGATTTAGAAAGGTACTTAAGCATGTAAGTCAGTGGTGGGCAACCTGCGGCCCTTGGGCTGCACATGGCCCGTCAGGGTAATCCGCTGGTGGATTGCAAAACCATTTCTTTACATTGACCGTCCTCAGGCACGGCCGCCTGCAGCTCCCAGTGACCGTGGTTCAGCATTCCCGGCCAATGGGAGCTGTGGGAAGGGGCGGCCAGCACATCCCTGTGGCCTGTGGGTTGCCACAGCTCCCATTAGTCCAGAACCGCAAACCGCAGCCACTGGGAGCTGCAGGCAGCTGTGAGTGTGGATGGGTCAATGTAAACAAATGGTCTGGCTATGTTGAAACAATTTTTAGCAAAAAAACAATTTAGCAAAACAATGTTCTTTGTCAATAAGACAATAAAAAGATATTCCCTTTATATTTTGGGTGTATGTCTAGCTTACATAGTAATGCAAGCTTAAATGTATTCAAGCTTTTGCAAACTTGCTGACTTTTTTCAAATAAGTACGTTTGAAATTGATTCAAAGGTTCTTTGTGCAGTAATATAAACTGATGATGTACTGATGACATTGCACATACTTCACTTTTGTGATAGAGCAGAATCAATTGTTTTTCTTTCCACAAAATGAATCACCAAGACCTAACCTAAGCAGGATCATTCCTGACTGATGCAGAAACATTAGATTAGTCAGTGTTTTTCCAAAGGTGGCATTTATGATTCAGATTTCATATGAGCTGATTCATTGTTTCTGAAACATTAAGTTAACCCAACAATCTGGTGATAGGTTTCTAATTGACATAATTAATGAAGAACACAGATCTAAAAGTTCATTGTTCGTATTGAGCTGCTTGAGTGAGTGAAGAACTGTCTTGGACAATGGAGGCCATCTCTGCTTGTGAGCTCAAGTAGTTCAAACTGGAAAAACTAATGGAAAAACACAATGATCCATATTAGACCAGATTTTGTTACCTTTTCTATTATTACTTGAGAGAGAGAATCTGTGAGCATGATTCAGTTAGTGGCACATGAAGCTACTAGACAGCTTTCCTATTATTTCTGAATTCCTGTTCTCTGTCACAGCTTGTGATTATGCTTAGTGGTGACACTGCAATGCAATAGTAAACAGGTTGGAAATTGTAGGGGAGATTCACTGTTGTGCAGAAAACCATCATAACCTGTCTGCACCAATTAAACTCCATAAAGTGCTGTGCCAGAGGCACTTGGGAGAAGGAATCATTCATGGCATGCTGGAGGCTACCATTAATGGTTCAGCAGAGGAGCCAGTTCAACACTCTTCCAATCATCCGTGAGTCATTTACACCAACCTCCACTCATTCGCTCTATCTGTAATTCACAGATTAGTTGCATTACTTCTGAATGCGGTTTATTGTCTCCTAGTTTCATTAAGATACTTTACTATCATCTGTTTCTTTTCTTTATTTTCCCATTCTGCCTTAGTGGTTTAGCACCTGGGAAAATTACCACAATTCCTTGATATATCCAACAAATCTTTTTGTCTTTCCCTCCCCATGCAATATGAAAAATAGTGATTCTAAGATCATTAGCCTCCTTTCCGGTCTTCTAAACTATTCTTTTTAGACTTCCATAAAATTAGTCTAACTATTCACCCATCTGCTCCCCAAAGTTTTTACCATATTTTTTCTTTAAAAAGCTATTTATAGAATATCAGGGTTGGAAGGGACCTCAAGAGGTTATTTAGTCCAATCACCTGCTCAGAGCAGGACTAAGCCCCAGACAGATTTTTACCCCAGTTCCCTAAATGGCCCCCTCAAGGTTTGAGCTCACAACCCGGGGTTTAGCAGACCAATGCTCAAACCACTGATCTATGCCTTGTTCCACTTTTCTGAGGCATATATTTATCCTTAAGTATGATCACGTCTAATTGTGCTTTTTTACTTTCAGGGATTTTTTTTCTTGTAAGAAAGCAGTAGTACTACAAAAAAAGCAATCTTTTCTCAAAAAAGCCATTCTATTTTATTTTATTTTAAATTTAAATATCTGCAAAAACACTAATACTAAAGCTCTAGGCACCCTAACAATTAGACTTAGTCAAATAGTGATAACCCCCCACTAACATAAATAAAATCATATACTGGAAACAAATTAACTCAGCCAGCCAATAAGTCAAACCAATAGAAAACCCTTTTCATTGCTAGGAATATAATATACCCTCTACTTTTACCAAGAACCCTATCAAACAAAGTTATGGGAGATGATATTTGGTGTTCTGCTTCGAGAGAACTAAATCATTTCATCATTTGCCTTGACTCTGTCTCTTATGAAGATTGGATGAAGGGTCAAGGATTCTGTGCAGACAATCTCCAGATGGATTACTTCCTGCATTACAGTGGCATTTGAAGTAGGTCAGTCTACACCTCCACAAAGACTGGTGGTTCATTCGATGAGAGCCCAGGCAGCTTCAGTCATGTTCCTCGATTATGTTTCTATATTGGATGTTTGCAGAACATCTACCTAGTCTTCAGTGCCTATTTTTATCAAGTATTATGCTATTATGACTGCATCTAAAGCAGATGCAAACTTTAGATAGGTATTTCTGCAATCATTCTTTAGGTAGATTCCAAGCTCCACCTACTTCAGTTACTACTTGTGAATCAAATGTGTGGAATAAACATCTGTAACCACTCAAAGAAGAAAAAATGGTTATTTACCTGTACTGTAGCTGTTCTTTGAGATGAGGATGCAGATACGTATTACATGACCCACCCTCCATCTCCTCTTTATAGGGGGGTCAGGGCAATGCTGCCCTGATATACCCATAGGAGTGGCTATGGGGCCGAAGGGTCTGAGCATCACCCCAAAGGGTACAACTAAGCAAAGTTCTTGGACTTCGGTGCTCTGGGTGTGCACACCTGACTGGAAGATATGTCTGAACCTGCATCTCAAAGAACAAGAGTTAAAACCCAAGTAAGTAACCATGCAAACCTCTTTCATACACACCAGAAATTGGAGGGAATTATATTGTCCTTCTTAATAACGAATAGGCATGAGGTCTTCCCAATAATAAGGATTTTGAAGTACACAGAATTATTAAGAACAGAGGAAGCACTGACACTAGAACTCACAGTCTCCTATACTCTACACCTTTTTCTAGGCCAAAGGGATGGCTATTGCAATGGCTATGTTCAGTTCAGAGCTCTAGCTCTGTCTACCATGGAAGAGGCTCACTGAGATCAGGGAGCATACTCAGGCCCCAATTCAGCACAGCCCTGAAGCATATTCATGACTTTGCAAGAAAGCAATTAAGCATGTAATTAACTTTAAACAAATACGTAAGTCCCATTGAAGCTTTCACAGGGCCTGCCCATGCTGACTTGTCTCTCACTCTAGTGAACACTGAATTTTACTAATTAAATTAAAAATATTTGAAATAATGGATGTGCATATGGATAAACCACCAGCTGATTTTTTTAAATTGGGCTATGTAAATGTTGCTGATGTGCAGACTTGTAGTGTATAACTTAAAAGCCAAGGATATTTCTTAAGTATTTCACATTTCAGACACATACAGAAAAGGATATATACACTTTCCAGTATGACAAAGAGGTTTACAAGCAGCTGAGTCAAATGACCTATTATCTAACAATGCGTTAAGTTTCATTTTGCAGGCAGGCAGAGTGCTTTTGAGACACTTACACCCATGCAGTAAAAAAGACACTGAAAAATGTTTTATACCATGGGTCAATGGTTATCAAATTTAGGTTGTTAATATTTCTTAGTGAGATGAACATTTTCTTTTAGTAAGAACCAGCTGGCCTGCATGAATGTAGTGGCATATGTTCTACTGGTATATATTGAAACTGGATTTACAGTTATAAATATGGTGTGCATTTTGTCTTGTATATTTATGCCCTGATCATGTAAACACTTATGTGCTTAACTTTATTTGCCTGAGTAGTTCCACTGACTTCAATAGTTATAGTTATGTATCAGTATTTTCATGATTGCTGCCTTGATTAGCAAGTTTTACAACACAGGGTAATATGAATTATATAGACATTTAATTATTGTCTGTGCCTTAATATTAATTCCAGTTCTTATACTACTGTAAGTAGCCAATTTTTTTGAAATGTAACTTCAAAGAATACAAATTACTTTCCTAAGTTATAGTATGTACATTTGTTACTTAATGAATCACTACCAGTAATATTGATTATCATATTGATGCTCTCCAAGAAGACTGAATTGTTATATATTACATTTAATAGATCACTTTCCATATGCCAGATAATCTCGGTCTATCTCAGTCTCCCACTATTATTATCCCTTATTCAAATCCTTCCTAAAATAAACTTCTCCCATTAAGCCTTTCAACAATTTCCTTCCAAGTTTCCTTCAAGATTGAACCTTCAGCTTATCACATGAGCTTGAACGTGGACATATGTGCCTAATCAAAGTTATAAATTCTCTGGGGCATAGGCTGTCTTCCTTTGTTTGTGCAGATCTGAGCACACTTACAACACGTAATGAAAATAATAATAATAATAAAGATTATTTTATAAGGAAAATAGTACTATATAATTTATCTTTATTTATTTTACTAGGTAAAACAATTCATCTTTATTACAGATAGGTGCCAACAAAAGTGTCTTTAATGTCACTTTTGATTTATAGGATCGCAAAGAAAATTCTTATGTTATACATTTAAAATCCATTATCTGGAAGCTTCTCAGAAACATGCTTAACAACAAATTTCCTCTAGGACTGGGATCCTGTATACCAGGTTTCAGACTGCAAGGAATTTTTAGCCTAAAATTATAAATCCCTGAAAAATAGGGAAATTAAAGAATATGCAACAGATCATTAACTGTGGACATGCTATCAAGCAAAACTATAATAACATATGGTACTTGCCTTTATGAAAGTTTAATATATAATTATATGAATATTAGGTGTGGTAGTCATCTATTCCAGGCAGAGTTGTAACTCAGGATTAAAAAGAAGAAAAATCTTTTTCTCTGTTATGTAGCTGCAGAGGTAACAGACAACGATGAAGCATACGAATTACATTTTGCAAATTAGCATTACATCTTTATCATCTTTAAAAGCTGAAAACTTAAATAAGTAACTAGATTATCAGAAATGTATTAACAATTATTTCTGGTTTAGAATTTAAATCAAGGAACTGAATTTTTGCAAATCCTTCAGCAAACAATATATTGCAAGTTGTGTATTTGTCTAACCTGCTTTGGATTGGAAAAAAGCCCAAACATTTGAGTTCACAAAAATGCTTGCCTTTCTGTCATATTTGGTGCCCTGCCCCCAAAATGCCTCCCATGTGTAGCCGTATTCTCCACTACTCTAGAGCAGGGCTTTACCAGCTTTGTCCTATGCTACTTTGTCCCCAGGGTGTGGTGCATGCTTACTGTAGCCTGGGCATCTGGCATGCTCCTAAATGCACACTAACATCCAGAATGAAGAAACATCACTTCTCCGCAGTCCATGTCTTATCTGGAAGTCACAGTCACAGGAAATGAAAAGCCAGCACCCATAAAGCAGATCAGTAGACATCTGCGGTCTGACCTCTCAAATGCGCCTCATGTCACGGTATCAAGCTACCATGTTCCTGCTGCATGAAGTGGGGAGAGAGTGATCCCCATCAAAATACCTCTAATATGGTAAATTCAAGTGTCATGTGCTTCACCACACTCTTTCAGACTGAATATGCTAAAGCTGTTTGCGTGACGGTTTTGTCTCTAATCAGTTGCCTACCCCCTAGACCACATTCTCCTTCCAGAACCAGGATTCCTAATCACCAACATTCCCAAATTATTGTGAAGCTACTGGCAATGTGTATGTTGCATCTCCTTCTAGTAACTGATCCTCTCAGATATGGTGAATAAATAAAATAAAATTCAAGGCACGTTTGCTAGCAGGGAAAGAGGGGGAGGGGAGATCTTCATGCACATGCTTTATAGTACTGAGAGGTGGTCAGACCCCATGGTACTGGGATGTAAGGACCTGGTTCATCATCTCTTTGGAACATAATATTTAACTGTCATGTAGGCCAACAACAGGACTCAAAACACGTTGCAAAGGTAGGTAAGTATCATTATCTCCATTTTAGAGATGGAGAAACAAAGAATTAGAAAGGGTAAGTGATTTGCTCAGTGGCACACACACAGTGAGCAAGTTTGTCAGGATGTCCGATTCCTGTTTCGGTCATCTAACTACTAGATCATGTTGCCTTCCTTGGTGCTACTTTAACACAGTGTTATTAAACGATAAATATGTAGTACCCTGCCTCTGGTGGGGAAAAAAGTTGGATTAGTATTACTTTCATTGCAGATAGTTTCTGGTCTGTGCAGTGGTGTAAGAATTGGGGAGACAGCATAAGAAGACTATTTCCTTATGTATATATGTTGCTCTCTCTGCAACACTTACTGACTTCCTGCTCCTCTCCATTGTTGTCTTTAGCAATTCCACTGTCTGCTGCTTTCTCATTTTAAACTGCGTCTGTCTTTATTATATATGGAAATGGGGTCTTGAGCAATTTTGAAAATCAACATTATTATTTAGCTGCCTTAATATGGATTTAGGATCCTAGCCCATTTGAAAAAGAAACTTGGCAAAGGTTTTGAAAGCAATATTCACTTTTTGAATTACATCACTTCTGCACACATAATCTTTCAATCTTCCTTCTAAATTAGGTTTTGCATTTCATTTTCTTGAGGGGAGGGGTGAAGGTAAAAATGGGGGGAAAGGAAAGAACTGTGTGAAATAAAATGGAGGTACCCGTGGCAGATGCAAGAAGCCTCAGGTGAAATGTCCTTAGTAAACTCCTCATTAACGGAGGCAAAATTTGTTGCATGAGTCATCCTTTTTTCTTTACACTCAGCAGTCTAAACCATTGTAGGATAAAAGCATCTCTCTCTCTCATTCATACATACATACATACACACCCCAATATAAAATTAAATGGTTTCTAGTTTCAACCATTCTGAATTATGTGGGTACAAAAAAAAATTGAATTGGAACTATGGGAAATGTATCTTGTTTCATATTTACATAATCAAGCAAGGACTAACCACTCTTACTCCAATTTTTCCAAACAATTCTCTTTCAATCAAAGACAAAGTCTGAAAAAACTCAGCGCAAAAGAAATGTGTTTGAGAAAGTTTTAAGTAAAATAAATTAGAAATAAACTATAAGCATAATAATTTTTGCAATATATGCAAATAATTTTGTAGAGTTTTTGTATTAAATTTTAAGGGCATGTACTTTGGGTGAAATTTAATAAGATTTTTTGTAATCATCGTGTATTTATAAATAGTAATTACTATTATTATTTTGTTATTTTAAAGCATCATCTCACCTCTGCTAAGATCTTTTGGTGCCACAAAGGAGAAGTAAAAACAGTAAAGTTAAATGCTGTAGTCTAAATCTCATCACACTTCTGAATATATGTAGAGAAGGCACTGCAGTATACTGAAATAGATGAGATTCTTATGTCATTTTTTCAATTTTTCTTGTTTCAGAAATATTTTCAAGACAGCCCTTTGAATCAAGACACAGAAGTGTAAATAGTTGCACAGAGCAAAACATACATATTTGAATGTTGCAGCTGAATTTACAGCACCATGTTCATTGAATTAGATTCATGGCTGACAAAATTGGGAGTGGGAATTGTAGGCTTAAATTAGCACTGCTCTGAAGATGTACCCTTGCTTTCTTCATTCTATCAAAAGTGTTCATTAAGAAATGCCCTTATCGCCTTATCATTTTTCAAGGTACTGCACTAGAATGTAATATTCTATTTTTAAAAATGAATATTCCATTAATGTATTTCAAAAGTAAAATATTGACTTTTACAAGTGCTTAGTGGGAAAACTTAAATTATCACAAAGACAACTCCTGGAATACTATTGTGGCATTCCAAGCTTTATTCTTCGCATGCAATTATTATGCAAATATTATTGCTACAGCAAATGACCTTTGTCATGAATTGTGTTTATAATGGAGCAAGGTTATTGAACACTAAAGGTTTTTAGGAGGTTTCAACGACAATATTATACATGAGTCCTGAAGACAAATTACTAATGGTAAAAGCCTAGGCAATTAATCTGACATTTTTCTTTGTATTAAAGTGTAAAGAATTAAGACATTCAACAAAATATTTTAAATATAGTTCTGAAGTGTTTTTTTGGAGAAACACAGTTGCTATGGATGGAATCTCAGCTTTTCTAGTAAATGTGAGAACTGTGATTGTGTCCAGCTTTTCTTTTCCAGCTGTCACTAGCAGAGTGTCGTAATGTTTAGAGATGCCCTCCTTACCTGTCAGAGTTTTACAGTTCAATGATGCGTGATGAAGTTTGAGGGACATAGTCTTCCTGCAATGCTAACAGTCTAAATGCAGTGATGATAGTTCACAATGACTTTTTGTTCAAGGTCAGCATAATGGAATTCATCCGTGTACTCAACAATTAATTTATTAATTGACATGTTTAAGGAAATTGGGCTTAGGTTTTCAATGTGTCTTTAATTTTCTTAACAGTTCCTAAACATTTATGAGAAAAACAACAAACTTTAAAACATGTAGAATCTTCATGATTCAGAATGAATTGTTTTGATCATCTGAAAATATTTCTTTGTTCAAATCCTTCTAAATTAAATATGATACATTAAGCCTTTGGCTTTTACCTGAGGATTAGTTTTGCTGGTATTTGAAGATATAACTGAAAGGGTATTTCTGACTATTACTTATTCTGGTAATTTTTATAACACCTTGGGAAAAATTAAAACTTGCTAGCTAAGGGATTATTGTAATCATATGAAAATAATATATCACCAACTCATTAGGCTTACTCTTCTGTTTTGCTAAAATGTGCAATTTTAAAGCTTTAATACCTCAAGTGTTCTCGACTTATTTTGTGAATGCCATTTAAACACATCCTAGGACAAGTCATTGCATTAAAGCATTTTTATGTACTACATTTCTGGCTGTTAATTATCTAATAAAAATACCTAACTAAGGTACAGATGCTGGATTATGGCATTATAAACCTAGCTACTTTTTTTTTCTTCCACACAATTTCTTTGAAACAATACAGTGTAAGACCATAGAAGAGAGGTTACCTATTGTATTGTTAATGCTGTATTAGGGTGCCTAGAGCCTTAGTTAGACATCTTTTTAGTTATTATGAGTCTAAATAAATATCACATTTCTACTGTCTTTTCTGATCCTATTGCTGAACATTAATTTGAACAGTAATTTATCTTATTTGAAATGTTACTTTTTAGATTATATAGTAGGAAGATTCTCTTGAACAAAACAGTTTAATATAAAATGTACATGTAAATTGAGGGGAAATAACTTGATATTAAAACCTTTAAATCACCGTAAGAATTATAAATTTTGTGGATTTTACAGCAATGCCTACTTCAGTGGTATATGACATATAAGAAGGTTTTTATAATAAAGTAGTGTAAACATTCACAAAGCTTATAGGTATAATTTTTCCATAGCTGCAAAGGGGCCAATGCATTAGAGGCACCATGATTTCATTGCGAGAGACAGGGAGGAAATAACCTGAGTAATGTCCATGCAACGAGATTCTCATCCATCTGACTGCCCGGTGCTGATTTCCATACCATTTCTCTGTGTCAGAAGGGAGTTGGCAGTCAGGCAGGTGGCATCACTAGTTAGTCCAAGATCTACAAGGATCTATTCCTGTGTAAAAAGGGAGTTCCTGTTGCAACTGTTTGTGCTGCTTGTGGGCTGCAACTGCGGTAATAGCCCGGTTGCATGTGTGCTTCATGACTTTACCTCCATGCTGGGGTGGAAGGAGGATTTTTTGTCTTTCTTCATCCCATTTACTGAGGCTTTGTGTGGGGCAATGTGAATTCCACCCTGTGTAAATGGTGATAGTTGCCATATGGAGACTGCATTTCCACACTTATGGGCTAGACCTTATAAGTGAATGGACTCTGCTGCATATTTAGGTTATAAGACGGTTTTGTCTTCAGCAATTTCCACCCAATTTTAGGAGTGTAATAGACATTGAAATGTTGTGGAACTACCTAGTGTCCCTCCTGCACTCAAGATGGACTGTTTTCATTCCTCTCTGGTGATCATTATTAACATGCGGAAGAAGGATTTAGGCATAGCAAAAGGAGCTACTTTGATTAGAACAAAGACCGATGTTGGTCACATTAGGACCCTTCTCCTGTGATAGATCTTGGTCTGGTCAGAGATGCAGCACAGGTCAATTTGCCAAGAAGGTGCCAGTCCTACCAAAACTAATTAGAAAGACGTGAACTGGGAAGTTGGTAAATACATTAAGAGAACAGAGGATATAGCTATTTTTTCATGTGGAAAATAAGTATGCCTGCCCAGCGCTGTTTCAAGAATATGGATGGAGTACATCCATCTGAAACTGGGTCAGATATTTTGTTCAAGAATGTCAGACAGTGAGTGGGTTCCTTTGTAATTGCACAACAGAGTGTGAGGTGGACAGCCAAGCTGAGGGCTGTCATCCCTTATAGTAGGTTTTGGTGCAGTTAGAAAGGGTCCAGCTGAGAGCCCTAAACCCAGTGAGTTGCTTAGATGTTTGTGCTGAGCAGTCACATGGTGTGGTGGTGTGTGTATTGGATAGGGGGTTGCCTCTGTTGTCTTCAGCTTTTTACTCCCTTCATCTCATCTCTAGAATAGAAAAATGGAAGGGATCTGGACTCTGACTTCTAGTTAGGGCCGCTTGGTAGGCCTGAGGCTGTAAAGGGTATTCCCTTCACACTCATCTTCAAGTTTATAGCACATAATTGGCCAGTTGAGGTCTGCACTGGTGCCAGTTGAGGTCTGCACTGGAACAATCTTGTTGGGTACTTTGGGATGATTTATCTCACTTTGATATTAGTTGTTTTAAAAATTTGAATTTAACCATCTTCTGCACTTAACCATATGATAGTTTCAGTGTTTCATTGTTTGTGTCCACATCAACTGATGTGTGGGTACTTAATCATAGATTACTGAATAACCCATGCCATATAATTAATATTTGAGTCAAGGAATAAACTTTGCTTAAAAACCCAGGTGGTTTAAATCCTGCATATTATACTTTTGCCTACACCTCATGCCATGCTTGTTAAAGACTGGCCTACTGTGTTTTGTTTTGATTTTAATTATATGGCATTAAAGCAGAAAATTTACTGTACTATAAAGCCACATGGATGTGAATTCCCTATATGTGTAGTACCAGGCCTGTTATCGTAAGACCTGCAGCGATTAATGTCTCCAGTTACAGCATAACTTACAAGCATCTTCTGAAAGATAGCCCTAGCAACTGCTGAAGTTAAAGTTGCAAAACCTTTTTCATACTAACCTCTCCAAAAATGTTCTATGCTCCCAGCTTTCTAAAACATTCATCTTTAGGATGGATATTTCCATCCTTGGATGTGAAACATTTGCAAGAGCTTAGAAAAGAACTACAAAAATGATTCAAGGTCTGAAACTGCTTTACTGTAGAAACTAAAGAAACTCAGTCTATTTAGCTTATTAAAGGGAAGGTTACGAGGTGACTTGATCATGATCCATCAGCATGGGGGAAAGATTTCTGATAGTAGAGAGCTCTTTAATGTAGCATGCAAAGACATGACAAGATCCAATGGCTGGAAGCTGAAGCTAGACACATTCAAACAAGAAATAAGGTGATTTTTTTTAACAATGAGAGGATAGATAACCATTGGAACAACTTACCTAGGGATGTGGTAGATTCTCCTTCACTTAAAGTCTTTAAATTAAGATTGCATCTCTTCTTAAAAGATATAGTCTATCGTAAGCAGCAGTTAGGGACTTGATGCAGAAACTATTCCATGAAACTCTGTGAATAGTGTTATACATAAAGTCAGACTACGTTATTATAATGGTTTCTTGTGCCTTAGAATTTATGAAGATATTTATTTATTTAAGGATGACACCTCACATCATGGTGGGGACACTGGTTCACTACTGGCATAGAGGTAAAAGTAGCCACCTCTTCTGAAATGTACATAGTTTTTCCTTGATCCAAGTACTGATCTGTTTCATCATTGCCCAGCTTGTGAGATATAAGAGGTCTCATCACAAGGAAGTATGACTGCAAAAAGGTCTATCTTACAGTTGTCTCTGATTACCTGAAAATAATTGCAAACTCCAAGTATCCATAGATATTTTGATTCCCAAACTCACATCTAATAGATTAGTCTTTTACTATTTTGACTTTTCATATCAAGTGAGTATTCTGCTGTGGCTCCATGTTACCGCACCCATCAATAATCTGTTCTATGTTAAATATTAAGAATTCATATAGTCATGTAGCTGAGGAAAAAGTTATCCAAATACATTAGCAACAGATTGTCATGTGCTTGAGTTGATCCCATTTCAGTGATTGAGGTATGTATTGACTGCTAGGTTATGTGTGTAACAATTTCATTGTCACTGGTGTGACATAAAAGGCTGCCATGCAGTGACAATTACTGGGACCTATATGCCATAAAATGTACTTTAATTTCCCCCCTCACCCATAGCATTTAGTAGCAGCTTAGTTTTTCTGAGCACTGGGAGATTTACACTGAAATTATACCACCAAACAGGTTTTTTAACAGCAGAGATTGCCAATCTTTTAAAGCATTTATTAGTAGCTGTGTCATAGGCAGCAATTAACTTGCTATTACTTACAGTTGCCCTTCCCAATGAAAAGATTAGAAGAGTGAAATTTATAATTGGGAGACCTCAATACAGCTGTCAAAAAATACTTGGGATCAGTACAGGTAGTCTCATGGGATGATTTGAAAGGCAGATCTGAACTGTGAACTTCTGTGTCAGAATTTTGATTATCAAGGACCCTTGTAGGTCACACAATAAGGGTAATGAGTACTACAGACTTAAATGCTCTTGGACAAAAGTTTATTATAACTGTACATTGAAATAGCCCAAATATGTCACAGTAGATTCATGGTTATTACTGAAACAATGCATTAATGTTGGCAGTCACTTGAAATATGATATGTATATAATAGTTTCACTTAGTATCACTTAAGTGTCTGTACTGCAAGGAGGCATGACCTGTCACTGGTGTATGCTACTATCACAAAATATGAGAATTATCCCTTTCCTTTAAAGAATTTCAGGTCACTCATCCACTGCAATAATGGTAGTGGTAACAATAAGTTACAAAGGGGCCAATTCACCACTTTGCTTGGTACTTCTTGCTCTAATACCTCAAAAATAAAGCCCAAAATAAGCAATGGGAGAAAATTAGCTATACTCTTCAACTTAATATAAGTAAATGCATGCTTGGGTTATAATAAAAATATAAAGGTATCATTAGAAATTTTTGCTTTTTTAATGCAATAACCTTTACATGGTATCCAAGGACTTAATTTATTTAGGGTATCACCCTCACAGGCTGGCCTTACTATGAGGTGAACTGAGGCGGCCACCTCAGGTGCCAGACTGTGGGGGGAGAGGGAGTGCCACTAGAACCCAGAGTGTAGAAAATTGTGTCTGCTGCTGGTGCATATGTATTCTCTCTGCTCTAGCTGCACAGAGATGGTGGAGTGCTGTGCTGGAGGAAGGACGGCACAAGAGACATAACAGGCAGGCAGAAGAAAAGGTGAGAGGGAATAACAGAAAGCAGCAGGAGTTGCAGGGAGAGAGAGGAGGAGGAGCCTCTTATGTACCTCTCTAGCACCCCCAGTAGCCTGGACTGATTAACACCAGCTTCTCATGGAGCTTTCTGTTTCCTGCTGCTTCCCTGAACCCATTTGAGGAGAACAGGCAGTCAACTGAAGTAGTAGGGAGCCAGTTAGGCCCTTAAGGACGCTGATATCTTCCCTCACTCAGGCCCTGCTACCAGCCTGCTTATTTGTCCCCTTCAACTGAGTGTTGAGAGCCACTATAGCTGGCACAGAACAGCAGTCATGAGTAAAAGACCTCTGGGGCAGCATTCAGAAAAAGAAAGCAAGCAAAGAAAGGTTTTCTATCTAAGCAGGGAGGAGCTCTCCTGAGATGCATAAACACAAATGTTCACAGTGAACCTTCCAGCCCCAGTGAGGATGTGAGTGGTGAGGAGATGCCTGATCTTCCACTTAGAGTGCAGGTGACCTGGCAGCTACTGCAGCATCCATACCTCCATCTCAAATGGATGTAACCATGCACATTCCTGAAGAAAAGTGTACATCAGAGAAGAGTATGGTGGATGCACAAGGAACAGCTGCTGCTGAGTTTAGTTCCTTAAGTCTAGATGATATAGGACTGTGGACCCACTTGAGCAGTAGCCCGAGGGACTTCTTTGTACTGCATGGGCCACAACAAGTGAAAAACTTAATGTTCTCCAAAGACAATGAAAATAGAAGTTTCCATCCAACACATTACTGGCATGAAATCCCCAATGTTGACAAAGTGGAGACACCATGGATTATGTACTCAAAAACCCAGAATGCTACATACTGTTTTTGTTGCAAACTCTCCCAGTCTAATGTTCCAGCCACATTGGTTTCTACAGGAACAAAGGACTGGAAAAATCTGGCTAGAAATCTGGCATGCCATGAGAAGGCAGCAAATCACCAGAGAGCATTCCATAGGTGGAAATAACTTGAGATGAGACTAAGGTTAAAGGCTACCATAGATGATCAGCATCAAGAGAAGATTGCATCAGAGTCTCTTTACTGGCAAAATGTTCTGAAAAGGCTCATTGCTATTGTGAGAATGCTTGCTACCCAAAACCTAGCCCTACATGGCACTTCAGATCAGCTGTATGTGCCAAACAATGGAAACATTCTTAAAATTTTGGAGATGATGGCTGAGTTTGATGCTGTACTCCAGGAGCATCTAAGAAGAGTCACCACCCAAGAAATGTATACACACCACTACCTTGGAAAAATAATTCAAAATGAGATCATACAGTTACTGGCAACAAAAGTAAAACAAAAGATTGTGTCAGATCTGAAGTCAGCAATCTTTTATTCTGGATTGCACATCTGACATCAGCCGTACTGAACAAATGACTTTAATGGTGCGTTTTGTAACAACAACAGAACCTAGTGAAAATGTCCCTGCAATGGTGACTGTCAGAAAGCATTTTCTATAATTTATTGACATTGATGATACTACAGGAGCTGGTATGACAATTGGGCTTCTTAAAAAGCTGAAAGATACGGAAATTGCGATAGCTGACATGAGAGGTCAGGGCTACGATAATTGTGCCAACAAGAGATGAAAGAACAGAGGAGTGCAGACACGGATCCAAGAGCTTGAGCTTTTTTTGTCCCATGCAGTTCTCATTCATTGAACTTGGTGGTCAGTGATGCAGCTTCACCTTCTAGTGAGGCTGCTGAATTTTTTAATGTAATTCAAAGCATCTATGTATTTTTCTCTCATCGACTCATTGATGGCAAATTTTGAAGCAACATCTAGGAACATCCTCTCTGACACTGAAACCGTTGAGTGCTACATGATGGGAAAGTCGAGTGGAGGCGATAAAGCCAATCAAACACCAAATTGAGAAGATAGATGATACCATAGTTGCCATTATGGAGGATAATGCTATGACAGGAACTGTTCATGGGAGAACAGTGGCAGAGGGAAATGGAATCACCAGAAACATACATAACTTCAAATTTCTGTGTGGCTTAGTGTTGTGGCATGACATGCCGTTTGAAATAAATGTTGTAAGCAAGAGACTCCAAGGTCTTGACCTTGATATATCTGGAGCAATGGAACAACTGGACAAAGCAAAGTCATACCTACAGTCTTACCGGTCAGATGAGGGATTTCAAAACATTCTGAAGAGTGCACAGAAGTTGGCAGAGGAACTTCACACTGAAGCTATTTTCCCACCCATTCAAATGTGCATTTAAGAATACAAGAGTCACCGAAGAAGACATTTTGATTACGAGGTAAGGGATAATCTCAGAAGAGACCCCAAGCAACAATTCAAAGTTGAATTCTTTAATCAGGAGCTACATTGTGCAATACAGTCAGTTGAAGAATGTTTCATGCAGCTGAAGGAACACAGCAGTATATCTGGGATGTTGCAAAACTCCTTACTATACAATGCAGGGCACTAGAGACAGTGTTGACACGTGATGACGTGCGATATTGATGCGAGTGATTTAGGTGATGAACTGAAAGCCCTTTCAAGATACATTTCAGCAGGATCAACTCCAAAGGCTGTTCTGGAATATATGAGCACAAATAAGATGACCACCCTCTTTCCAAATGCTTTTGTTGCTCTCCGCATACTTCTAACACTTCCTGTAACAGTTGCCAATGGAGAACGCAGCTTTTCCAAGCTGAAGTTAATAAAAACACATCTACACTCCACAATGACACAGGAGAGGCTGGTCAGCCTTGCAACCATCTCAATAGAGCATGAGCTGGCCCAGACTGTGGACCTTCAGGAAGCAGTTCAAATCTTTGAACCAAGAAGGCACCGAAAACACCACTTTGATTATTCAAACAGATTAAAATGCCAGTGTTTACTATGCAGACAAGAAAAGTTACATTTGCTCTTCCGGCGTTTGAAAGTTAAGTGTTACTTAAAATTTTTGAACAAGGCATTTTGAGTTGTTAGTTCTCCTTTATTGGTGTAGGTAGCAGAGCAGTACCATGAGAGGAGTAGAACAGGAAGAAGGCAGAATTGTGATCTTTCAAAGTTTTGGCCCAAGCAAGAGGGAATGGGGGCATCATTTGAGCTCCCCGCCTCAGGTGCCAAAATTTTGTGGGCCGGCCCTGCACCTTCAGATGGATTATACATAGGAAATGTCTGAGATGATTATATGGAAAGAGAAACTTACACCCATTTAGCAAAAGCTAAATTAAAGGCAGACAATCGTATTTTCTGTGTGTGCTGTAGTCATGACCCTCATCAACGCTTTTTCCTAGAAAGCAGAAGTTGTCTCTTCTAGTTTCTGTTGCTTCCTATAGAAATAATACTGGGGTTTGTTTTGTTTGTTTTTGTTATGGTGGAGCCATTGTGACATAGTTTTCAAGGTAACTTGCTGTCATGTCATGACAGTTGGGAAAATAATGGATGTCACCAGTTCTCGATATAAATATGGAAACGCAGGTTAGTAGCTCTTAAAAATCAATGAATAACTTTGTCATTGTAACTACACACCAAGAAGACTGTTAGTCTGTATCTTACCACCATAAACTGATGGCAATCAAAGTGACTGCATAAACAATGATTTCAAGGTTTCCAGTGTAACGCCTTTTAGATAACTGCAGAAAGAGCGAAGCAAAAGGAGAAAATGGGGAATGGTTTTGGAAGTAAAATCATTTACCTTATAATTTAAAAGCACAAATCCAGTGCATCTAATAATGAAATCTGCAGGAGGTTTTCTTTCATAAAATGTATTCACAAATGCAGACGTATTGGGAGAACTATTTAACAGTATAGTCCAGGATGCAAAAAAACTATGAAAAAAGAGTTTAATAAGGTGGAACTGATTGGGTCGGACATTTGTATACCTCTGTGGATATTGTTTAATTGTCCATGAGATTGAGTTGTTAAATAAGCAGACTAATATAAACTAAGTAACATAAAAAAGAGAACTAATAAGAAACAGCGAACATAATTTTGCTTCTAATGTGTAGTTCTTAATTACAGTGTGTTACAGACAACACTGTGCTTGAAAGTTTTGATATTACATTTCGTTTCTGTTTTGCAGAAAAGCAAAATAAATGTATACCAATTTTATAGTTCTATCAGATATATTTAATTTATAGACTATGGCAAGAGGACATACTTATAACACATGCAGTAATCCATAGATTATTGAAAATGCAGAGTGGCATGCTGCCCATTACTTGCAAGTGCAGTAGGTAAAACTTAAGGGCATATTTATAATCTTCTTACCTTTTTTCATTAAGTGATAACTCACGTAGTTTCCATGTCAGGGAGGCCATGAGAAGATGAAGATATTTCCCTAGGACAGCAGCTGGCACTTATTTTGTGGCGACCTTTCTCTGAAGCAATTTCTGCAGTATGGGTGAGAGGCTTGGCAAGCGGAATGGTTTGGCTTCCATTATTAATTGTTTCTTACCTTCAATGGGAAGACGGACTGAGTTGAAATTAGTGGGTACCCCTGCTTGATAGGTGGAAGAGAGAGACACAAGTAGAAGGGGTTTGTCTCTATTTTCTGAGGAATTGAGGATGGCAAGTAAAGCAGAATGGTGAGTGTAGAGGCAAAAGTGTGTGTGGAAGGGTTTGGATTTAGTATTTTGTTTTGGGGGCTTTTTATGAGGGGAAAAGTGGCAATTCATCTAAAATCCAGGAGTCTTACTTTGTCTTTACTTGTTTTAGTATAAAGAGGCTGTGTTGGAGAGAGAACAGTGAAAGCCTAATTTACCACTTCATTCTTCGTACTTGCTAGCCAGCAAAACTTCCATTCACAACCACTGCAATATTTGATATAATTGGCAGTCTTTGCTCAAAAGACTAGAATAGCAGGTTATATTACAGGTTGGGAGTAAGGTCTGATGGCCAACTTTTATGAGGGAAATCAGTACAGATCATACTCTATGTGCACTATAATTGGCTAGAGCCACTGAAGTGAGGTTAAGAGAAAGTGGCACCAGTGTAAAGAATCTGGTATTATAAAGAAACGTATTATGCAGCATGAGGTTTAGCATCTTCATTTTTACATTACTTTTTTTTCTGAGCTTCATGTCTCTCACACAGTATGCTGCTGTCAAAAGTGGCACACGCCCTAATACCGCATTGGAAGTGGGCATGGCAGAGAGTGAAAAACAATTGGAAGTACTGATACAGTTATAACCATCTTAGCCTGTGTAACATTTTGCTCGTCATTGCTCATGATCAGTGGTGTATGAACTATGCAGACAATAATACTGATTTCAGCTCAGGATGATTTCTCTTTATTGGGTACAGCTCCCCAGGAACAAGGACCCTGATGCAGCTGCATTG
Source organism: Mauremys reevesii (assembly GCF_016161935.1). NCBI lineage: Eukaryota > Metazoa > Chordata > Testudines > Geoemydidae > Mauremys > Mauremys reevesii. The sequence goes on from NC_052629.1 coordinate 13,413,879, forward strand.
AAGTTTCTACAAATTATCTTCCATGTTCTTACACAACAGGTTTCTCCTTCTCCAAAGCTTTTCACTTCTCTGAAACTATCGCCTTTGACAAGACTCAAGGCTGAAATAGCAGCCACCTATGTTGCTTCCTTTTTAAAGAGCTAAACAGGCTTCAGTGCCTCTCCTTAAAGGGACAGAAGTCAGCAGGCTTCTTAGAGTACTGCTCTGCAATGTTTGATTATTTTAAGATCCCTGAAATAAGGAAGCCAGGAGGGAAATAATTTAAAAGTAGACTAAAGTGTTTTATTTAACATATTCAAGCTTTTTGAATGTGCTATTATATAATAGAATATATAGTTGGTACATTAATGCAGGTATATAGATAAAGACGTGTGCATCTCATCAAGAGCTAGATGTGATATGAGGAATGACTCGGGTTATACATGGCTTTGAAACAAATTTTACTTCAGGCTGGCCAGAGAAGGGTGAGTGTGGGCAAAACAGCTGAAACATGGGGTGTAGTTATCTAGCAGGTGGAATTAACCCAATCCTAGGATTATTATTATTACTTACCACATTGTTTTGTGCTTTGCTTACTGCCTGCTAACAAACTGCAGGAAAGTAAATTATATATGCAAGTCTCAAGACTTTTGCTATCACAGCAACTATGTTAAAATAGTTAACGCTAACAAAGTGTTGGAAGGCGGATAAATACTCACGTTTCAGGTTTTAAGGCAAACTCTAATTATCAAAGATTAAGACAAAACCTTAATATAGGGCACATAATCCCATAATGGTCTACTACTGGGTTTCTTGCACCTTCCTCTGAAGCATCTGGTCCTGGCTAGAGCCCTGCAACTTGTCCTAAACCCTATAGGACCAGACTACAAGAGTAGGGCTGGGTTGAGGGGGGGAAAAGCAGCAGTCCTGCTTGTGTCAGATCAGCTGTCCTCCTCCCGCCTGAGGGGCTGGCGCAACAGTGACTGTGTGTCCTTTTCTGGCTGACTGCCGTCATCTCTCGGGATGCTGTGGAATGAGTGTACAGAGGAGTCATAGCACCTCTCACCGCAGTATGCACACAGCACACCTGGGGCAGTGGACAGCAGGAGCAGAGCATGCCACTTCCATACACAGCCGCCGTCGCACAGCTTCCACGGCAGAAGGTGGAAAACCAACTCCAGGGGCAAGAAGCAGTGGCACTGACTGAGTTTTGGGGAGAAGGATTGGATTGGAAAACAGAGATCCTCTTGGGCTCAAATTGGGTGGACTTGGGTCTGGTTTGGGTCCAGGTCAAGCCTAAAAATTAGGCCCAGGCAGACTTCTAGTCCTGACCACTGTTTGAGACAAGGGCAGATCATGGGTCTAATCCAGTGTGGCAATTCCTGTGTTCTAGCAGTCATTTCCCTGCTATAGCAGGGACCTGGAGCACTGTTGCATCTCGGTCCCCCCATTCACTCCCTGTGGCATATAATAGTCTAGTCTCCTGTGAGTCACATTTACTTTGGTCTCATTTTTGTTGCTGCGTTCTTAATGTGCAGGTGCTAGGTGGTGTTGGAAGCCTGTGGTATACAGGAGGTCAGACCAGACTTGTTGCTCTAGTGGTCCCTTCTGGCCTTAAACTTTGACTCATTGCTGTACATATGCAGTTTCTTTTGTTCTGTAGAGTTTGTCAAGAAGCAACCTTATTCTTCAGAAGGAATGGGGAAAGATGTTAGCCTTTTTTCCCGATAAAGCCATTTGTGCAATGTTCACAAAGAGCCATCACTCCAAAAGAAGCCACTGGTGACTCACTGGTAGTGCCTGTGATCCTCATAGATACTGCCATCTTGCTTATCACTTGGTCTCAAAACCCATGGTGTCATATTTGACTTCTGTCTTTCCTTAAGAACATAAGAACAGCCATACTGGTTCTGACCAATGGTCAATCGAGCCCAGTATCCTGTCTTCTGACAGTGGCCAATGCCAGGTGCTTAAGAGGGAATGAACAGAACAGGCAATCATCGAGTGATCCATCCCCTGTTGTCCACTCCCAGCTTCTGGCAAACAGAGGCTAGGAACACTCAGAGCATGGTGATGCATCCCTGCCCATCCTGGCTAACAGCCATTGATGGACCTATCTTCCATGAACTTATCTAGTTCTTTTTTTAACCCTGTTATAGTTTTGGCCTTCACAACATCCCCTGGAAAAGAGTTTCATAGGTTGACTGCGCTGTGTGAAGAACTTCCTTTTGTTTGTTTTAAACCTGCAGCCTATTAATTTCATTGGGTGATCCCTAGTTCTTGTGTTATTTGAAGAGTAAATAACACTTCCTTATTCAGTTTCTCCATCCTAATCAAGATTTTATAGACCTCTATCATATTCCTCCTTAGTCATCTTTTTTCCAAGCTGAAAAGCCCCAGTCTTTTTAATCTCTCATCATACGGAAGCTGTTCCATACGCCTAATCATTTTAGTTGCCCTTCTCTGTACCTTTTTGAATTCCAATATATCTTTTTTGAAATGGGGTGTCCAGATCTGCATACAGTATTCAAGATGTGGGCCTACCAGGGGTTTATATACAGGCATTATGATATTTTCTGTCTAATCTATCCATTTCTTAATGTTTCCTAACATTCACTTAGCTTTTTTGACTGCTGCTGCACATTGAGCAGATGTTTTCCGAGAACTATCCAAAATGACTCCAAGATCTCTTTTTTTGAGTGGTAACAGCTAATTTAGACCCCATCATTTTGCATGTATAGTTGTGATGTTTCCAATGTGCATTACTTTGCTTTTATCAACATTGAATTTCATCTGCCATTTTGTTGCCCACTCATTCAATTTTGTGAGATCCCTTTGTACCTTTTCATAGTCTGCTTTGCACTTAACTATGTTGAGTAATTTTGTATCATCTGCAAATTTTGCCACCTCGTTGTTTACCCTTTTTTCCAGATCATTTATGAATAGGTTGAACAGAATTGGTCCCAGTATGGAGCCTGGGGGGACACCACTATTTACCTCCCTCCATTCTGAAAACTGACCATTTATTCCTACCCTGTGTTTCCTTTTAACCAGTTACTGATCCATGACATCTAAGACCTTACCAAATCTTGCTGGAAATTTATATGCATCTCCAAAATAATTCCTTTCCTTTCCATCCCAACTGTCAAACAAGTGTCTGCTCTCACAATCTCTTATCTGCACTATTAGACCCTTCTCCTCTCTGGTCTGTCACTTACTCATCTCTCTTCCCTCCCTTCCAAGTTGATCCCAAGCATAGTTGTTAAGATAATCTTCCTTTCTGATTCAGTGATCTGCCATCATTTCTGATTGATATTTAATTAATATATTTATTTATCAGCAGTATATAGCACCCATCATTGAAGTACCTGAGCATCCTCTTTAGGCATGCTCATATTAGGGAAGGTTTGAAAGGGTCAGAATAAAAAAAATTCAGAAATTATCTCTCAAATGCTCCTTTCTTTGAGGCAACAAATACGGAAGCCATTATCATTAAGGTAGCTATAGACTGTTAATTAATGTCCCCTTTCTAACTACCCTCATAAAGGCTTTGTCATAAAGCAACTGTGAATTGTCATTAGCATCATCTCATTTGAACTGCATTAGGAGCTCAGTGTCATGTTGTTGTGAGGAAAAATAACTGAACAGTGTACTATAAAATATTTATACAGTGTTTAGTCCTTCATAGGATACTGAATACATGCTGGCATACAAAAATAATGACCTTCAGATGAGGTACAGCATGAGCATAAAAAGCTTGCTGCCTAGGACCAATGTCAAATAAATTTTAGAAACTGCAAATTTCTACATAACTGTATTGATTTAATTTTCTCTTTTAACAGTTTTATGGTAAAATCTGTAAGACATACTTTAAAAAGTTGTACAGTACCTTGAAGTTATGCTAATGCAAAATGTAAGTTGTCTGTCATATAAAGGTGGCGCGCTGCATGAGAACTAACAATTGCAAATCTCATCACATGAGTCCCTTTGCAATCTAACATACAGTTTGTGTAATTCAATTTCTAGTAATCAAGAAAACAGCTGTTCTGTCAAATCATAATTTTAGAAACCTGCCAACATTCAACCACATTCAATAATAATAAAAAAACTATGCAAGTAGAAACCTTACAGGATTCTCGTTTCAGGCTAATGGAAATATATATTGGGCCAGACACTGAAGTCAATGGACCTATGTCAGTTTTACTCCAGCATGAGGACGTGGATCATTGTCTTTATTATTTTAACAATGTGATGTGAAAGAGAGGTTGATTTTTAGTAGTCCCAACCATGAATACAAAATGGTCTTAAAATGTAGGTGGATAGGCAGCAAACATTGACAGAACACAATCTAGAATCAGATTAATGATGGATTTAAATCAGATCATTGAGACATGGATACAATAGTGATATGAGTTAACTTCACTTTGATACAAGATGCTATACTGGCTGTATACCAGGAGTTAGTTTAGCCCAGGGGTGGCCAAACTTACTGGCCCTCCGTGCCACATATGCCAATTCGAGAGCCAGGGCAGACTGGCCCTGCTCCTGCTGAAGCCCTGAGCCCCGGCACGTGCACCCTGTTGGGCAGAAGCCCCGAGACCTCCCTCCCCACTGGGCAGAAGCTCCTACTTCACCACCCTGCTGCAAGGCAGAGGTCCCGAGCTCCCTCCACCCCAGTTTGGTAGGTGGAGAATGGGGTGGTCCTGTGGGGGCGGGAGGCGAGGGGGCTCCACTAGTTGCACTTTAATGGTAAAAGAACCACATGTGGCTTGCAAGCCACAGTTTGGCCACCCCTGGTTTAGCCCATGGTGACTCTGTACATTTATTGGAAAAATGGCTTATGGTGCCATAATTCATCACAAAATCTCAGAATAAATTTGAAGTTTATCAGAGCACCATATAAATAAAATTTACTGTCATAAATAAATCATCCTATACTGTAGGTGTGCAAAAGAAGAATTGGGGAGAGGGGGATCTGCGTTCATGTACACTTTTAAAGTCAGAATCCAATTTCTAATATTTATATGCACACATAGATAAACATGTTTTCAAGATGCATACTGAAGTACACATTGGAAACAAAGATGCTTCAGGGAATAATGGTAAAATATTTCTAGAAACAATACATGATAGAAATAATGTACAAATCTTGTTCCTCATCCTGGCAGACTCTACACCTGCTGAGAGCCACCAATGCCCACTGAAGTCAAAAGGGAGCTGTAGGAGCTGTGCTTCTATCAGTGTCAATCACATTTAAAATGTGTAAATCAAGTACAATATTGACTTCAAAGAACTCTCTTGTGAACTTGTGACAGATGTTTCCTTGTAAATAAAAGGTGGTGTATAGTCTAACAATTACATCAATAACAATGTTCAGGCTGCAGTATACGCCTTACAGTTCTCTATGGGTCACCCTTTACTTACATTTCCAAACACCAAAAAGGAAAAATATATTAGTGCCATCACACATTTTCTAAGATCTCTTATTTGTTGACTATGAGGTTGATTCACCCTGTGGCAGGAGTGCCACGGTCTGTACCATTAGGGGAAATTGTATGCCAAGGAGAATTCACTCTAGGGCAGAGAATTCTGTTTGTACCAACTATGGAGGTCCATCATGGGAGGGCCCCTGGAATCTCTGATCAGGGCTCCAGAGGATCCCCATTTACTGAGGTTGCTTGCGTGAAACATAAAATCAGCAAATCCTTGCTTCAGTTTGATTCTGCAGACTGTGGAGAATTTAATATTTGTGTTTCTAATTGTGTGGAGACCAACTTTATAGCTGATATCCAGAAATAAGCCCTGTATCAGGAAGAATGATTTTTACACCCTGATCAATGTCTGTTTCTCCCAGGCACTTCACACAGTTGGGAACTTTGTAGAAATATTGATCTTATATGATTCATCTCCTAACACTAAGGACCAGCTTAAGAGGTTGGTCCCACTTCAGGATTCCATGGCAACATTGATCTTTGAGTAGAAACTTTTGCAGATACTAACAATAAGCTGTAGTGTAGTGATTCAAGCTCATCAGAAATGAAGACGTGGTTACTGCTCTACTAAAAAAAATAATAGAATTCACCTACCAAAGTGGATGATTTGAAGAACAAGAAGTGAATGACTGATGGGGTGAGGGTCCCTTTGGAGAAACTAGTGCCACTTTGGGCACTGACTCACAGCAGACAGTACTCTCTGAGCACAAAGTCAATTGATCTTGGCCTTTGAGTGGGACACCTAGGAACCCTGTGTGATACCTTCAATTAATGTATCCATTACAAGCAATAAAGCTGATGTGTTTGTTCTTCTTCGAGTGCTTGCTCATATCGATTCCAATTAGGTGTGCGCGTGCACGTTCGTCGGAAGATTTTTACCCTAGAAACACTCGGTGGGTCGGCTGGGTCGCCCCCTAGAGTGGTGCCGCCATGGCGCCGAATATATACCCCTGCCGACCCAACGGCCCTTCGGTTCCTTCTTACCGCCCGTGTTGGTCATTGGAACAGTGGAGCGCGGCTTAGCTGATCTCCACTTCCCTAGCTACTCATAGTTTTCTCGTTATTTCTTGTGTATATAATTGAAATTTCTATAGTTGTAGTTAGTTTTATTTGTTCTATAACATAGTTAGTGTATATAGTTAAGAGGGGTTCGGGGATTAGCCCCTTCCCTGCACCCGGGGCCCATGCCCGGTTCACCGGGTTTCAAACCGTACTTGGCCTGTCACAAGCCGATGCCAACAGGAGATCCCCACGACTCCTGTCTTAAGTGCCTCGGGGAATCCCACCTCGCCAATAAGTGCCGGATCTGCAAGGCCTTTAAGCCGAGGATGAAAAAGGAGCGGGACTTTCGTCTCAAACAGCTCCTGATGGAGGCAGCTCTTACTCCTCCGCCCTCAGCACCGAGCGCTGGACAGTCCGCAGGCAGAAGTGCTTCTTCAGCACCGGATTGCACCGGTACTGCTAAGGCCTCTCGGCACCGACCGTCGCCGGCACCGATGTCTGTTCGGCACCGTTCCCACTCCCCGTGGGTGAAGAGGCATAAGACTCCTGTTGCTTCCATGCCACCTGCACCGCAGCCAGAGCACCCGACTAAGTCGGACCGCCCGGCACTGACACCTGCCTTGGCAGTGACAAAGTTGGCACCGTCGATTCCGGTCCCGCAAGAGCCGTTGAGTCCGGTGCCTGAAAGCTCCCCGGCGCAAGCCGTGGTTGAGCTTACTATTCCCTCCACGTCAGAGACATTTTCCACGGTGAGGGAGCTGATCGCGATGACAGAGTCTGCGCTGCCTCATCCCCCGGCACCGCCGGTGCGGGTCATACAATCTATAGGCAAGCCTGCCCTGATGAGACCACCCTCTGTCGGCACCGCAGAGCGGCACCGTTCATGATCGCGGTCCCACCGGCGTTCTTGGTCCCATCGCCGATCCCGGTCCCGACGCCGCTCGCAGTCCCGGCACCACTCCCCTTCTTGGTACCGGTCGCACTTGCGGCACTGATCAGCGTCCCATTCGCCGGCCCGGTACGCTCGGCACCGCTCCAGCTCCCGGCACCGCTCCAGGCACTGTGACTCTCGCAGCCACTCCAGACGTCAAGCTTCGAGATCCCGGTCGACCTCCCGGCACCGCTCCGGTCGCAGGTCCCGATCTCGTTCCCGGTACCGGTATGGCTCCCAGTACCGATCCCCGGTGCCGCGCAGAGCAAGATCAATCAGAGAAGGAGACTCTTCCCAGGGCTTTTCAGCCCCTCCTTGGCCATCTCGACACACATCGGTGTCGTCTCATATGCCCAGGACCGTGACTCCGATGTGCCCACCAGAGTCTTCCAGGAGATCCTGGCCCAAGATCAAGGCCCCCATTAGTGGTAATTCTGGACGCCTTGGGCATATCACCAGGCCCAAGGTGTACCTCCAGTCCCATATCGCTCTGTTCCATCAGAGCACCGGGTGCTGGAGGTGACTGTCAGCCGCCCCCCTCCTACCGGTACGGAGGAAGGTCCCATTCAGCCACCAGACCCCGAGCAGGAGGTCGTCCAAGAACAAGAGTCCACGCAGGACCCGCTTGTCCCTGGCCTTTCCTCTTCCTCTTCTCCAGATGAGGCGGTGGCAGGGACATCCTCCTTGGGCCCTCCTTCAATTGACCTGAGGGCCCATCAGGACCTCCTGAGACGTGTGGCACTCAATATGAATCTCCAGGTGGAGGAGGTCCCAGAGATAGAGGATCCGGTGGTGGATAATCTGTCGGCTGACGCCCCCACAAGAGTGGCCTTACCATTTATCCGTACGATCTAGGCCAATGCTGATACCATCTGGCAGTCTCCAGCCTCTATTCCGCCTGCTGCCAGGGGAGTTGAGCGCAAGTACATGGTGCCCTCTAAGGGGTACGAGTACCTGTACGTGCATCCACCTCCCTGCTCCCTCGTCTTACAGTTTGTCAATGAGAGGGAACGCCATGGCCAGCAAGCTCTCGCTCCAAAATCGAAGGAGGCTAGGCGCATGGACTTACTGCGCCGTAGGGTATACTCGGCAGGGGCCCTCCAACTCCGGGTGGCGAACAAGCAAGCCCTGCTTAGCCGCTACAACTATAACACCTGGGCGGCGGTGGGCAAGTTCACGGAGTTACTCCCTCAAGACTCCCGTCAAGAGTTTGCTGCCCTCTTGGAGGAGGGGAAGAAAGTGGTGAGAACTTCCCTCCAGGCCTCGTTAGATGCAGCCGACTCCGCAGCCTGGACTCTGGCCTCGGGAGTTTCCATGAGACGTATTTCATGGCTTCAGGTGTCAGGCCCCCCGCCGGAACTGCAGCACTGCATACAGGACTTGCCCTTTGACGGTCGAGGCCTGTTTTCTGAAAAGACTGACCCTAGGCTGCAAATCCTAAAGGACAACAGGGTCATTATGCGCTCTCTCGGCATGCACACGCCGGTGACTCAGCGCAGGCCTTTCCGTACCCAGCCTCACCGCCCTTACCCTCCACCTAGGCAGAGACAGGACTTTGGCAGAAGGCGTGGCCGAGGCGGTCGTAGACGGCAGTCAGGACCCCAAGGGGGCCAAAATCAGGGTCCCTCCAAACCACCAGCGGGGCCAAAGCCAAACTTTTGAAGGCATGCCCGAGGACGGCGTACCAGTTACTTCCCAGGATCCTTTCCCCCCATTTTTACAACCACCTCTCCTTTTTCCTCCCTGCATGGTCCCAACTAACCTCGGATCGTTGGGTCCTACGCACGGTGGAACTGGGGTACCACCTCCAGTTTGCTTCGCCCCCCCTCCCTCTTCAGGGACCCCTCTCACGAGCAATTCCTCTTGCAAGAGGTACTGACGCTCCTTGCCATGGGAGCTATAGAGGTACCAAAGGACGAAAGGGGCAAAGGGTTCTACTCCCGCTATTTCCTAATCCCCAAGGCGAAGGGAGGTCTCAGTCCTATCCTAGACCTGCGAGAACTCAACAAGTTCATGATAAAGTTGAAGTTCCGCATGGTATCCCTGGGGACCATCATCCCATCCTTGGATCCCGGAGACTGGTATGCCGCCCTCGATATGAAGGACGCGTATTTTCACATCGCCATTTATCCTCCACACAGACGGTACCTCCGGTTTGTGGCCAACCGTCAACATTTCCAGTTTACGGTCCTTCCGTTTGGCCTTTCTACAGCCCCAAGAGTATTCACAAAATGCATGGCTGTAGTCGCCGCCTCCCTCCGCCGCCGTCAGATACACGTTTTTCCGTATCTCTACGATTGGCTCATTTGAGGGACCTCCGAGACACAGGTCACCCATCATGTGGGCATCGTCAAAGACCTATTCATGCGTATAGGCCTGATGATCAATATAGAGAAATCCACTCTGATTCCCACACAGAGAATACACTTAATTGGGGCCATCCTGGACTCCAGTCTCGCCAGAGCCTGCTTACCACAGCCTCGGTTTCACGCGATGGTAACAATTATCCAAGGCCTGCAGAACTTCCCGACAACTTGGGCTCGCACTTGTCTTGGTCTCCTGGGTCACATGGCTGCCTGCACATTCGTGACCAAATACGCCAGGCTGCGCCTCCATCCCCTCCAATCTTGGCTCACCTCGGTATACCACCCGGGCAGAGACAGCATAGACATGATCATCACGATCCCCCCGAGCATTCTAGGCTCCCTCAACTGGTGGTTGACGCCGTCCCTGGTATGTGCAGGGATGCCGTTCCATCCGCCTTAGCCTTCTATGTCCCTGACGACGGACGCGTCATCTCTAGGCTGGGGTGCTCACCTCGGTCATCTTCGCACTCAAGGCCTTTGGTCAGCTCAGGAGCTGGCCTTGCACATCAATGTCCGAGAGCTGAGAGCAGTCCGCCTTGGAACGCCTGGCACGCAACAGCATTTACAAGGCCGTTGTGTCTCAGTGTTCACAGACAACACAACAGCCATGTATTACATAAACAAACAGGGAGGGGCCGGTCCTCTCCCCTTTGTCAGGAAGCCATCCTGCTCTGGGACTTCTGCATAGCCCACTCGACAGACCTGGTAGCGTCCTTTCTCCCAGGAGTTCGGAACACTGTGGCGGATCGCCTCAGCAGATCCTTCCTGTCTCACGAGTGGTCGATTCGTCCGGATGTTATCCATTCTGTTTTCCGGAAGTGGGGCTTTCCCCGCATAGACCTCTTCACTTCCTGTGAGAACAGGAAATGCCAGACGTTCTGTTCCTTCCAAGGCCTCTCCCCGGGCTCGATCTCGGACGCTTTTCTGATGCCGTGGACGAGCCAACTGCTTTACGCCTTTCCACCCTTCCTGCTGGTTCACAGGGTCCTACTAAAGCTCCGCAGGGACAGAGCCCACTTGATCATGATCGTTCCAGCGTGGCCCAGGCAGCACTGGTACACCATGTTGCTCCACCTGTCGATAGCCAACCCAGTTCCCCTGCCTCTTCGCCCAGACCTCATAACTCAGGACCACGGCAGACTTCACCACCCAGACCTGCCGTTCTCTTCACCTCACAGCATGGCTGCTGCATGGTTAAACCAGTCCGAGTTGCGTTGCTCTGCCTCGGTACAACAAGTACTCCTGGGTAGTAGGAAACCTTCCACTCTATTAACATATCTGGCCAAGTGGAAGCATTTCTCTTGCTGGTGTGAAAAGCATAGTGATACTCCAACCAAGGTCTCGATCCCTACCATCTTGGACTACCTCTGGTCTCTCAAACAGCAGGGCCTAGCGGTATCTTCATTGAGGGTGCACTTGGTGGCCATCTCTACCTTCCACCCAGGGGAGAGTGGCCGCTCCGTGTTCTCGCACCCTATGGTTTCTAGGTTCCTCAAGGGCTTGGACCGCTTATACCCCCAAGTACGCCTCCCCGCCCCAACCTGGGACCTCAACCTGGTTCTAACCAGACTTATGACTACCCCATTCGAGCCACTAGCAACCTGCTCGCTGCTATACCTGTCCTGGAAGACAGCTTTCCTCGTAGCCATTACATCGGCCAGACAAGTCCCCGAGCTTCGGGCTCTCACGGTGGACCCACCGTATACTGTGTTTCACAAAGACAAGGTGCAGTTGCGACCACATCCAGCCTTCCTCCCTAAAGTGGTATCGGCCTTTCATATCAACCAGGATATCTTCCTTCCGGTCTTCTTCCCAAAGCCACACTCATCACGACGGGAGCAACAATTGCACTCCCTGGACATCCATAGAGCGCTCACATTTTATATCAAGCGGACAAAGCCCTTTCGTAAAACACCCCAACTTTTCATCGCAGTGGCAGACCGAATGAAGGGCCTACCTGTCTCCTCCCAGACGATTTCATCTTGGGCGACGTCGTGCATCCATACCTGCTATGACTTGGCTCATGTTCCATCGAGCCACCTCACTGCACATTCTACCAGGGCTCAGGCTTCATCTGCTGCCTTCCTGGCTCATGTACCCATCCAGGAGCTATGTCGTGCAGCTACCTGGTCCTCGGTCCACACCTTTGCCTCACATTACGCACTGGTTCAACAGTCCAGAGATGATGCAGCCTTTGGCTCAGCAGTTTTGCATTCTGCAACATCTCACTCCGACCCCACCGCCTAGGTAAGGCTTGGGAATCACCTAATTGGAATCGAAATGAGCAAGCACTCGAAGAAGAAAAGACGTTTACTCACCTTTGTAACTGTTGTTCTTCGAGATGTGTTGCTCCTATCCATTCCAAACCCGCCCTCCTTCCCCTCTGTCGGAGTAGCTGGCAAGAAGGAACTGAAGGGCCGTTGGGTCGGCAGGGGTATATATTCGGCGCCACTCTAGGGGGCGACCCAGCTGACCCACCGAGTGTTGCTAGGGTAAAAATCTTCCGACGAACGTGCACACAGTGCGCGCACACCTAATTGGAATGGATATGAGCAACACATCTCGAAGAACAACAGTTACAAAGGTGAGTAACCGTCTTTTCTGTAAGCCACTCTGTTGAGTCAAGTAAATACAGTCTTTTAATAACGGTGGTAGAAGAGAGGGGAAAAATAAGCTTGGTAGATGTTTCATTCATAACTTACACATAAATTGCTTAGTGGTATAATATGCATATAGTATGTATGATTTCTTTACATAACTAGGTTTTAATTTTAAACTTACTCATTTTCCATTGACAAGAAAAAAGATGTATGCTACAATTTTTCAGTAGAAATATTTCACAATAGCTTGTAAATTTTTCCCTGTTGCCTCACTATTTGTTACTAAAGTAAAAAGGCAGAACAGCACAAAACTTCATTTAGGAGTTGTACGGTAGCCAAAATGGCTTAGATTCGTTTGAAACATCAGCTGTCCCAGTAATTAGAATACTTGCAGTTAACAGGGACCTGGCTCAAACCATTTGTTTTTGGACAATATACTGTTTAAGCATCTGCCTTTGAATTAGGTTCTTTAATTTTTCAATATGTTCTAGCTGTGTTCTGCATAGTTTATTTCTATGATGCTGATTAAAACCAGCGTTTTTCTTGATTACTTTTATTCTATAACTTTCACAACCTAAGAATGTCTTCTTGTTTTCTATATAGGAATAAATAACTACATTATTGTCCATTGCCCTTTTGTTATTTTAATACCACAAATATTAGGGCTTGCCTCAGGTATTTTAAGTCCCCTAACACGCAGCCTCAGTAGGGCACAATTCCTCCTTCCTGTCAATCACGTGTTCAAAAAAAAAAAAAAGACAAAGATTACTAACGGCTTTTCTAAACACATCGTCCAAAATAAGGTTGGGTATGAATTTAAAGCAGTTAACTATTTCTAATTAACTCCACCTGTTGATATTTTTATCCTAGAATAAGAGCATCCATACATGGAGTTAATCAGGAATAGCTATTCTGGAATAATTCCCTGTGTAGACAAACCTTGAAATAGGTGTCGTCATATTGAATATCACTGATCCATTAGTTATTGTGGACTAAATAAGAACTTTTACAGAAATGTAGGAGGTAACTAGAAGATTTTTGTTCTGAAGTAGTATTTTCTGTTTTCTGTTATAGTGTTTTTTAGTGTTTCCTGTAATTTGTTTCATTGATACTACATATAGGTAATTTTGTCCACTGAAAAAGAGGTGCAACGGCACAGTGGCAGGAGGGTTACTCCACTGAATTAGTGGGATTACATCTGCAGAGAATTTGGCACAGTTTTAGGACTGGCAAAACCTTTCTTGTTGGAGAGATTTTTGTCAAAATGGGGTTTCATCAAACATGAAATAAAACATAAAATATTAATAAAATAATTCAGCAAGATTTCATTTTTCAAAAAAGTTTCCAAAATGAATTTTTAATCAACACATTTTAAAGTAGTGGGAAAATTCCTATTTCCCCCTTTTTCTCCACTGGAAAAAGAGAGAAAAGATAAAAACAAAAATGAGAGAAAGTGAATAAATACGTCTCTCTCATTTAATATTGTATTTATTTATTTACCATTAGGAAGATCTTGGGGAAAATAAAATAATAAAAGAGGGAGAGAATGAGGGGTAACACAAATTCAAAACACATTTTTTTCTAAATGAACAAAACATGGAAAAAAATTCAAATGAAATGAAAATTGTTTTCCTTAGAAAACATTCATGAAAAACTAGAGTAAAAAGTGTTGATCAGCACTATGTAGCTTTTCTACTTTTAGGTTTGTTGCTATATAACCATGAAGCAGGTTTGTGTTTCAAGAAGCAGTAGAATTTGGAGGACTGATTTACTACCACCCAACCTCTGGCCACTCCCACTTTGCGAACATTTGGGTCAAAATGACAGAAGCACTTTTTCTTGCAGTACATGTATCTTCACTTGGCAACATACTGTGTAAATCCATCAACCTCATAAAGAAACTTGCATAAGTACAGACAGATTTCTTCCTTTCCAAATGCAAATGGATGAAGGTGAAAAATCCATTGCTATCTACATACTACACAGACCACAGTGAGAGATTATGCCATACTCTATCAAAGAAACTGAGGAACCACCTGATCAGCATCTTATACAGCAAACAGGAAAACATCAAAAAAAAAAAAAAAAGCTCTCCAACCTGGAGACTCTCATAAATAACCAAACTTCCATACAAACGGACTTCACTAAAATAAGACAGGAGATCTACATTACACACTTCACCTCTCTACAAAGGAAAAAGGACTGTAAACTGTCTAAAATCCTACCTGCCACATGGGGCCATAACAGTGGTACCCCTAACCCACCCAGCAATATCGTCAATCTATCCAACTACACACTCAGCCCGGCAGAAGAGTCTGTCCTATCTCGGGGACTCTTTTTCTTCCCTTCCACCCCCACAAACATGATACAGTTCTGCGGCGATCTGGAAGCCTACTTTCGCCATCTCAAAGAATACTTTCAAGATAACACTGAACAGCACACTGATACACAGATACCCTCCCACCAACAGCACAAGAAGGAGAACTCCACATGGACTCCTCCTGAGGGTCAAAATGACAGTCTGGACCTATACATAGAATGCTTCCGCCGACGTGCACAAGCAGAAATTGTGGAAAAACAACATCGCTTGCCTTATAACCTAAGTCGTGCAGAACACAATGCCATCCACAGCCTCAGAAACCACCCTGACATTATAATCAAGAGGCTGATAAAGGAGGTGCTGTTGTCCTCATGAACAGGTCTGACTACCAAAAAGAGGCTGCCAGACAACTCTCCAATACCAAATTCTACAGGCCACTTCCCTCAGATCCCACTGAGGAATACACTAAGAAACTGCACCATCTACTCAGGACGCTCCCTACACTAACACCGGAACAAATCAACATACCCTTAGAGCCCCGACCGGGGTTATTCTATCTACTACCCAAGATCCACAAACCCGGAAATCCTGGACGCCCCATCATCTTGGGCATTGGCACTCTCACTGAAGGACTGTCTGGATATGTGTACTCTCTACTCAGACCCTATGCCACTAGCACTCCCAGCTATCTCTGTGACACCACTGATTTCCTGAGAAAACAACAATGCATTGGTGACCTTCCAGAAAACACCATCCTAGCCACCATGGATGTAGAGGCTCTCTACACAAACATCCCACACACAGACGGAATACAAGCTGTCAGGAACAGTATCCCTGATGATGCCACAGTACAAAATTGGTTGCTGAGCTCTGTGACCTTATCCTCACACACAACTATTTCAAATTTGATGACAATATGTACCTCCAGACCAGTGCCACTGCTATGGGCACCCGTATGGCCCTACAATATGCCAACATTTTTATGGCTGACCTGGAACAATGCTTCCTCAGCTCTTGTCCACTCACGCCCCTTCTCTACCTACGCTACATTGATGACATCTTCATCATCTGGGCCCATGGGAAGGAGAGACTAGAAAAATTCCACCATGATTTCAACAGCTTCCACCCCACCATCAGCCTCAGCCTGGACCAATCTACATGGAGGTCCACTTCCTAGACACCACGGTGCAAATAAGTGATGGTCACATTAACACCACCCTATGCCGAAAACCCACCAACCACTATGCCTACCTTCATGCCTCCAGCTTCCATCACGGACACACCACACGATCCATTGTCTACAGCCAAGCACTGAGGTACAACCCCATCTGCTCCAACCCCTCAGACAGAGACCAACACCTACAAAATCTTCACCAAGCATTCTCAAAACTACGATACCCGCATGAGGAAATAAGGAAACAGATCAACAGAGCCAGACATATACCCAGAAGCCTCCTACTCCAAGACAAGCCCAAGAAAGAAACCAACAGAACTCCACTGGCCATCACATACAGTCTCCAGCTAAAACCTCTCCAACACATCATCAGTGATCTACAACCCATCCTGGACAATGATCCCTCACTTTCACAGGCCTTGGGTAGCAGGACAGTCCTCGCCCACAGACAACCCTCCAATGTGAAGCATATTCTCACTAGTAACTACACACCGCACCATAGTAACTCTAACTCAGGAACCAATCCATGCAACAAACCTCAATGCCAACTCTAACCACATATCTACACTAGTGACACCATCACAGGACCTAACCAGATCAGCCACACCATCACCGGTTCATTCACCTGCATGTCCACCAATGTAATATATGCCATCATATGCCAGCAATGCCCCTCTGCTATGTACATCAGCCAAACTGGACAGTCCCTACATAAAAGGATAAATGGACACAAATCAGATATTAGGAATGTCAATATACAAAAACCTGTAGGAGAACACTTCAATCTCCCTGGACACACAATAGCAGATTTAAAGGTAGCCATCCTGCAGCAAAAAAAACTTCAGGACCAGACTTCAAAGAGAAACAGATGAGCTCCAGTTCATCTGCAAATTTGACACCATCAGCTCAGGATTAAACAAAGACTGTGAATGGCTAGCCAACTACAAAAGCAGTTTCTCCTCCCTTGTTGTTCACACCTCCACTGCTAGAAGAGGGCCTCATCCTCCCTGATTGAACTAACCTCGTTATCTTTAGCCTGATTCTTGCTTGCATATTTATACCTGCCTCTGGAAATTTCCACTACATGCATCCGACGAAGTGGGTATTCACCCACGAAAGCTCATGCTCCAATATGTCTGTTAGTCTGTAAGGTGCCACAGGACTCTTTGCCGCTTTTACAGATCCAGACTAACAAGACTACCCCTCTGATACTTGATACTGTGTAATGTAGCTGCTTTTCATGCACAAAATGGCTTTCCATTCTCCTTTGTGAATAAGTTACAAGGACATACAGCTACTGAGAATGAAAATAATACAAATAATGCATATGGCACTTTTCATCCAAAGGTCTCAAAGCACTTTACTAAGATGGGTATTATTATCTTCATTTTACAGATCAAGAAACTGAGGCACAGACAGGTGAAATGACTTGCCCAGGTTCACACAGTGGCAGAGTTGGGATAGCACGGTGTCTTCCTGAGTCCCAGTCCATTTACCTGCTCAACCCTAGCGGCATTAGTGAATGATCAGATTCAGCCAGTAGAGTACTGTTCATGAAACCTGAACGGTAGATATTAAATGAAAGTTTTCAAAATGAAAATTAGTTGCTTTATTAAGAGAAAGTTGCAAGTAAAAACCACTAACATTTTACCTGTTAAAACACATTTAACAAATCCAAATTTTTGATCTGCAATATGCCATAATTACCATGAACTTTTATTATCTTTGCCAAATTATCATTGAGGTTCCTTCACTGACTTCATCTAGACAGATTTTCCATTTCATGCTACACAAAAAGCAATTCATTAGTTTCTATAATGATACTTGTATTCTGTCAACCATATTAAGCAGTGACCTATTTACAGGATGGTTCAAAGGCTTAGAGGTACATATATTTGGATTTAGATGGACTTCCACTGTGCTGAAAGTTTGACTTACTGTTTTATAGCTCCTAAAATTCATAATGGAACAATGACTTTAATTGACCACTGGTTAGTAAGCAAATAATAGTAGGAAATCCATATAATTTAGAAGTCTATTAAGCCTAATGGAGCAACTTTCCACATACTCAGGAACCTTTACCCATATCATATTTTAGATCAAGTCATCATCCTTTGCTTTAGTAGCTCATGCTCTTCTAATGGAACGGAGTGAATCTAAAATGGTTATGTTAGTAGTTTCTTGAACTAAGATCTTTTTTTAAACACGAAAAAAGATGCATTCTTTGTGTGAGTAAACATTTTGGCATTATGTGGACGAGATAATACTCCTCTCTCTGGTGAAAATACTGTTCTTTTTATGAATTCTTTGAATGTAGAGAGGGCTACAATGACTGGCAAATCTGGAATAAATGGGCATATTTCAGTCCACTCTTGGATATATTGTGCTGCTCCATGTTTATTTTCTATCGGCTAAAGTTAGTTTTTTTTATCTGAAATGCTTTTGCTGTACATTGTATACCCAGTATGATTTAAATTGACAATAAATTGTGACTTAAGTAGTTATGCCACACTGCTTGCTACTGTGTGGCAATTTTCAGAAACGAAATGTTTCTTGTAGTGTTTATTTAATTTGAATACATTAATATACAATTATCCATCCCTCTTTTATGCAGACAGTATATTTTCTCAGCCTTTAAGAGGTTAGATTATAAATGTACAATCTGCCCAGAGCAAGGGTTATGTGTAGCCATGTTACCTCAGGAGAGGAGTAGTCTTGGGGGTAGGGAGAACAGCGACTCTGAGCCTTTTCCCCTCTAGTTCACACCTTGCTTCAAAGGGGGAATATTTCACCAATTTACTGTCCTTTGCAGCATCCTAAAATCAGGCCATAATCCTGCCCTAAGGGATACTCTCATTTCAAGATAATGTTAGTAAAGTCCGTTCTTTAAAATAATAAAGGCAATTCTCAAAAAAAACAACAACTATTTGCTTTTATCAAAGATACATGTATTGTATTCCAAATATTTACTGGTTCCCATACCCTAATGATCTCTGGATTGCTGCATAATTAAAGACAAAACCCTGCCAAATTCACAATTGGCAGGATTACTGCCAAGATATTGCTATGCTGATGGTACAATCCTTCTCCTTTTAAAGGTTTTATGCAATGTTTATTAAGTGTACTAAGTTATATGTGTGGCAGAGAGCTTGGGGTCTTTCTATAATGTATATTACATGGAAAAGGAAAATGGATACAAGATTTTAAAAGCAGCACAGGGGTGTGATTTAACTCCTATAGTTAAGTGCAATGGAGATGTAAATCAGAAGTCAATCATTTTGACTGGTGAGGAGTGTATAAGAAGGTAGGGACCACGCCTATGAAAAGACTTGGCAATTGAAAGGTGGGGAAACCTCCCGCAGTGGTGATTAAAGGACAGTCGTCCTTGCCTGGGAACAAACAAAGACTCTTGCATTGCCTTCAATTGGTACTCAAATCAGACACTGCTTGTAGAAATCTTAAGGTAACCTTAACCTGGCATGATAGTGACTCTAACACCAAGAATATGGTAAGTAGGGAGGGTGGGCAAGAAAGAGGGCAGTCTGTTCAGGGGAAGTCAGAAAAGGGGCTTGTTTTTAGCAAAGTAATATTTTCCCTTATTCATCTGTAACTGTTAAAATGAGCCTGCCTTACGGGGCTTTGCAAAGTGTGAGGGGTAGAATTTTCAAAAGTGCCTAAGGGTCTGTCTGCGCTGGAAATGTAAGTCGATCTGCATTAGGTTGACTTACAGCCACCACAATAATTACTGTGGTGGTGCATGTCCACACTACCCTCCTTGGGTCGGTGGTGTGCATCCCTCTCCAGGAGCACTTCCACCGACTTAAGAGGGGCAATGTGAGGAACTGAGAGCCCAGTCTCTCAGCTCTGCTGGCAGCTCCCTGCCCTACAGGGCTCTTAGTGAGGGGGGGGACAAGGGGGAAGTTGCCCAGGGCTCCTCACCTCCCCATACCCCTCCAGGAGTGTGAGGGAAACTGCCCGGGACTTCTCCCCTCCCCATTCCCTGGTGGGAGTGGTGGGGAAAGCCACCTGGGGCTTCTTGCCTCCCCATTCCCTTGGGAGTGGGGGTGGGGAAGCCACCCGTGGCTTCTCACCCCCAGGAAACGGGGTCAAGCTGCTTAGTCTTCTCGCCCCGACTCCCAGCCGGGAGCAGGGTCCAGCTGCCCTGCTCTCCAGGAGAGTGGGGGGCAGTTGGCCTCTAACTGCCAGGCATTCTCAATTGCACATCTCCTGCCATGAAATTAACAAGACAGCCCACAACCTATGTAAGTAACACAGTGTCTGCATAGACACTGC
Source organism: Mauremys reevesii (assembly GCF_016161935.1). Lineage (NCBI taxonomy): Eukaryota > Metazoa > Chordata > Testudines > Geoemydidae > Mauremys > Mauremys reevesii. The sequence goes on from NC_052629.1 coordinate 13,434,036, forward strand.
ATCACCCTAATTACACTGACATAAGCCTATGTCTCTTGTGGCAGTGGAGTTATTATGTCAGCGTAGTAGGGTACTTATATCAGCGGAAGCAAGGCTGTAGTGTAAACACTGACATAATTAGGTCGACATAAGCTGCCTTACGTTGACCTAACTGTGTAGTGAAGTAACTTAAAAGCCTAAGACCTTGTCTCCTCTTAAAAGTTTTGCTGCCGTAACTATGCAGGTATATGGTAAAGTTATGGTATAAAAGAGCTTATGCTGGTAGAGCTCATGCCACTTCGGCAAAGCAAAATAATAAACAATGCCACTACAAAGCACCTTATACTTGGATAACTGCATCTACACTCTGGCTTTTACCAGAACAACTATATCAGCAAAAATCACTCCCCTTATTGACATAGTTATGCTAATAAGACTTTTTAAGTGTAGACCAGGCCTAAGTCCCATCTTCAAAAGAGACTTAGGAGCTGAAGTCTCATTGAATGTCAGTGGGACTTAGGCTCTTAAATGTCCTAAGTCCCTTAGGTGCTGTTGAAAATCATATCCAAGGTATATGATACAGCTTATTTTGTTTTAATCTGATTTCCTCATTGTTTTAATATTTGTTTAAAAAGCACAGTTGTATGACTTGTGTGTAACTTCACGCAGACTACACTGAAAGAGAACGAAGTAGAGAAGGCAAAAGGTGTTTCTGATGCTTAATCTTCTGCTTGAGTTCTTGATCATGGGGGCATGGATAGAGGTGTCTTGTCCCATTAAGGTGTTGTGCCAAGGACTGCAGCATGTGAAAACAAGGGAGAATATGAAGGAGACGTGTGTGTGACGCTCCCCAGGGTTATCCAGGGTTTTGAGGCTCGTCACCATGAGATGCTCTTAGCATGAGAAAGTGTTGTCTGTTTATGCCCTCTGTGTCCCTGAAGCCAGCAGCATCTGGCAGCAGAAGCACTGCCTTCGAGGCCTCTGCAGGCCTCCCTCTCCTCTGTATAAGTAGTGATAGGCACACACCAACTGCGGCATCCTCGGAGCACTCCCTATAGCGTCCAGCCCCTTATCCACAGGATACTCAGTTACCAGGTCTGCTGTTCCCAAAGGAACAGTGCTTACCAGCTTGTAAAATTCAACTCAGTATCACTCCTTTGGATAATCACCACAACGCTTAGATATATGTATAGTGAAAACAAGAATAAGTTTATCATCAAAGAACAGAGATTGACAGTGAGTAAGAATATTGGAAACAAATTGTTACATATAAATCAAAATCATAACGCAATATACAGACATAACAGCTTTTATAGTTTATATGTACATTTAAAATGCATTTTAGGGTGGGGGAAAGTACAGTAACAACTGTAAACGTGATACTTTGTCCTTTTGTGAGCAGCATGGCTGTATCGCGTTTTAAGAAAATGGTTCTTATTTGAATTGCATGCCTTTCTGGATAATAGAAGACTAAGGGTACGTCTACACTACGGGACTATTCCGAATTTGCATAAACTGGTTTTGTAAAACAGATTTTATAAAATTGAGTGCGCGCGGCAACACTAAATACATTAAATCGGTGGTGTGCGTCCATGGTCCGAGGCTAGCGTCGATTTCTGGAGCGTTGCACTGTGGGTAGCTATCCCGTAGCTATCCCATAGTTCCCGCAGCCTCCCCCGCCCCTTGGCATTTCCAGGTTGAGATCCCAGTGCCTGATGGGGCAAAAATCATTGTCGAGGGTGGTTCTGGGTAAATGTCGTCAGTCACTCCTTCCTCTGGGAAAGCAACGGCAGACAAGCATTTCGCGGCTTTTTCCCCTGGATTGCCCTGGCAGATGCCATAGCATGGCAATCATGGAGCCTGTTTTGCCTTTTGTGACTGTCACCGTATGTGTACTAGATGCCACTGACAGAGGCGATTCAGCAGCGCTACACAGCAGCATGCTTTTGCTTTTGCATGACAGCAGAGATGGTTATCAGCCATACTGTACCATCCACCAATCCATAAATTGGTAATAAGATGATCATGGCTACCAGTCCTTTTGCACTGTTCCATTTGCTGCTGTCATAAGTGCCCCTGGCTGCTCTTAGCCAGGGGCGCAAAAGCCAAAATTGGGAATGACTCCCTGAGTCAATCCCTCCTTTTTGGTATCTAAAAATAGAATCAGTCCTGCCTAGAATATGGGCAAGTGTACTAGAGAACCACTGTATCATAGAACCAGAGAGCACAGCTGCTCTGTGTCAGATCCTGCATAGATTATGAGCTGTATGCTATTCACAGGGGGTGCTCCTGCAACAACCCCACCTGTTCATTTCATTCTTCCCCCAGCCTTCATGGGCTACCGTAGCATTGTCCCCCCACTTGTGTGATGAAGTAATAAAGAATGCAGGAATAAGACACAGTGACTTGTTAGTGAAGGCAGCCTCCAGCTGCTATGATAGTCCAGACAGGACAGTAAGGAGTGTGTAGGAGAGGAGCCCAGCATCCCTCTGCTAGTTCAGGGGCACTTGAATCTTTTCATTACACATGAAGGGTGGGGGCTGATGAAGCTCAGCCCCCTGTTGCTATGACAATGATGGATATCAGCCATACTGCACCATCTACCAGGAAAAATTAGGACCAGGCGCCCTTGATCGACCTGACCGATGCTAGTACGCATGGTTACCAGTCCTTTTGCACTGCCCCATGTGCCAATAGGCTGATGATGACGATGGGTATCAGTCTTATTGTACCATCAGCCACCCATGGTGGTGGGGGAGCAAGGATGTTGGTGTTGAGTGCTGCACCATCCCGTCTATCTGCAGCATTCAGTAAAGATAGGGTGACATGTAAAAGAGTCAAGACAGGATTGTTTGCCCTTTCACTTCGGGGGGTGGGGGGGGAGCGTAAATTGCCTAGCTATGCCCTGACCCACCGCGGACACTGTTTTTGACCCTAGAAGCATTTGGAGCTCAGCCAAGAATGCAAATGCTTTTCAGAGACTGCAGGAACTGTGGGATAGCTTGAGTCCTCCAGTCCATGAGCGTCCATTTGATTCTTTGGCTTTCCGTTACGCTTGCCACGCAGTGCGCTGAGTCCCTGCTATGGCATCTGTCTGGAGATATTTAAAAAATGATTTTGAATTTCGTCTTCTGTAATGGAGCGCTGATAGAACAGTTTTGCCTGCCCTTACAGCGATCACGTCCACATCGTCCATGCTGGAGCTCTTTCTTTATTTTGATTTTTAACTGCATCACCACCCGTGCTGATCGGAGCTCCACGCTGGGCAAACAGGAAATATTCAAAAGTTCGCGGGGCTTTTCCTGTCTACCTGGCCACTGCATCCGAGTTCAGATTGCTGTCCAGAGCGGTCAGTGGTGCACTGTGGGATACCGCCCGGAGGCCAATACCGTCGATCAGCGGCCACACTAACCCTAATCCGATATGGTAATACCGATACTAGCGCTACTCCTCTCGTTAGGGAGGAGTACAGAAACCGGTTTAAAGAGCCATTAAAATCGATATAAGGTGCCTCCTAGTGTGGACGGTTGTGGCGTTAAATCGGTTTTACGCTCCTAAAACCGGTTTAAACGCGTAGTGTAGACCAGGCTTGAGGAATATGTGTGGACTCCATTTGAATTACAACAGAAAAAGGAGGAAACTATGTTAAGGGATCAGAGAACATTCTTTACATTAATTTATGGTGGCTCTAAATATTGCTGAACAAGAATGCATTGCTGTATGCAGTGTTGTTGTAGCTATGTCGATCCCAGGATTATAAGAGAGACAATATGGGTAATCTTTTATTGGACCAACTTCTATTAGTGAGAGAGACAGGCTTTCAAGAAGAGCTCTGTGTAAGCTCAAACGTTTGTCTCTCTCACCAGCAGAAATTGGTCCAGTAACAGATATTACCCCACCCACCTTGTCTCTTCATTATTTCCAGCAGTGTCCATTTTGGACATTTCACAAAGTGCAAGTTTTACTTCAACATTTGCTATTTCACATAGTTGAGGTAGATTGTTTCACAGTTCCCCCCGCCCCCACACCTCTAACATGAGAAAACAAATGTAAATGCATTAAAAGCAATGTAACTTCACACACATACTTGTTACTGATCTGTTCCTTTCTATTGTATAGATTTTGGTACAGGCTTGATTCATGTCAGTCATTGATCCGATCAGCCAAAAACTGAGCTACCATTCTAGAGTTATTTAGTTACTTTCCATTTCAATTTTATTGTCTTATTTCTGTATGAGAATCTCATTATCAGGTTGTCAATAATATATAATAGCAGCTTAAACATTGGTATTATTTATTCTTGCTTAGTTAAGTTTAACTGCAACATGAAATAGGGGATTACCTGTTTTGTATATAAATTCATTATAAGGCCTTTGAAGGTCGTTTGAAATACTGCACTAATTAATGTTTTATTTCCAGCCTTCCTTAATTATTCTTGCCAGATGGTCCTCTATTTATGTTATTGCTTGGAGTTTCCAGCTGAGGTTGTTTGATTGTTGAAGAAAAATATGTGATGGCACCATACGATAACTGTAATTGAATTGTTAGGTATGTTAGAACATTTGAGCCTTCTGTCCCTGCTTTAGCCACATCTGGGAAATAAGTTTGTTAACAAAGTGCTTTGGCACCTCATCTAATACTTTATGTGATGTACTGAAATATGTAGAGCAAACTCAATTAGGAAAAAAGGCTGTAGAAAAGAGAATTCTGGTAACGTTTCTTTCATTTATGAATTACGTATGTGCTGGGTGAAATGAAGAAGTGGTTAAAGATTGCCAAATTTTTCTTTCACTTTTTTAATTTGACTTATTTTTCATAGATGATGACAAAATTACTGTTGATGAATGTATTAAGAATATGTTGTATTAACTTTGGGCAAAATAACACAATAGTAGTTTCTGAATACTCTGTTTTCTTTGAGTGGCTTCTGCATATTCCCACTCATGGGCTTGGCGCCTCCTGGCATTGAACTGTGGAATATTTTACAGAGTAATATCCCTGCAGACACTGTTGGCCAGAAGATTCTACCACTCAACACCAGGAGGTGCAAGTACCATATGTGAGACTATGCAGATGCAGCACACTCTCAAGAGAAAAAATGGTTACTGATATCCAACCTCTCCTTTTGGTGGTGGTGGTGGTCATGATTATTTTGTATTGTATTAGTGCCCAGAGGTTTCAGTTATGATCGGGGTGTTGCATTTTGCTAGGTGCTGTACAAAACACACAGACATATTTGGTTCCTGCCCAAAAAGTTACAAAGAAGACAAGTGATGTGTGAAGAGTGAGAGAGAGAGAAGGATACTATCAAATATAATAGTTTATATAGAACTATATAGATTCACAATATTTTTTCAATATTGTAGATAACAAACGAGCTGTATTCAGCTGTCCTTCAACCTAGTCATCCTTGGTTGGCCAATTTCTTATGGCATCGCTGCAGAAGGTAGATCTTGAGAAAAAGAGCAGGAAAAGGTAGTAGCCTTAGAGACCCATTACTTGTGGGGCAGCATGTGCTGAAGAAGCACTGTAGATCCATGTTGAAATATTTGTGTAAAAGTTAATTAATGGGTGGGCAAGGCTGGCTTCATTGGCAGAATGAAGGAGATGGGATTGGTTGACACAAGAGCAGGTAAGCAGGCAGGAATTTTGTCTTTAATCTAGAAGATGAAAAATACAGATGTATTTTTGGCTTAACTGATAGCTCCATACAAGACAGAAACTCAGCTAAAGTGCAGTAGAAAATAGATTAACTGACTATAGATTAGGTATTGGAACCAAAAGTCCTACTGTAATGACAAATAATAATAGAGCTTGTGACTAAAAACTGTCTTTTAGAACTTTTTTCTCCCTTCTTCTTGCGTCTTGATTTTTGAAATACTTTGAGAAGTGGTTTGGAGGAAAATGCTGTCATTTTAGTGTGGAAATGACATTTTTTAGTTGGTTGGCTGGATATGCTTTGTCAAATGTTTCAGGGCTGTGATAACATTTTTAAACATTGATAAAAGTTTTCTACATTTGCAAAATAAAAGGGAACAGTCTTATATATTCCTTTTACCAAATCCTTTTTACTTACCAAAGTTTGAAATACTCCCTCCCTCAGCCTCTGTCACACATGCATGTAGTCTTGGCTTGTGAGTCCTCTGGATGAAAACAATCTACTCAGATTGTATGGAACTGGAAGATGAGAAACAGCTGCTGTGTTGCAGAATACAAACACAGTGCTATAAATACATACTCTATCCTCCATAAAACAGTATGGAATCCATAGGGTGAAGTCCATCATACCATACAGAAATGCCAAATTGAGACTATCTACTGAACTACTTCCCGAGTAATTCCATCTCTGTGCTTTAACTCATTTTATTTTAAAACCATGATAAATATTATGTTGTTATCTGAATTACTACTCTGAAAATGGGACCCAGAGTTAGTTGTAACATCTCTGTGGAGATCTCTCCATTCATATTTAAATCCTAGTCCTTATGTTAAAACAGAAATACAGACCATTAGCAATACTCATCTTCTACAGTTTTAAGTCTGCATATCTTTGGATCATGGGCAGAGCAGAGGAATGGGTTTGTTTTAGGTCAGTTTCTGTTGGTTATCAGAAATGGTTGCCCATGAAGACAAGGACGAGGGAAACTGGAGACAGAAGCAATATAACAAGGGTGTCTTCTTTCAGCTCTCATCTTCCTTTATTTGTCATTCCCCTTTTATCTTTGCATCCTCCTTCTCTTTCCCCTTCCTTCCATATACTATCACTTTATACAAAATTTCTTATGCAAGTGTTGCATGGTATTTTCCAAATCAAATTTAGGGCAAACTAAAACTAGTCCTTCCCATTACTGTTGTTCCTTATCACTGCCTGTTCAGTGTTGCACAATAAATTCCTGCCTGCTCATTCCTTCCCCTCCTGTCCCACGCCATGTACCATAGCTGCCTTGTTTCCCGCACGTTCATCTGGAGCTTTGGAGAGAGCGCTTCTTTCAGTGTCTGACAAGAAGTTCATTTGGCAATTCCCACTCAATGCCGAGAGAGAGGATGACCAGCTGTGAAAGGAGATACATGATAGCAGATGATGTAACCTTTGCCTTTGATTCACATACGAGTGGCAGGTTGGTCCAGGGACAATCTCTTAACACAGCATGGCATCCAAATGTGAAATGCCAGCATGAAACTGCTAATTTTTCATGCTGATGAAGTTAACTATAAGTCTGTGTTTAGTTTATACTTTGTTAAAGTCACCATAGCAATGATGTGGTGGTGTGAAGACAGGACTGTTATCCTGCTGAGGTGACATTAACATATGTCAGTAACTTAGCTGTCATATTCTACTCATGTGGTAAACTACTCTAGTATTTTATAGGGATTTATAAAATATCTATGTGGGGAAAACATCCCCAAACTAAAGGTTGTGTTTTTTAACCTTACTGTTCAAAACCTATAACTTGTTTGATATTATACATGTTTTTCATAGCCAGAAGATCAATACTAGTGTTTCTCCTTTCCCACAATATAAGACATATTACCCAGGATATGTGACATGCTATCCAAACAAGAGTACCCACTGGGATTCTTAGCTGGTATCAAGTTACAAATGTTTTATCCTTGAGGCTAAACTTGCCCAAACCTTGGATCTTTTTGTGCTGTTTTTTCCTCATTATACATTTGAGAGGGTCAAATCATTCATCATTCTCAATTACTGGGATATAATTCACTGCATGCAATGTGAGCTACAAACCAGATGCCTGGAAAATTCCTGCACTGACCAATAAGCTTAGGTCCCAGTACACACTCTGTTTTTAATACAACAGTAACATGTTTGTTTCCTATTGAATTATTTGCAGAAGATATGTAGCCAATCAAAGTTAAGTTGGACAGGTGGTTAGCAGAATGGGACACAATCTGGGAGATACAGAGCAATATAAACATGCTGAGCATTGTTCATTTTAACAGCCTATAAAATGCCAATTATATTTTAAAAAGAAGAACTTGATTTTATTAAAGGAGCAGTATCATTCATGTGTGCTCTGCTGGGTACATGTCAGTAAAATTAGTTTCTATAAATAGAGTGAGACTCCTACATTTTACTACAACTACAAGTATTAGAAATCAAAATGACTTGTGTCTGATGATATTTTCAGTCTCTACTCCCACTGATGCATAAAGAAGGGTGTCAGAGGGTGGGCTTTTTCAGGCCCAAGGACAAACACAGTCTCAAAATCAACAGCCTGCTTGTGCTCTGATTTTTTGATACTCAGTCTCCTTGTGCAAGGATCAGAGCAGCCTCTTCCCCCGCTTCTGGTCCCAAACTTCCGTGTACTGCCTGGCGTACAAAGCAGCTGGGCCTGGTTGCTTGGAGACCTCCTACACCTTGTAAAAAGCAACAAAGAGTCCTGTGGCACCTTATAGACTTATAGCGCATAAGCTTTCGTGCGTGAATACTCACTTCATCAGATGTATCCAAAATGTCTACTAGTTTATAAGGTGCCACAGGACTCTTTGTCACTTTTTACAGATCCAGACTAACACGGCTACCCCTCTGATACTCCTACACCTTGAAAATTTTCCTGCCTGGTCCCTAAATCCTGCCAACAAACTCAGGAACTTGAAGGGACCTGTGGATTGAGCTCTTTGTCTGGATGCCCAGGCTGGAAATTTTTGGGGACATTGGACCACCCACACAGAAAGCAACAACTATGTTATTTTGATAAGTGTCCCTTAGGCACTTACCTAGGGTGCATAAGGTGGTGTAAAGTAGTAGCAAGGTAATCCAATGCAAGATTTTTGTATCCATGTCAAAACAACCTTCTTCATACATGAAAAAGCCACAAAAATGTAGCTAAGTTGTCAAGACAAGTTTGAAAGAAGAAATGATCACTAAAATGGGATTTAAACAAATTTTATTTTAGAAGACAAAACAAATTTTAATTACACAGTTTTTGTTTGACACAAAGTATTAATAAGGCTCATTACTTAAAGAATATTGGCCTTATGTTTTGTATTGATAAATGAACAGATTATTAATTAACACAAAAGTTTTAAATAACATAGTCATTATCACAAGTATATACCATTGCACACTATCGTGCTAGCAAAACACTAATGGCCAATGGACTCCCTCTCAGTGATGGACAATATGACAGTATATGTGTGTCTAGCATTGTTAATATATTTGCCATATGCTACATGTCTAAGTCTGAACCACCTAGAGTCTCAGACTCATCTGGATCCACATTGGAAACTTTGAGGATTATAAGAGTCCTCACCACCAGTACACAAGCAAGGCTGTATGCATTCCATGCTCTGTCCTTAACTGCAGTTGCACAGACATTTGGCTTTTTTCCACCCACATGTAATGAGTTCCTGGAGTGCTTCAGGGCAGGTGTCTGTGTCATTAGTGTTGGAGAAATGTGTCCATCCTTGTCATGATGCCAGCCATTTCCAACTGTGGAAAGGATGTCATGCTGAGCCTCCTTGGCTCGGTTCCAGATAAGGGTCTGGTAATTTGCACGTTTGTTTTTTTTGTGGAAGATTATCATAAATTGTTGGGAGGGCCGCATTCTGGGCCTGTTTGTAACAGAAAAGCTTATAGTACACACCATTTACATCTGCTGAGTTAGCCCTTGGTCACAGAGAAAGGTTATCAGAAGTTCTACTGATTCCAGCTGTGGAGGAGGTATATTCACCCCAACACCAGAAATGGTAAGGCTTCTAAATTTATGTGGATTCTTCCTGACAAATTTGTATGACTTTAGTTTGCCAACTCTTGCCAGACTTCTGGTTGAATCATACACAGTCGGTGTGTGTGTGTTGCTGGCAACATTCTGCACAGTAGTTGGCTGAAATTAGCTATTGTGTGGGTTGGAATAAGCCTGGCTTTTACAAAACCAAAGCTATTGAGTTATTTCCAACTTGTTGCAGTTCTCTGTTTACATTTTATTCACATCAGTGTCTGGAGACCACACCACTACACAAAGGTATTCTTGTAAAACATGTGCAGCATGAAGAAGAAGCTGAGTATCTGCTTCTTCATGCAATGAGAATGGATCTTGTTGGTTTACCTGAAGTGACCATACAAGCAATGAGACCAGACTTGAATCCACCTGCAATAATCTGCTGATTTAGGTCAAAATGTTACTGCCATATCGCACCATGATTCTGACAATTTATTTTTTTTACTAGATGTGCTTTATTCTTGGGATTCCCATTGGCTTACTCCACTGCATTGGGATGCATGTTTTGGAACTGTGGATTTTGACGTCATTGCTTTGTGAGTGTTGCTTTCATGAACACTTGAAAGATTTAATTGAATCTTTGACATCATCTCGATCAAAGATGCTATCTAGTTTTCTGCAGCTTTGTAACTCTGTAGAGGCTGGCTTAGCAAGTTCTGCAAAGCTAGTTGCACCTCATTGCCCGACCATTTGTATTACAGCCATGCCATCCACTATCCAAGCTGTGAGCATCTTGGATGCTGGTAGTTGATACATTGACTCTCTTTTTCTGAATCAGGCAATAGCTTACCCTTTGCAGTTTTGTTCAGGGAACTATTGGAATGTGCTTAGAGCATGTAGAACTTATGTGTGAGAGCTTCCTTCAGAACTCTCTTGTTTGTGCAGCTAAGACAAACGGCTAAACAATTCTGTCTGCATTGATAGTCACAGTCTTGAATCCTGTGGCACCTTATAGACTAACAGACATTTTGCAGCATGAGCTTTCGTGGGTAAATACAAAGCTTGCATCCAAAGAAGTGGGTATTCACCCACGAAAGCTCATGCTGCAAAACGTCTGTTAGTCTATAAGGTGCCACGGGATTCTTTGCTGCTTCTACAGAACCAGACTAACACGGCTACCCCTCTGATACTAGTCACAGTCTTATCACTCCTAACTTCAATTTGGTCTTCTGACTTAGAGGTGCAGATGTCTTGATGTTGAGCTTGTGCAGTGGTTCAAAGGATCCAGTGGTACTTGAATTTGTGTCTTGCACAAGATGTCTCATTACTTTGATTCTTGTACCATTGGCACAAGCTTGGTGGTAACTCTGTGCCAGTTGGAATGTTGGTGAGTGCTAGCCAGTCATGAGTTTGTCTTGAAGTTGGTCATGGCATATACAACTTTGCTCACATAGCCTTCATCATGTTGCATGTGACGTGGTGAAGCCTCCTTGCGTTTTCCTTGTAAAATGTCTGAGTCTTCCAATCACACATTACCGTTGTGGAAGTTGTGGTAGCTGAGTGCTCATGAGCAGTGATGAATCATAAACCAGGGCTCCTGGTTTCAAAGTGAAACCCACTAGACCCCCTTTTGCTTTTCGATCACAGTTTACTGTTGTTTTTTTCAAGTACCATGTCTGTCCAGACTTTGCTGAATTTTATTTTTAGACCAAGCTACAGAATGATTTCCTTGCACAACCACTCATGAACTGTTGGGGCATAATCTGGCAAAAGCTTCATATCACTAATGTGCACAGTGGACATAGTTGGTGTGGTCAAGGGAAGAAATTAGTTGTGGCATCTCTACAACTGCCGCAAGATGTGAGTCCCAGTTGCTTCCATGTTCTGCCCTGATTAAATGAATTATGATGTTAACCATTTCAGTGTAATCATCCCAGAATGCAAAGGTTTGGGAAGCTGCTGTTCCAAAATTGTGAAATCTGTGCAATACATCCTATACATTCTTGAGAGCATGACTCATCTGTGAAAGTGTTGCTGTTAGACTTGTTGCATCATTGTTTGATACCACATTTTGCCATTCCTGAAGCTTGCTGTTGGTGAGGTCTACATCAGTCGATCTCATTGTCTTATACCTATTTACAAAATGCCTGCCACGGCACTCTGGACAGAGCCTCTATTTTAAGTGCGTGGGGCCCTTGTGGGCCATAGTTGTATGACTTGCCTATAAGTAGACTGCTAAAATTGCTACCATACACCTGTGATGCCAGACCACTCTTTTCATACTTCTTTCCAATTACAGCCAGAAATGTCTATGCTATGAGGAAAACACACATTCTCAAAACCCTTCTAGGTTTTTTCTTCTAGGCACCTCCATGGGATCTCTTTGGTCTCCCAATATATATATATAGCCTCCTCAAAAGTCAAGGCACTATAATTTTGGCAAGTGTTCTAGTCACCTTACTGACTTTCTTCATGACAACGAAAACTGTACAATACTCTATTCAGTAGGTGATGCTGGCACCATTAAACACTACCCAAAAGATGTAACTATTGGTATGGTCGATGAAATCATATTAAAAGCTGTGCCTCTTGGTGCTTGCTGAGCATTCACCTTTTTAAACTCAATCTCAAATAGCTTAGTTGGGCAGCATCTTAGAATTATCCATTGCAGAGCAAGGTTAGCAGCTTGTCAGCAAGCCTCAACATCAGCATGCCTGTTACTTTTTAATTTCCCCACAAGATTAGTGTAGGGAATCTACCATAAGGATTGTACTCCCGTACGTCTTAGCACATTGCAGGAGTTTAAAGTGATTATCTTTGCAGTACTGTTTTCTTTGTTTGAGCCTGAGCTGTCACTGTGCAAAAGCTGCCTTCCGGAACTGAGCAAGTCTGACACTGATAGAGTACCATAGTTGGGGCATGGGTTGTCTGCTTTCCATCTAACATTTCCTCATTTATATCATTATTGTCTGCAGCAAACCGAACAAACTCACCATGCTGTTTGTTTTATGGAACTATTATATTGTCCCTGGTTGCTTTTTCATGTAGATCCACTGCAATACCTGTGTCATTCCTCTCTAGGTCTGTATATCTGGCACAGTGTACTAGCTTGTTCATTGTTGTCACTACTTGTTTAGAGCCTGACATATAGTGTCTGGACGCTTCAAGCCTAACGTGTTTAGGTGTAGGCTTTGCACCTCTGTTGATGTCATCTTCCAAAGACAAACTACTGCTATACTACTGCTCTGGTTTAATCATAGAATCAAAGAATATCAGGGTTGGAAGGGACCTCAGGAGGTCATCTAGTCCAACCCCCTGCTCAAAGCAGGACCAATTCCCAACTAAATCATCCCAGCTAGGGCTTTGTCAAGCCTGACCGTAAAAACCTCTAAGGAAGGAGATTCCACCACCTCCCTAGGTAACCCATTCCAGTGCTTCACCACCTTCCTAGTAAAAAAGTTTTTCCTACTATCCAACCTAAACCTTCTCCACTGCAACTTGAGACCATTACTCCCTTTGTTCTGTCATCTGGTACCACTGGTTTACTTGGGTCATGCTGCAATTGAAAGACAATAATAGTTTGTTAGCTAAGTTTCACTGCTGGGAACTTTGCCTTTCAAAATATCCAGGTATTTCTGTAACATGTAGGACATGGACAAAGCTTTTCTGTTGATAACAAGGTCATTCTCAATGTCAGAAATTAGTTCACTGAAATATGCTTTATGCATAGACTCAACTTCCTTGTCACTGGATAGTGAAGATTTTGTCTGGATGTTTCTTTTGCTGGTGAAGGTGTATGGCAGTCTTTGTGATACTTTGCTTCCCATGCAATTAAGTCCAGTCCAGCTATTCGTTTTAAGATGTGTCTTCTTCTCTGGCTTCAGCCGCATCAGACAGATTTTCTTGCCCTCTGAAGGTTATAATCTGTGATAGATTATTTTTTTGACAAACCTTCTGGCATATTACACACGAATTCCAATTAATAGGCTGGCAACTCGGTCTCCTACTCCGTGAGTTTCAACGCTGAGAAGTACAAGTAGAAGACCCAGGGCTTGAGCCTCTTTCTCAACCTTCAAAATGCATCAGGTTTGTTTTGCTGGTGTAGGACTGATGACATTATGCATGATAGTGTACTGCAGGCAAAGCTAATAATGTGTCCATATCTAGTGACTGCAACTGCTGATAAACATGTTCTTGTCTAACAGGGCATGTATTATAAAGTATCTTTAGTCCTCAGGTGTTCCTGTGCTATTTGCAGATTATATACTTGGACCAGTCAGGCAGACGGGTTTTTGGTGAGAAGAGTCAAATTCTCAGCAGGGTCCTCAGCCATTTTGTTGCCTCTCAGTTGCTATTACCTGGGGGAGAAAAAAGAAAAATGCTATTAAAAATATTTTCATTAGTACATTATTTAGTTTGTAAAATTATATCTTGTTAAAATGAGAACACCCTTTGTCCATGTTCTACAGCTATAAAACATGGTTTTGAAAGAAGCTTTTTTTTTAGAAATTTACATTGTGTAAGCAGTTCATAAATTACACACACAGACAAAACAAGCAGAGAACATATTTAAAGTAAAATTGCCATTATAAAATTAATATAGGATGAAATCAATGTATAATTATATGTTAATAGGGAGTCATTACTTTGACTTTTTCAAGAAATTTGTAAAGGCAATTTCACATGATTTACAAAGCAACCATAATTCTCAAAGTTATCACTGCATAATACCATGTCCCTCACTAAAATCACTCGTGGGGATTAATCCCTTCATAAAAATGTGTTAAATCTTTTTTGGGGGATGATACAAATTTCAAATTAAGGCAGGGTTTCTCATTCGATCCCCCCAATTCTAGTATCCAGAATTCTCTCAAGGTCCAGCTGTGACATACCGGGGCACAATCCAGACTCGTGGGAGGCTGTCTCTCCTCTACCCTGCAATCTTGGATACCTTACAATGCCTTGTTGCACTAGCTCCCTCCTGGGCTGCCCACAAACAGCCTTCCATCATATAAGCCGTACACAGAGTGTCTGTGTATAACTGCACCCTGCCAGCTGCTTGATTATACTGCAGGGTGAACCCAACATACCCCAGTCCCAGTTCTTTCCCTAAAATATATGTCCTGTACTGCCCAACCCTTTCCTGGACAGTACAAATATATTGTCCAGTATTCCTTTGACAGAATAAGATGCCAGTTCATTACCTTAAATAGTTACCCAGACACTTCAGCTTAAACAGATGAAACAGTAAAACAAGTTTATTAATTGCAAGAGAGAGATTTTAAGTACTGCAAGTAAATTCAGAAATGGTTACAAGAAAAGTAAAAATAAAATGCTTTCTAGTATGTATTGAAGAAACTATCTTACTTGTGAAGCAAGCTTTCTCACCACATGCTCCAGCAGATTACTGACCAAAGTTTCAGGTCAGGACCCCTCCCCCAGAGTCCAACAGCTGTTTCCTTTGGTCTTCTCAGGTGTAGAGAATGAGATGGGTTGAGAGGAGAGTATTTGGGGGATTTGTCCCTCCTTTTTATAGTTTGTCTTCCTCTTCAAAAACATTTCTGGCTAAGAAGAAACAAAGAGTCTATCTGGAAGTATTTTTCCACCTCTTTGAACTTCCTTTGTTTTCCCTCCCTGCTTGATGACTCTGTTTACTTGCTTAAATGAAAATTAAGGCAATCACACATTTCTTCCTTTGTTTAGGACAGACCTAACTTCTGTCTGGGCAGTGCTGTGAGGTTTGGAACATGTATTAATAACATCATACAGAGTAATTTTATAACTTTACATACAGTGTCACACATTTTATCAGGACAATACTGACCAGCAAATAATGTGTTTTCAAATTATATTTTACAAGGCATACTTTACAGTATTATTAACAATAGTGTATAGGGTGTGAATACAGGGGTGTATTCTGTCACAGTAGCATACCCCATCATAATGGAACTGTAATGAAGAACAAATAACCCGATAATTACGAACCCTCTTTTTCACCCCTTCCAAACAAAGCATATTTATTTCATATCCAACATAATTTAACAGTGGAAATTTTATTTTCTGTGGAAAGCATAATTAATACAAGAACATAGTTAGATGTTTGCCTATACAATAGCATTTATTTGTCACTGCAACAACAACAAAAGTGCTAAGAACTAGTAAACTAAAGCAAGTACATTGTGAAAGAACATAGACAATTAGAACTCTAAGTATGTTCTGTCATATGCTTTGAGTATCTTGCAAGCAGGCGTATCTTGTCCTCACCATTAAATAAATAAAACAAGTAAATATATAGATACATAGGAGAGAGATGTATATTTCAGCAATGATCTGGCTTCCTATGGTAGGTAAATGTATTTTGAGAGTCAGCTAAATAAATGACAAGAGAATGTTAAAAACGATGGCTAAGCACTCAAACATGAGGAAATGAACAAGATTTAAGGTGCATCATCAGCAATCTTAATTTTTCCCTAAACTCCAGGACAACAGTGCCCACATTTTTGAAGCTGTGGGAACTTGTCAAACGCTGCATCCATTCATTCAGGCTAGACACAACTTCTGAGTGAAGGAGCCCCTCCTTGAAGCTGCAGAATTTCAACAGAGACTGGAGAGCACTCAGCACTGGAACATATAGTTTCTCTCCCCCAGAGACCACAGCCATTGCTCTCTGACTGAACGAAGGCTTGCAGCATGGACACAGTTTCCTATCCATAGCATAGGGCAGGAGTAGTCAATTATTTGTTGTCAAGGTCCAAATTTCTTGGTCAAGGTACAGTCAAGATCCAGACTCCAGAGAAAATAATTAAAAAATAATAATTAAAAAGATTTCGGGACTGTTCAAAAGTGTCTGGTGGTCTGGATTTGGTCTGCTGTCTGCCTGTTGACTGCATAGGGGGTGGTTGTCTTCCAGGAGAACAGCTGTTGGCTTCAGGACCATTGGAAATAGCTTAAGAGAAACTTTGCTTTCATGTGGCAAGCACCATTCTCAAAGTGTATCACATTTCAGCTGATCCAGGCTCCCAATTTGGATGGTGGCATGAATAGAGCAAGAGGGAAAGACCCCATCCAAAATACCCTGTAGCCTAGGAAAAGGTATACTGAACTGAGAGCAAGGAGAACATGAGTTAAAATCTCATCTCTTCCACTCACTGATGTTTCTGTTTAACTTGGTTAAGTCAAAACTGGATTTCACCAGGACATTCCAAGGCACTTTTCTCCATTCAGGACAATTTTCCTGACAATTATAAATTTTCTACTCCGACTTTTTTCTTGATGTAGCTGCACTCTTGGAAGATGACCGCCCCCTATGCTATGGATTGGAAAATGTGTCTATGCTGCAAGCTTTGGCTAAGTCAGGGAACAGTGGCTGTGGTCTCTGTAGGATAGAAACTTCATGCTCCAGTGCTGGGTACACTCCATTCCTGGAGGATTTTTTTATTCTTTCTACTCAAAAATAGCCCAATCATTTGTTTCTCAGGTTTTCCAAAAATACAGATCTTAAATCTGAGATCAAGCACTGAAAAATCGAGCCCCAAAGGTGGCAGTTTTTAAAAGTTCTGAATGACTGAAAGTAAGGTGTTAGAATGGAAACAGGCAAAACTTTAGCACCTTTGCTTTAAGGATGCGTTTCTGTACTCAAGGCATAGGCGTGAGGGATGCAGAAATACCATGCCGTTGCTGGGGATTCCCAGCTGAGTCAGCCAGAATCCCTCCTTTGTGTTCTCTAAGTTCACAAGTTGGAGGGGTAGCTCTCCTGTGGTCAATGTCTGGCAAGAAGGACATGGACACACCTTAGTCCTGCTCTTGCAGAGATCTCCTTTTGGCCAATTAGCTTACACAGAGACACTAGAAGGGATCAGGGACTGCACGCTCCCAAACAGCATTCTGGCCATCCCCCGTGCACAGATGCAAATGGAAAAGCAGAAAGTTACTTGTATCCTTCCCCAGGCCTTGTATGCACATACGGGACTGGCCAGAACCAGGCCCTAATCATTTTCTTTTCCATACTCTGTGGTTAATTTGAACCTGGTTTATTTCCCACAAAAAGCCACTTGAAATTATAATATTTTTGTCTGAGTATTTATATTGAGGTAGTGCCAGGACCCCACTGTGCTAGGCACTGTACATGTACATAACAAAAAGATGGTCTCTGCCCCAAAGAGCTTACACACTCACTGTAACCCAAAAGATAACAGATGGATGCACACACACAGTTTGCGGGGGGAGCACAAGAAAACAATAAGACAATATTGGTCTCCATGATAGACAGTGGTGTGAGAAAACCAGCTGCCACGTTGTTGTTTTTTGTAGGCATCATGGCAGAGGAGAGTTTTAAAGAGGAAGCTGAAGAAAGACATAGAGGTAGCTTTGTGGGTGTTAATAGGGAGCTTCTCACAAGCATAAAGGGACAGCATGGGAGAAAGCACAAAGGTGCTTGTATGAAAATGTAACAAGTGGGTGGTGAAGGCTGGCATCACTGGGATGTCAGGAGTCAACATGGTGGTACTATCTGAGGGATGAGAGGTAAGGTGAGGATAGGCCATGAAGGACTTTGAAAATGAAGACAAGTAGTGTGTATTTCATGAGATAGAGAAGGGGGAAACCAGTGGAGGGAAGCAGAGTGAGGAGTGATGTGATCGAAGTGATGACAGGAAAGTGAGCTTTGCAGCAGTATTTTGAATGGATGTAAGGAGTGCAAGATTACATTTGCCAAGACTGAAGAAGAAGAGGTTGCAGTAGTCAAAATGTGAGATGAGGGCCTGGATAAGCTTTGTGGCTCTTGAGTGCCTGAGCAGTTATTTACAATTGAAAAACCAAGATTCAGTACAGTCAGGTCACCCCTTCCAATCAGCTGCAGTACATAATCACCTGCTACCCTTCCTATACATCAGTCTGTACTTCAATTCCCTTACTTCTCTTCAGAGGCCAAGTGAGACAATGGGCTCTATAGCATTGCCAAATTCAGTCTGTTTTGGACCACGGGTGCGAAGTCCCAGGGCCCTTCTGGAAAATTCCTTGCTAACTCAACTACCCCCTCTATTATATTGAGGGGAAAATAGCATTGGCACCTCCCCTAACTAAAACTGTGGGGAATAATGGGCTAGGCAGCAGTACTGCTGAAAAGCAGCTGGGATTGTGATGTAGTTGTGAAAGAGGCTAATCTTTGGGGGTGTATTAACAGGAATGTTGTACATTGGACACTAAGGTAATTGTCCTATTCCACTGGCAATGCCACTGGTGAGGCCTCCGCTGGAGTATTGTGTCCAATTCTGGGTGCGCACTTTAGGAAAGATGTGGATAAGTGGGAGAGAGTCCAAAAAAGAGCAACAAAAATGATAAAAAGTGTAGAAAACCTCATCTATGAAGAAAGGTTAAAAAAACAAGGCCTGTTTAGTCTTGAGAAAAGAAGACTGAGGCAGTACCTAATAGCAGTCTTCAAATATATTAAGGGCTGTTATAAAGAGCACAGGGATCAGTTGTTCTCTATGTCCATTGAAGGTAGGACAAGAAGCCATGGGCTTAATGTGCAGCAGGGGAGATTTGGTTAGATATTAGGAAAATCTTTCTAACTATTAAGGTAGTTAAGCTCTGGGATGGACTTCCAAGAGAGGTTGTGGAAACTCTATAATTGAAGGTTTTTAAGAAGAAGATGGACAAACACTTGTCAGGGATGGTCTAAGTTTACTTGGCCCTGCCTCAGTGCAGGGGGCAAGACTAAATGGCCAGTTGAGGTCCCTTCCAGCCCTACATTTATATGATTCTATGGCTGTGTATTATAGGGGTAGAGGTAGCCTTTTAGGTAGGCCGATTCCAAGCCATTTAGGACTTTATAGGTCAACACAAACAATGATTTGCCTAAATGCCTATTTTAATCTAATTTTAATATGGCTATAATAGAATATTTTTAATATATATTACATAAAGAAGAAAATATCTCTGATAAATGCAAAGCCGTGACATGTGTAACATGGTTAGTTGTCATGTGTGAACAGTATTAAATTAAATGTAATAGAACTTGAAGAACTTGGATAATTTCTACCGTGACAGCATGTCATGTGACAGGTTGGCTCAATATTTAGTTTCCAATTGTCAGACTAAAATGATTATTTGCAGACAGCCCTTCTTCCCTCTGGCATGTATCACTTTTGTCATTTGAGTACATAGCTTCTATTTCAAGAGTCTATTCACTCTAAATGAACTGTGTGTGGAACAGCATAGCCTTTCCTCCATCCTCCTGTTGCAGACTGTCCACATATTTTTCTGTCACAATTACATCTAAAACCTAATGGATTTCCAGGGGCAGTGCCAGAATGTCAACAACAAATATGATGATGTAAATGCTATCAAGACTGAATAATGATGGCTTTGTGAAAGTGAAGTCCCATCCAATTAAGATAGTGGGCCATGATATTTCAAAAATTAAAAGTGATCTTTAGTTTTAGGTTACTTTCCTCCTCCCCCCCACCCTGCTAACTGTTTATATCACCCCAAAGTGACAGGGTAGAAGATTTATATAAAGAGGGCATTGTGCAAAATATTAAAGAGTAAATCTGTATATTAAATTTCAACACCCACCATATTTAAACATTGGTTATCATATAAGAATTCAGTCGCGTTACTGACTTCAGCAGATCTCAAACTGCAGTTTAAAATTCTGTCTAAAGCTATAAACTTAACATGTAAACAAGTT
The DNA here is from genome assembly GCF_016161935.1 of Mauremys reevesii. Taxonomy (NCBI): domain Eukaryota; kingdom Metazoa; phylum Chordata; order Testudines; family Geoemydidae; genus Mauremys; species Mauremys reevesii. The sequence goes on from NC_052629.1 coordinate 13,454,385, forward strand.
CCATTTGCATATAATTGGTAAGGTTACAAAATGTTCTCGCTCTAATTGGTAATTTTTTTTTTTAAATTTTCAGGGATTGCTTATATCAGCCACCTGTTCGTAAACAAAGGCTCAAATCCTGAGGTTGCAGTTGACTACAAGGATTGAGTCAAAACTGAGTAAAGACTTCAGGGTTTGCCCCACAGAATCTATCTGTTTTGAAATGTAGTGGGCCACAAAATAATTTTTATCCCTTGAACTCCCTAAATTTTTAATTGAGCAGAGTTTTTTATTGCATAGGTGGAGGAGTAAACTGTTTTATGATAGAAACCTGTAACTCAGACATGAACTGTGAAAATTATCATGTTTTCTCTTAACTTTTCTAATGCTAAAGCAAAATTAGGCTTAGCTTGAGAGGTGCTTTACATAAAAAGGAAACATTGTTAAACAAAATAATTAAAAATTTCCAAATCTTTCCCAGCAGCCTCAATGTCAGTCATTTTTGAGACTACTTTAAATATTAATCTTAAATACAAATGGAATTGCGATCATCTGATTCAAATCACATCATATTATATCACGTTGTTGCTCTGTTAGTCTAAAGATTTTGGCAACATGCTTTAGGTACTGACACTTTTAGTATAATTTTTATTGTAAACAACAGAATACCATAACTTTTTATTTAAACAAGAATGAAACATGATATAGATATAGTACAGAGTTTGATATATAAAAATAATATACCGAATAGAAACAATTTTGCTGTCAGGTTCTCAAATGAATTGTTTGGATTTTATATGCTATTTTACTGCTTTTCTTTTATTTGTTTTAAAACTTGTGTAGGGAATTGGTAAGAAAATACATGAAATTTCAGTAAATATACAGCAAAACATATCTACAGTTCAAAACTGTTTGTAATATTCACTGAACATACAATTAAAAATAAATTGGTCCAAAGTATATAGTTGGAGTTTTCCTCAGTTTAGTCTGTGTGATTCTTTCACACGAGACCTTAAAGGATGAGCTCCTGTTTATTTTCATGGATGCGAAAGATTCCCATGTCTCTGTGTCTCATGTTTCTGTGTCTTTTGGCAAAACTTCTTGTCTCCAGTTTCTGACAGTGCCATTTGGTGGTGGCCCGTTATCTCATGGATTGGTTCATTTCAGTTGTGTCTGGTGCCAGTATGGATTTTCTACCTCTCTATGGGATACTTTGGGATATAAAGTGTTACAGATATATAAAATATTATTCAGACTGTTCGGTTTGCTTTCGCATCTACTTGTGGCAACTTCTGGCTGCTTCATGTGGAGGAGACAAATGCTCTGTGGAGTTTGTGACCATTTTGCTCATTATATGTCAGGATGTAATTATGAAGTGTTGAGCTGCAAGCAGGACCCATACACCCATAAAAGAAAGTGAGGAAGTGAATCTATTGGGTAGGGTGGCCACTTTTCTCATATGAATGCTGGCATCAAGAAGCCATTGAGTGATGCCAGCAATCTGACACCTATCATATTGTCTCTAAACCCTCTTGCTTTGGGAAAGTTATCAAGAAATCTATGGCAAGGAAATATAGGTGTAGTCTAGAGTCCTCACATTTTCTTCATCCATTTCAATCTGGCTTTAAGACTGGAGATGGCATTGGTTTTGTTGGGTTGAGGCTTATGTTAGGTACTTATATGGTCTCCATTACCATACTCAACAACACTCCTCTAAGGTAGGGAAATAATACTATTCCCATTTGACAGATGGGGAACTCAGGCACAGAAAGACTGTGACTTGCCCAAGGTAATACAGGAAGTCTTTGGCAGAACAGGGACTCGAGCCTGGTATCCCAAGTCCTCAGGTAGCATCCTAACCAAAGAATGGACCATACTTGCTCTCCTTCCTATTAACTCCCACATGGTCCCTGGCTGGGGTAGATGGTTTTATTCTAACATTGTTCCTTCTTTTCTGTCAGAGGTTCTAGAGGATGCTTTTAGGCAATTGCATTTCTGCCCCAATGGATAGTGTGTAGGGCTCCACAAGGCTCTATTAGCATCCATCAGGTATGAAGTGTGAGGTCACTAGGAAAGAGAGTGGGACAGTACAGGCTCCACTGTCTTCAGGATGCATATGGCCTGTGGCTCTGATTTATTTTCATCAGACTTGAATGGTGAAGTGTCTTTCCTCTCCCCCCTCCTACTCATCAGTGTCTGGTTGGGATTGGATTTGGATGACAGTGAAGTGGCTGAGGCTCAAACTAGACAAACCAGAGGTGATGCTGCTAGGTTGAGGAAATTATTATGTCATAAGAAGGATGGTTCTTGTTCTTGTGTTTCAGGTGGTTTGTCCATCAGGTTAACATTTTGGGCATGTCCTTGGACTACTGTCTGTTCATTGAACCCCAGATGACATTTGTGCTCAAGAACAACTTTGTGAATTTGTATGCATCTGAAAACATTTTATTTGTAGATTAGGACCTTGCCACACTAATCTGTGCCTTTGTAACAACTAGATTAGATTATTGTAGTGGTTTGGTTATCCTTGAAAATTTAGAATCTACTTAAGTACTGCTGCAAATGCAGAATACAGCTGCTTGGCTATAAGACAGGATGAGCCACATAGAACACATTACACTGGTTCTTTAGGTAATCCACTGGCTTCCTGTATATCTCCAAGTGCAATTCGTGGTGCTGACTTTGATCTATAAAGCCTTATACAGCTTAGATCAGTGGTGGCCAACCTGCAGTCAGTCAAGGCAAGCTGCTGGTGGTCCGCCAGACCATTTGTTTACATTTGCACAGCTGCCCGCAGTTCTCAATGGCCGCGGTTCGCTGTTCCCAGCCAATGGGAGCTGCAGGAAGTGGCATGGGCCTGTATGAACAGGCAAATCATGGTGCTCTGTCTGACCACAAAAAGTTTGTATATTATTGCTATTCTCATCTAAAGATATTTCCAAGAGTGCTAGAAGCAGCATTATAAATGTATTTTTAACCTTTATACAAGCAGCAAAATTGCTGTGATGCAGTCAGATTTACATTTCATTGCTGGAACTGACACCACCTAGACAGTATAGAATATCAGAAAGACAGTAAAATAATCTGTTCTCTTATATGTAAATATTTTCTTAAGCTCCACAAAATAAATCTTTCCAGTTTGCAAAATTCAGTCTCTTGTCACCAGATCTTATCATACTTGAATGAGAATAATAGTACCAAATCTATTCATGTGTTTATGGTCCAGTAGCTCATGGCTTTCCACAATGATAGTAATGAGAGCTATTTCTGTGGTTCTACTATGATTTTTCTCTATGCAGTGGCTTGTTGTGATCTTCCTTTTGGTGACCTGGCTGGGATACAAATGTATGGTTAGCACCATTTAGAATGGATGGTGCATTTCTTTTCAATGTGGATATAAGCCCCAATTCAGGAAGGTACTTAAGCAGTTGTCTAATTTTAAGCACATTAGTAGTCACATGTACTTAAAAACATGGACATGTATTAAAGTACCTTGTTGAATCAGGGCTATAATCTTCCCCCTTTGAAACTAGCTCATAAAGCCAATGAGGCTGACTCTTAGGCCTGGTCTACACTTAAAACTTAGGTCAACAAAAATAACACCTCTGAGCACTGTAGCTATGTCAACCTAACCCCCGGTATAGACACAGATAAGTTGATGGAAGAATGCTACCATCCCTCAGGCAGGTGGAGTTTCTACAGTGATGGCAAAATTCCATCCATTGTGGTAGTCTGAATTGGGTTGCAATGGCATAGCTACAGCACCATAGCTATGGCACTGTAGTGCCAGTAATGTATGCGTGGCCTCAGAGACTATATTCTTCTACCTGCATCGTCTATCATGAATGTACTTGCTGGTGCTTGAAGCAGCAAGATGCTGAAGAAGTTAGCTGTGTTACCAGGTAGAATTTGATTCTCACCTACTCTATAATTATATACTTTAAAAAAATTTAAGTAGCTGTAAATTTAAGGGGGAAGAGTTTGCTGTGGGGTGGAGATTTCCTCCTGTTCATGGAACAGGTCGGGGGGCGGGAAAGTGTTGTTGCCTCCAAAGGCATAGCAGGTTGGAAGGAGTAGAAACTAGGAGGCTGGAGGCACACACCTGTAGATACTAGGATAGTGATAGTAGTAATGAGATAACTTTTTGATCTCACTGTGGTAAAAGATGCAGTCGTAAGAAGAAGGGTAAAAATCACTATACATGAATATATGATTATGTTATCACGACTTGATTTAATTTACAGCAATTATATGATAACTGCTCAATGAATATGGCTCACAGAACAGATTTATAGCATTGGACACCAATGTTAATCAGGAGTGACTCCCTTGATGCTAATGGAATTATTCTAATGTAAAACTGCTATAAGAAAGATAGAATCAGACTCTTAAATATTTTAAATGTCCTGTGTTCCTGTATGATCAACACTGTGCATCCATGTAACATAAAAAATGTCTAAAGTATGTCCACTGAGTGCTTATGGGTCTTTAGAATATCATGGGCTCAGGGAGATTGAAATGGTGACGTGGTCAGAAAACTTGAGCTATAATGAAGGACTTTAGTTCTTCAAGATGTAAAAAATAATTCTGTTAGCATTTATAAAACAGCTTCGGTGTGAAATAATTTGTCCCTTGACATAGCAATCATTATTTACAGTGGTGTGGTAGCTTTACACAAATAACTCAATCAGTTCTATATGATCTGATTAACCAAGGTTATTTTTGGCATTCAAACTACTACCATTTAAAGTATACCTGCTGTGGAAGAGAAATGATGCTCTCATGTTCTGGCTTAATGAATCTGAAAACTTCAGACTCTGTTCAGGATGCCAGATATGTTTTTGATTTAAAGTGTTTCTGAAACAGGAGAGATACCCCAAGAGACTTAGCGAAGCCAACCTAAGCCACAATATAGGCAGCACTAGGTCAATGGAAGAATTGACTGCCTCTGACAGGTGGATTTACTCCTTCCATCACTGTAGTTAGTGTCTACACTATAGTGCTAGAGTAGCGCAGCTGCAGCTATGCTGCTCTAGCATTTCTAGTGTAGACATAGCCTTAAATCTACCGACAGATATACAGATAGCAAAACAGTGTGAACTAGTCACACAGCAGAACAAAATGCAGAAACAACGTGAAAAACCTGAAAGCTAGCTTAGAAACTGTAAGCAGACAGTATAAAAATATTTTTTAAAGAGAAAAAATGTAGACAGCTATATTTGTTCTCTCTTTGTATCTTTGAGAATGATGGGTATGCTTGACACATATCAGAAACTCTCCAGCACTGCGGGAAGGGGGAGCGGGAACACCCACTGACATGAATGGAGCAGTGCACACAACTCAGTGCTATATTAATCTCCATGGGGTATTCTTTCAACTGAGAACATCTCATTGAATGGGCCACTTAATACCTCTCTGTACTGCTACACTGGTGATGGATGCAGAGAGCCCCTCCCCTCCATTCACCCTCTAATTTCATACATTACTATACATACAATATAGCAGAGCACAGTTCTGTATTATAATTATAATGGAGCAACAGCTCTTCACTAGGTAAGACTGGGAAGGCCTTTCTGTTTAAAGCACACCCCTTCTAAGTGCTTTAAAATCCATGTGCTTACATGGACTGTCTTAAAATGTGCTACACCTCATTGGGAATGTATCGTAGGATTAGCGATCCAAATATGGGGTCATTCGAGAACAGGGTTCCTGAGATACAGCCCCCAGAAAAAAGGAGCATTTCACAGGTTCTAGTTTCTGTTTAAAAAAGAGGTGATGCTGCTAGAAAATTAAATGGCAAAACAAAATTTAATGGAGAGTTAAGGTTACCTGGTGATAGCTTGTGCTCTTCCAGAATGTCAAATTCAGCAAAATTCAAACTCCTGAAAACCAGAAAATACAGAGTTAAGGTAAACATGCACACATCCTCAACTCTGCCTCCCTTGAGCAATGCCCCAATACACCCATAACACACACATTCCCACTCAAGGATTAGTCTCCATCAAAGCACCCTCTTTGGAGGTTATGTGGAAAGTACACTCATACAAGCCCAGTCCTTCTAGTAGGACATTCAGTGTCAGTCTAGCAGTGGACTCTCAGCCCTTAAACAAGGCCTTCTGACTCTCTCCCCTTTTCAGACTCTTAGATGAAACAATCATTCCATACTTAGCAAAAGAAGTTAAACAAAAAGGAAAAGAAAAAAACTGCATGCAGTTGTAGCCAGGATATTGGCCTCTCTTTCCTCAGAAGGGCCCTGGAATGGCCAACATTCAGCCAGAGTCCACTGGGTATCCAGCACAAGTTATAGGATACCATCTCTTCCCCCTTTAGCACAAAGGACCTTTGTTCCCTATTTGAGAGGTGCTGCTAGCTATCAGGCCTCTTCCTGGGAGTTGGAAAGCTTAATAGCCTCCTCCCTTCTAAGGCTGCCTACTGCTGAGTGGCACTTCCTCCTTTTAAATGCCTCCTTCATTTCTGGCATGACTTGCAGGGTGCGGCAGGACTACTCCAGCCCAAAACAGCTCCTTAGCCCCTTCAGTGCTGATGTGGGGTTTATACACCCCATCTGTCTCCCGTGCTCCCTTTACACCTTAGTGGACAGTAGTGCTACTTCTACAGTCAAGCAGTGAGCTTGCTTCTCTGACAGAATACCACACCTGCAAAATGTAACAACCAAATCATGCCCTTTTTGTAACCTCTTCACCCTTGCACACAGGATACCATCTAAACCTACACTTTATCCTACTCATCATTAAATCCACAGACTGCTCTCATATCCCCCATTGCTACTGACAATACCCATGAGAAGAAGACTCTAATGCCGTGCTTCTGACAACCTACACAATTCTGCATTGAAATGATGCAGACTGGAATCACAAGGTACGCATACGCCTCTTTTCTTTGATAACACACATGAGGAGACTCAGACCCAGATCTCCTCATATCACCATGACAGTTCTATGACACCCCTCAGACTAATCCCCAGATCTCTTCATATCACAATCACAGCTCTTCCAGATCCAAACTGCCCCAAAATTTCCTCCACCATTTAATAGAGCTACATCTCCAGTGCAGCTGGAGTGTATGAAGATAATTCTGAGTGGCTGTTGCCAACTCCAGAGGGCAGAGTTAAAGTCATAAGAACATAAGAACGGCCATACTGGGGTCAGACCAAAGGTTCATCTAGCCCAGTATCCTGTCTTCCAACAGTGGCCAGGTGCCCCAGAGGGAATGAAAAGAACAGGTAATCATCAAGTGATCCATCCCCTGTCGCCCAGGGACACCATCCCTGCCCATCCTGGCTAATAGCATGATGGACCTATCCTCCATGAATTTATCTAGTTCTTTTTTGAACCCTATTATAGTCTTGGCCATCACAACATTCTCTGGTGAAGAGTCATGTGGGCGTTTACCTTAATTCTATATTCCTGATTTTTGGAAATTTGAGTCTTGCTGAACTTGACATTCTGGAAGAGCACGAGCTATCACCGGGCAGTTGTAACTCTGCATTAATTTTTTTTTTGCCATTTTATTATTATTTATTTGCATTACCATAGCACTTAGGAGCCCCTGTCATGCACTGTGCTAGGTGTTGTATAAGAGAGCTTAAAATCTAACTGTAAGACATGAGATGGATACAAATAGGTAGATGGGTGAATACAAGGAAATAGTGAGACCGTATTGTTCAGCATGACAGATATCAGTGCGTGAGCAGTCTAACTGGTGTCAAGTTTTTGTAGGCACATAGCAAAGGAGAGTTTTGACAGATAAGATCTTTTATCTCTGCCATTTTATCTTCTACAAAAGGTGTGGGGTTTTTTTATAAGATTGATTTTGTCTTTGAAATCATTCCAGTTTTTCTGTCAGTAATATTTTGCTATTTCACAGCATGTGGTTAAGTCTAAATAAACATATGAAATCATGTTTGCATTGTTGATTTAGCTATGTTTGTCCCCTACTTATTAAAGAGACAAGCTGGCTTAATGAGATAAGACAAGCTGGATGAGACTATATCTTTTGTTGGACCAACTTCTGTTGGTGAAAGAGGCAAGTTTTCAATTTTGCACAGAGCTCTTCTTCAGGTCTGGGAAAGATACTCAGTGTCACAGCTAAATACAAGGCGGAACAGATTCACATTTCACCCAGGAGTTTAAGGATATCATCAAGTCCTTTCCCAGTCAACTCCAAGTGAAACACTGTAACCTCATCCTCCACAAACCCACCCCAAGGACCTTTGACACGCTTCCCAAGATACCCAAACAAGGGAATCCAGGCAGATCCAGCGTATCTTCTCCTTTAGTTTCACCTTGAATTGTCTTTTGAAGCATGTGTTAACTGCTTAAGCTTAACAGTCAGTTCTTCTTTGTATTTAACTGTGACCAGTGGTGCTGGAACTGAGGGGTGCTGGGAGATGCTGCCACACCCCCTCACTTGAAGTAATAATAACCAACACCAAATATATGGTTTCCATCGTCAGCACCCCCACTGTAAAAATTGGTCCAGGACTCCTGGGTGTGACACTCTGAGTACCTTTCTGAGACCTGAAACAAACATGGCAAACAGAGCTCTACCACCCTAACCACTCGATGACACTACCAGCAAGCACTGCTCTTCACATAATAAAACTAAAGAAGTTTATTAACAAAGACTAAGAGTGATTTCTAGTAAGAATTAAAGAAATAAGAAAAGTTAAAACAAAACACTTTCTAGTGACTAAATTTAACTTCAGAAAATTACAGTCTTGTTCTAAGCAGGTTTCTCACCTATATTCAGTTTCCAGAGACTTTCAACCCCTTTGGTTGAAAGGTTCCACTTTTCTTAGAGGTATGGGAGCTCTGGCCTCTTGCATCTGCCCAGTAATATATGCCAAACTGGCTTTCTTGCCTTGCTTTTGTTTTCCAAAGTCCAATGACCTTGCTTCAGAAGACAGGAAGATTTCCTGGAGCTTCAGCTTCTATCACCCGTTGAGAGTGGCCATCTTCCACAGTGGTTTGCCTGATGGCTTTGTCTACCCATCATGTAAATGTAATTTCATTGTCTCTCCTCACTTCATTTACTTTGGCGATGCATTCAAGCAGGCGGAACCACATTCCTTTGTCTTGGGCGGGATGACCTAAGCCTTGCCTGACAAACACATTTTAAGAACATATTTCAAACACATATTTATAATACTTCTTGCATACATACACCACACTAATATTAATAGCCAACCTGTTGCCAGTTTACATGTGAGAACTTACACAGCACCTGTTAGATGCATAATATGGCAATAATGAGTTGCGGTAGTGAGTATGTCAGATCTGATCTGAGTTATATTACGGTGTACCCTGGGTCACTGTCAGACAATACAATGGTGATTTATTTTGCATCAGAATGCTTGTCTCACTTTAATATCTAAACTGAACACTCTTTTGGAAGTAACAAAACTGACATTTACTTCATAATCAATTTTGATGCAAATGTGAAATTTTTATTTCCTAATCTATAAAGGATGATAAATATGTATTGTTCAGTTGTCTATTTACTGAGGCATGAGCATATAGAAATGATTTTGTGAATACAGAGTATGTTACAATTTTTTGATAACATGATATTTATAGCACCAAAAATATTTTTTTAATTCTTTTAACAGATTGCTATTTGTTTCTGGGAGGAACATGTATTAATTTTCAGTCTGCTCTGAAATGAAATCCCTATGCATTGGTGCATAAGGATTTGTACTGTATCTACTTTTAATGCAAATGGAGGGTTTCCCACAGTATATCAATATATCAAGAGGTAAATACAGCCAAGAGCATGTCATACATATTTGAAAACCTGTGGCCAATATGAGAAGTGCAGGCTGAAGGATTTTCACCTTCATTTTCTCCCTCCCCCCGCCCACCAAAAAAAATTACTCAGAGGGCTTCTACAACAAAAGGTATTGGGGGCAGGGTGCATTCCTTAATCCAGCACTGGCACTGCTTGTTCTTGTCATCCCACTAATGCAGACTACCAAGCATAGTCCCAGGGATTATAAAGCAATACACTTGCTGGTAGTGAGTGAGTGTGGGATTGGCCTCTTAAACAGTAAATATTTTTTTTAAACTGAAGGAAATAATTGACTTAAATTACAATCTTCCTTTTAGAGAGACAAGGTGGGTGATGTAATATATATATTTTTGGACCAACTTCTGTTGACGAGAGAGAACTTTCGAGTTTACATAGAGCTCTTCTTCAGGTCTGGGACGCTAACTCCAAGTATCACTGCTAAATACAAGGTTTGAACAGATTGTTTAGCCCTGTGTAAGCTTGAAAACTTGTCTCTTACCAACAGAAGTTGGTCCTATAAAAGATATTACCTCGCCCACCGTGTCTCTCTAATACCCTGGGTCCAACATGCTGACAACAACATGGCATACAATCTTCCTTTTAAAATCCATTACTTTTTTTCTAGAAACATATAATTTCTCTAATTTGTACAGTGTATTTTAAGATATTTTTTTTAATGACAACTACAAGTAGGTGATTAAATAGCTTTATATGTGAAGACAAACATGTTGGCCCAAATTTATTTAGCAATTGGTGGTTTGTTGCTGTCAATCTTCATACAAAACCTTTTATAATCTGAGATTAAACTAGGAATATGAGTCATTCTAAAAGCCGAACACACAGAAGAAGAGGTTTTAAATTTACCTACAAGATGGAAAATATATTAAAATAGTAGAAAACTGGCAGGATTTGATCTCTCATGAGATGTTTTGATTATTTTTTTCTGGACTTTCAGTCTCTGTACAGTAATGAACTACTGAAGTGTTGCCAACTCTCCTGATTTTGTCATGAGTAGTGTGATTCTGGAGCCAGTCTCAGGATGATGTGAGAAACTCCAACCCTCTAGCAAATTTGAGCCCTCTGGTTGGCTTTCTGCTCAACTTGCCCATCTCCTGGGTCAGAATAAGCAATTAGAGCTGCCACAGCTAAACTGTTGCATGGAATTGCTCTCCTTCCATTCAGCAACATGAAGACATTCTCACAGGAGGTACTGGGCTGGGAGGGATCCAAATAGGCTGACCAGATAGCAAGTTCGAAAAATCGGGATGGGAGTGGGGAGATAATAGGAGGCTATAGAAGAAAAAGCCCCATATATCGGGACTGTCCCTATAAAATCCAGGGCCGCCCAGAGGATTCCGGGGGCCCGGGGTATTCGGCGGCGGGGGGCCCTTCTGTTCCGGGACCCGCCACCGAAGTGCCCTGAAGACCCGCGGCGGGGGCCCCCCCCCGCCGCCGAATTACCGCCGAAGCGGGACCCGCCGCCAAAGTGCAGCCCGGTCTTCGGCGGTAATTCGGCGGTGGCAGTGGGGGGGTCCCCGCCGCGGGCCTTCGGGGCACTTTGGCGGCGGGTCCCGGAACGGAAGGGCCCCCCGCCGCCAAATTACTGCCGAAGACCGGGCTGCACGTCGGCGGTGGGTCCCGCTTCGGCGGTAATTCGCCAGTGGGGGGGGTCCTTCCGCCCCGGAGCGGAAGGACCCCCCGCCAGCGAAGACCGGGAGCGAAGAAGCTCCTGCGCCCGGCCCTGCGAGAGTTTTCCGGGCCCCCCAGAGCGAGTGAAGGACCCGCTTCAGGGGCCCCGAAAAACTCTCGTGGGGGCCCCTGTGGGGCCTGGGGCAAATTGCCCCTCTTGCCTCCCCCTCTGGGCGGCCCTGATAAAATCGGGATATCTGGTCACCCTAGAGCCAAAGAACCCAGCAGCTCAGGGCAGGTCTGCTCCCTTTTCCCCACTCTGAGCAACAGGGACAGGACAGCATATCTGCATCTCCCCTCATCCTCCCTGCAGAACCTAACCTGGGAAGGGAAGGTAGGGGTAAAGAGCCCCTGGAGCTGCCCCCCTCTCAGGCTGGAAGAGGGAGAGTGGACCCTGCTGTAGCCCGTCCGGCCTGGGAGAATGCAGGGAAGGGCTCTAGGAAGAGTAGAGGTGAAGAGAGGGGCTGAATGGAAGAGGCAGGAATGAAGGGGGCTGTAGTGGTGAAGGTGATTGTTGAACTGTTTGGGTGGGGACAAAATACATTGCTAAGCAGGGTACAAGCATCTGTGGGAGTGAGCGCTCCTTCTTTAGGGGGCAAAAATCATCTTATCCAATAAATTTGGGAGAGTGGACAACACTGATTTTCTCTCCCTCTCTCTCTCTCTCTCTCTCTTGAGATGGGCAGCGGGAGTTGAAAAAATAAAACACCAAAAAAAGTCCTTTCAAAAAACATGCTTTTTTTGTTCTTACTTATGACCTTTTTCTGTTAAGGAGATCTGACTTTTCTTTTTTTTTTTTTTTAAATTCTTCAGGTTGGCAATACTCTTACTGTTACATACCTTGTTAAAGATTTTATTGTTGAAAATTGAGAATGACATCCCTCAATGACATCCCTGAAATTTTGAATAGTAAATCTATAATTACACAACAACTAAATATAAAGTAATCATTAGATGAAAGCGTCTCCTGGCAGAAAGTGAAAAACTAAACTAATTCTTTATATGCATTAAATAAACCCTACCACCTATCAATTATTGTTGCAATATAAAGCATTTCCAGCACATACCGTATTTTCCGACGACTTTTTATACTAAAAAACAACCCCCAAAAATCGGGGGTCGTCTTATACGCCGGGTATAAACAGCGGGCAGCACAGAGCCCTCTGATTCCCGGCCACGGCTGGGATTTAAAAGGCTCTGGGCTCCCCGCCGCAGCGGGCAGCCCAGAGCCCTCTGATTCCCGGCCGCGGCTGGGATTTAAAAGGCTTTGGGTTCCCCCCCCTCGGAAGGGGGGGGTAGTCTTATACAGCGAGTATAGGCCAAAACCTATGTTTTAACTGTAAAATTAGGGGGTCGTCTTATACGCCCAGTCGCCTTATACGCCGGAAAATACGGTAGTTATGGTTTGTCCATATGTCTACTTTCATTATTCTGAGCATTTTATTTTGTGTGTGTTGGCTGAAATCATTTGAGATTTTAATGTTTTACTTTCATAGACACTGAAGGTGGCTGCATGTACTATAGTTTTTTTCTTTAAGCTTGCTTAAAGAACATTCCCTCAGGCAACTATGATCAAAAGTACTTTGTGCTTTTAGTTATCAATAACCAGGACAGCTGCAATTTGAATCATTGCCTCAAGTCACATAGGAAATCTCTCTCTTTAGCAGCACTGGGAATTCCCCCATTACTTTGGACACTATGTAAGCACAGTACAATATAGTTATTAGCATCTGCATGTGATTGAGCCAGTGTATATAACTAGGGTTCAGTATTATGGTGAAAGTTCTTTGTGCTTTTCAATTTTTCCATGCTTGTTTGCTCTAATAAACTAGCTTTTGGTGGATAATATGAACAATGAGTCTCAGGAGTTAATACGTCTAGAGGAACATCTGTTAAAAGGACCTTCATTACCATATATTTCTAGGAAAATGAGAACATAAGGCAAGACAGAAGCTGATGAAGAGCCTGTTTGGCTTAAGCAAATGAATAATGTGGCCCAGGATGGAAGATGAGCTTTTCATTTGGAAACTAATAAATATTGCATTGTTTTTGGTGCTTAACACCAAATGTTAATCTGCTGTCATCTCCAATTGTTCTATCCTTTCATGCCAGTTTAGATTATTCATCCTGGCAGCATCTGCTTTTTCCTTAATTCTTCTGAAAAAACAAAAATATATGCTTTATTCAGTGGGTTAAAAAGACCTGCCCATTTATTTACAATGTAAAATGTTCATAAATATATAATGCAATTACTTAAATCAACTTTATTCCAACCAGCAGAGTTCAATGAATAAACATAGAAATATTATCTTCTGAATTTATTTTATTTTGAAATTCAAGATTCTTTGAATAGCCCATCTTTTTATTTATCTTTTTTCTTCTTTATAACTTTGGTAGTTAATGGTACGTTTTGAGTAAGTCATTCTATATACACAAAACAAGCTTTGAGTTACAGGCATTCTGATAAGGAAAACAACTGCAACAGTACTTCCTTTAGACTGAACATTTAAATTCATTTTTAAGTCGATCATTTAGGCCCAGATTTGCCATTCTTTCATTGAGTAACAGGTCACATAGCAAATAATAAATGATAAAATGGAATGATGTGTCTTCCAGATATGCTGTTTAGAATGAAGTGGTAGTAGTCCCTTCATAGTCTCATTGACTCTAGTTCCCCATTCTAAACCTGATTGACTTAAACCCCTCTTGGCTGCCCCAGAGAAACTACTTTTACTAAAATTTTGCAAACTACATCTTATTGCAGGGTGGAATTTTCCTGGAAGCTTTGATAAAAATCAGACAGAGTTTAAAGTTGTAACGTTTTGTAAATGTCTCTGTAGTTGACTTTTTAAAATATCAAACTAACACTTCTTTGAGGTCATGCTATCTCCAGAATACTTAGTGGGAAAATTCCAAGTTGGTTGTGTTTGAAGGCCTTCATGTCCCCTTTAATATATGTGGAAAGGTTGCTGTATGGTCAAAGATAGAGTTGTTTTTAAGACTGTAAAGAGAAACATTTACAGTATGAAGGTTTATAAACTGACCACCATCTGACTGCAACCATTGGACTGACGTAGACGGGAGATTGCAGAGTAGGGAAAATTGTGCGTGGACAACAGTTTGGGAAAGGGTTTGGAAGTAAGGGCATGGAGAAGGTGGGGCAAGGGACCTGAGAGAGGAATGGACTTGGGGGTGCATATGGAGGGGAGGCATGGAGCCATGCTTCCTGATCTTGGAATGGGGTGGTTTATGAGGGAATTAGGAGTCATAGAAGAGGTTTCTAAAAACAAGGGTGGTATATAGAGTGTTTATGCAAAGGATCTGAGAGATACTAAGAGAAGCACTAAACTTGCTTTCCAGGTCCATGCTAGAGCAATTAAAATGAAAGCTTCCAGTCCAATTATTTCTTGATATTTCTCCGCCCTGCTGAATAATAGACTCTGATGATATCGCCCATGATGGCTGTATCGCAGCACACTGAGAATTCACTTTCACCTACATGTAATTACTAAATCTTAAATAATTGCAAGTAATTTTAAAACTGTTATATATGTGTTAAAGCAATGACTGCAGCCTTGTTAAGAAAAATGCCAATTTTTGCACCTGATCCAGTACTACCCTCTTCAGGTTTTTGAAGTTCGATAACCTTTTTAGCTTTTAAAAATAGAATACATTCCCCTTTTTGTCCACATTACATTGCCTAATCAGGAAAATTCCCATGCAAGCAACTTATTACCCACTGAAGGTTATCTTAAGAGTATAAAGTCAGTGAGCTTTAAGAAACATTACTATTCAGTTACTCATCAGGAAGGAAACAAGAACAGAAATCCCGGTATTGTCATGCTGCTCTGATGTGGCGTTTAAACCTAAGAATCAGTTTTGAAAATAATTCAGCGGTTTTAAACACCTTGACAATACTCCCCTCATTCCCTATTTCTCTGCAGTAATTCTGGTTCCCTTGTTCATATAAGTTATTCATTTCAGAATCTGATTACTGTCTTATAAAGCAGTTCAAGTCTACTATTATCTCTTCATTTAAATAGTGGTGATTGCTTGTAACTTAGCCATCCCATTATAATAAACATAACTGGTCTGTGGCTACTGTCAAGTACCATAGTTTAATCTAAAATAATGTCTACCGTATGTTATCAGTGTTTTCAAGAGATAAAATAGGTTTAAAATGTCAGAATATGGAGCCTTGTGACTATGTATGTTAGCTGATTATGTTCCCAGTAAACTAGGAAATTATTTATGTATGAGTAGATTATGTCTTGAATTTAGAGATACTCTTTAGAAGCAGCAGATAAAAATCTTATGGAGAATGTGTCTCTAAGAGCTAAGCTGTGTTTGTCCTGACATTGATCCTTTGCTGTCACCTAAAGGATCTGTATTTTCACTGTTAACATGAAGAAATAATGTTCTTGATTTGCTAATCTTTATAGTTTTCCTTGAATCTGAATCTGCACTAATCATACATTTGACATACTTTATGTGGAAAAACAATTTTATATTTTCATTGTATTTAAATATAAGCTCCTTGATATTTTTTTCGTTAAGGCTACATCTACAGTTGGAGCTGAGGATGCGGTTCCCAGCTCCAGTAGACATACGTGCTGCAGCTCTCATCAGACTAGCATGCTACAAATAGTAATGTAGCTATGGTACCATAGGCATCAGTGAGCTGCAGCATAGGCTGGCCACCCCAAACTCTGTGGGGATGAGCCAGAGTCTCCCTTCTTAATGGGAACCGAGTACTTATCAGTGCAGAGGTCATCACGATCACTGGAATTACAACTCTCTCCAGTACGACTTCATGTAACTCCTCGGTTGTTGAAGCTGTAAATGAATGTGGCACAAAGCACCACACTAAATTGATCCCCATACAACAAAGATAAAAAATGCCTTGACCTTTTGGCTCATAAGGCTTATTCATCTGTGACCCTACAGTTCAGGATATAAATTTATCAAGCTCTTATGGCGAAGAACAATTATACCAATTACTTAAAATTCACCTCTTTGAACATCTTCTGAAGAAACATTGTAAATAGTTCCAGGCCATCATGGCTGAAGGTCAGTTAATGGCTTGAACATCACTATAAGTCTCCTTAATGCAGCTGGCACAGCAACTCGATCCATATCCACTGCTGTCAGGATGCATTGGGAATCACAGCTTCAACTGACTGAATTTCTTAGGGTGGTCCAGACTGTTGGCGAAGACCTCTCCTTTGATGGGCTGAAACTCTTCACTAAGACAACTGACAAATTGTTTCACACCTTGAAATATCCCAGGGCCACCTTGTGATCTCTTGGGATCTATATGCCTATCAGTTAATCAAGTTTTAGTAGATCCAAAATGGTGCAGAGATCCTACCCTTTCCAATTTTCAGTTTCCAAGACCTATTGAGCCAGATAGGAAGAGACTTAAGTTTCAAAGAAAGATGCTACCCACTACATCCGGTTTGATCAGCCAATCATACTCATCATCGAAATGGCAATTTTGAATGACTGGTCCAGCATCCAGAACAGTCACATTTTCTGATCCTTCAGTTACACCAGTTTGCCCATGTCCCTTCCTTTGACAACAGTCTCTTTCACTTTCAACCAGCATGGGAGCAGATTACATTTGGAGGTTATAAAATCGGGTTAGTCAATCCATTTTACATCTCTTTCCCCCAGTGCATCCCCTTTCTTTGTTTCTATTCAGGGACCCCACTCAGGAATACTTGCTGAGGCAGGAAATCACCTCCCACCTATGCTTAAGAGTCATAGAACCAGTTGAGTTCAGCATAGAGGGAAGGATTTTAACCCCAAGTATTTTCTGATCCCAAAGAAGAACAGGGAGGGATGGAGGTGGAGGTAAAAAACAATTCTAGATCTAATACTCCTAAACAATTTTGTGAAAATACAAAGGTTCAGGATGGTGACTCTGGCAGCTGTAATTCCGTCATTGAATCCAAGGGATTGGTTTTCGGCCCTCAGCCTTCAGGACACATATTTTCATATTGTGATTCACCTATCTCACAAGAGATTCCTTCATTTTATGGTTGGCAAAGACCACTTCATGTTCTTCCTTTCAGCTTTTCCTCTGTTCCAAGTCTATTCTTCAAGGTGTTGACAGTGGTCGCTAGCTATCTTCGTTGATTGGGGATAATAGTCTTTTCATACCTCAATGTTTGGCTGTTTAAGGCCAGTCTTAGAGCAAAGTTCTTTCAGCCATAAGGACATCATTGTCCCTATTTCTCAGTTTAAGTCTCCAACTCAACATTGAAAAGTCCACTTTGAGACCAGTACAAAAGACAGAATTCATAGGAGCCACCTTAGATGCAGTAACAGCCAGAGCCTAGAGGCAGGTTCCAAGTATCAGAGGGGTAGCTGTGTTAGTCTGGATCTGTAAAAGCAGAAAAGAGTCCTGTGGCACCTTATAGACTAACAGACGTATTGGAGCATGAGCTTTCATGGGTGAGTACCCACTTTGTCGGATGCATGGGCAGGTTCGTGACTCTATCAGATCTAATTGCAAAGATTCAAATAAGACCACAGACATTGGCAAGAAATTGTCTTCAGCTACTGGAACAAATGGCAGCTTGTGCCTTTGTGATGCAATATACCAGGTTATGCTTTCGCTATTTCCAGCAGTGTCTCAGAACAATTTTCATACTCTGAACAAACACAGTCTAGGCAGACTGGTCAGTCCCTCAACAAGTATGAGACTCCCTCATCTGGTGGAAGGACTCTGTTCAGGGGTTACATTAATTTAATGTTCTCCAACCATCACCATAAGAACATGTGTGTCTTTTCGAGACTGGGGAGTGCATTTAGGGATGCACACCGCTCCAGGCAGGCAGTCTGCACAAGCAGTCTGTTTACATATCAAATTCCTGCAGCTGGGGGCCTCCAGGAATGCCTGTTTCCACTTCCTTCTATTAACCAGGAACACATCCATCAAAATTGTGACAGATAACCTAGCCTGCATGTTCTATATCAGCTGGGGGTGGGGGAGATCCCCTTTCCTTTATGCCAAAGCAAGGAGACTACCTCTATGACATTACTTAAACTTGTTCCCATTGTTGAGATCTGCAAGGCTGTAACATGGTCTTTAATTTATACTTTTTTCCAAGCATTAGGCATTAGTTCATTCTACCAGATTAGATGCTCTCCTTGAGAATGCAGTCTTGTCTTCAGTACTTGACTCTGTTTGCAAGATCCCTCCTCACTGTGAGGACACTGCTCAGAAGTCACCATAAGTGGAGCACTCTTAGGGACATTACTTGAAAAAGAAGAAGAGGTTACTTGCCTTGTGGAGTAACTGGAGTTCTGTGAGATGTGTCCCCCTATGGGTGCTCCACTGCCCACCCTCCTTCCTCTCTGATTCGCAGTTCCCCCTGCAGAACTTTACAGTGGAGAAGGAACTGAGTGAGGGTGGTTCAACTGCAGAATCCTATGTATCCTTGGCATGGGCGGCAGGTTATATATTTGTGTGGGGCCCGGGCCCCAGCAATATTCAGGGCTGGGCGCCCTGCTCCAGCAATAGTTGGAGCTGGGTCTCTTCCCGCCCCCCGGTCCTGCCTGGATCGGCCCCGGCCACCGCAGGCAGGGGCGGCTCTAGGCACCAGCGGGCCAAGCGCCCGCTTGGGGCGGCATCCTGGGGAGGGCGTCATTTGGCTCCGGTGGAGCTCCCGCCGGCATGCCTGCGGCAGGTCCACCGGAGCCCGGGACGAGCGGACCGGCCGCCGGCATGCCTGCGGCGGGTCCCCGCGTCCCGCGGCTCCGGTGGCGCTCCCGCCGGCAGGACTGCGCAGGTCCGCTCGTCCCGGCTCCGTGGACCTGCCGCAGGCATGCCGGGCGGAGCTCCACCGAGCCAAATGCCGCCTCCCCAGGATGCCGGAGCCGCGGGAAGAGGGGACCCGCCGCGGGACTGGGGAAGGGCGGCGCAGCGCTCCGCGCTGCTTGGGGCAGCCTACTTTGTAGAGCCGCCCCTGACCGCAGGTCTCCCCCCGCTGCCACGACCCTGCCTGGAGCAGGTCCCAGCCCCTCCTGCCACCCCCCCTCCGCGTGTTCCCCCCCTCCGCCGCGTTGTGTTGCGTCCCTGCCTGACAGAACACAGCGCGCCTCTCCCCTGCCTGCTGCCCGGAGGGCTCCCAGCAGATTTGCTGTCTGCTGCCGCAGGGTCCTAGTGCCTGCCCTCCGCCAGTACTGGCAAGGCAGGCTGCCCTTACCCTGCGCCTCCCCAACCCCCACCCCTCAGCCCCAGCCAGCGCCCCCAGTCCCCGCACCCTAATCCTCTGCCCCAGCCCTGAGCACCCCACATCATGAACCCTAATCCTCAGCCCCAGCCAGAGCCCTCATCCCCCCACACCCTAATCCTCTGCCCCAGCCCTGAGCGTCCCCACATCATGAACCCCTCATCCACAGCCCTCACCCCACACTCCAAACCTCTGCCCTAGCCCTGAGCCCCCTCCTGCATCATGAACCCCTCATCCACAGCCCTCACCCACAGCCCAACCCTCTTCCCTAGCCCTGAGCCCCCTCACATCATGAACCCCTCATCCACAGCCCTCACCCCACAGCCCAACCCTCTTCCCTAGCCCTGAGCCCCCTCCTGCATCATGTACCCCTCATCCTCAGCCCCACAGTCCTCACCCTGCACTCCCTCCTATCCCCAAACTCCTCCCCCTTCCTACACACCCCTTCCCAACCCCAAACTCCATCCCAAAGCCTGCACCCTTCACCCCCTCCTGCACACCCACCCCCTGCCCCAGCCCAGAGCCTGCACCCAGCACCCTTCCTGCACCCTAATCCCCAGCCCAGGATCTGCACCCCAGACCTCCCGCGCCGAGCCCCCTCCCAGAGCCTTAGGCAGGTGGGGGCGGAGTTGGGGGGGCGGAGTTGGGGGCGGGTTCTGGGCCCCACCAAAATTTTTACAAACTTGCCACCCATGATCCTTGGTACGGGGTAAAGGAAGGTATAGGGTGCATGCAAGGGCTGAACAAGAACTGTAACAAAAAATCACCAGTTGAAGGAGCATGGGATCATGTGCATCTGAAGTGGAGCACACATCCTGAATAACTCCAGTTACTGCACACTGTGAATAGCCTGTTCTTCACAAAGGACATAATATAATTCATTATTTCTAAACCAATGTATATTTTTTTAACCAGCCACCTACAGAAAAAAGGCTACCTGCTTATTATACAAGTAAAAAATAATGCAAACAAGAACAGCCAATTTTATGTATATTTTTGGCCAAGATAGACCCCCCTGAGAAATTCTCTGCATTTTGTTTCCAGACATCTGTAGAAATAGAGCAATGTTTATAATTACTGCTTCTGTTATACTTATTTAAAAAATTACAAATAAAAGCTTACCATAACATTTTGTTTGACTAACATTAGTTACAAAGGACAATATCCTTGTTATGGATGTTTATTGGATATAGTCTTCGGGGTGTTTTGTTTTTTTCTGATGCAGGGTAAAAGACAGACTAAAATATTGCATCCATGTCTACCTTTCATAATGTTCTGGAGAGCAACTGTATCTAGAATCAGGGTTTTTTTTGTTTTTTGTTTTATTTGTGATGCAAGTCCTATTGCATTAGTACTGGGCCAAATTCTCTGTTGTAAATGGATGTAGTTCCATCGACTTCAGTAGAATTTCACCTGTTTACAGCTGTGGAGAACCTAGGCCACTCTGAATAATCTGTTAATTACAGCACTCAATACATTTGGTAAGCAAGTCTTCTCAGCAAAGAGCTGTAATTGTTAAAGGAGTTGCATCATGTAGATAAAAGTTATCTGACTGTAGATGCACCATTTCTGTCTATCTTTTTTCTTGCATCACAAACAAACAAAATGCAGGGTGGGGGAAACAACATCATCCAAGAATTATATCAAGCACCATTATAACAAGGATGTTTACCTCTATGATAAAAAAAGAAGTACTAACCAAGCAAAACATTCATTACTTTTATTTTATTACATGTGTACTGTATTTCTGCTTCCTGAAATTTACCTTCAAACCCTGGTTCTCCCATTGGTATCACATTTTGTTGTGGAGGCAGATCTTCTGAAAGACAATACTTGATAACATTTGGTGGAGATCACCAGAAAGTTGAATGTATACAAAGTTTACAGTGAGGTAGACAATACCAATGGATTCGTGGTGTCTTAGTCTATCTGACTGCCACTTTACCATACTATCTTTAAACATAATGGCCCTGATCTTCTTTACACCAAGTTATTCTTGATTTACACAGGCCTAATTGAGATGAGAATTGGGCCCAGTGTCTCCACAGATCCACACTTACTACTCCCATGTCCCCACTTGTCCAGAGTTCCTGTATTTCAGACAGATGGTTTGAAAGAGAAGCCTATGCAGCTTTTTACAGTTAAACGTTCATTGCATCTATTAGTGTATGTGCAGAGATACCTAGCCCTTTTTTCATGTTACTGGTGTCAAGCAGTTCTTTGTATGGCACTAAAATTACAAATCTATGGGGACGGTTTATGCAGAGAGCTTCATTGCTAAATATATAGAGAAAAGTCTGTTGGTTACAGTGCTGGCTTGAGACCCAGACTTTGTCTGACCTTGGGCGAGTCATTTATTTTTCTGTACCTCAGATCTCCATCTTTAAAATGGGGATACTATCTCACAAGGGGTATTGGGAGGATAAATATATTAAAAATGAAGAGGTGCTCAGATACTATGGTAATTGGAGCCATATAAGTCTTTATAAATAAAAAATAAACACATAGAGAGAAATGGGAGAGGAATGAAAATGCAAGGATTCTATGCAGGATCAGCCTTGACCCATTCTCAGGCCTCCCTTTGACATCTCGTACAAAGGGTGCATGTTACACAGTATACCCTGTCCTCCTTGTAGCCAGTCTTCTTTAAACAATCTCTTGTATCAGGAAGAACTTGTGTCCCTTTTCAGTCAGTTCCCAGCTCAAATGATTCCCAGCCTCTCTCCCTTCTTATACGGCTTCCTGATCCCTAATGTGGGATTCATCTGCATCCAGACCCATTCCCCTGTGTCACAGTTCCTCTGGACTTCTTGCCATGGAGGCAATTACTAGCTAATGTCCCACTCAGAGATAGGGCTTTAACCATCATTCTGACTTTGAACATGAGGTGGGGTCTGTACAAGCCAGCAAAAGGAGTATTGTATTCAGTTCAGTTATATAACTAAAGTTTGATCTGCTACTGCTACAAGCAACCACTTCCCTTGATATATACATACACAAACTATTTTAGTTTATCTAACGACAGGAACTGATAAAAACTGGAAGAAAAGGATTTCTTACATGTATATGAAAACACAATCATTTTACCATTCCCACAAGAAGCAAATTCTGATGTACCAGCCTTTATTTTCTGTGCTCCTGTAGCAGCTGTGGTCTTGCTAATAACATGTGGGATGCTGGTGGGAGGCAGAATCCCCATTGGGATCTCTCTCCTTTAAGGACTTCCCTGCAGCTAGAGCTTAGAATTTTAAAACCAAAATTACAAACAGGAGCTCAGAGGTAATCGGAATAGAGCAAGACAGAGCAGCAACTTGCAGAACAAATTGTAGAACAGCACCAGCAGTGTGCTATGCTGCCATCAAGAGCCATGAACCCTGAATAAATGTTTTACAGGATAATGCTACAGGCAAAGACCATATGAATGTATGTCCCCAATAGATTCCTCTGTACTATAGGTGCTAGATTTTAAATGGTGTGTATGTGGGGGGCAAGGGGGTTAATGTGGGGTGACAGTATGAAATCAATGAGCAGGTTTTACTCATCCAAGAGTATTATACTTTTATCTGTCATTCGGCATGCCCAGGGAAAACATGACCTGCTTGACCAATATTTTTATGTAGGAAAGAGTCCTGTGTTTCATATTGTTAGTTGTAGAATCACATCTTTGGAGATAAATCAACACCTGAAGTTCCTGTTCCTCACTACTTTGTTTCTGAGCACCTTCTTTGGCTTTACTCCCAAGGTGTTAACATGAAACTTCTATGTGTATGTACTTGACAGGGGCATTAATTTCTCTCAATGTTCTGTCAAAACTCACATAATTTCTGTGTTACAGCTAGGGAGAAACCTCAACAAATTTACCAATTTGGGAAATGTGGCTCAGTACTAACACACTCTATATTTGCACCAAACATATTTCTGAATAGTTTGAGAACGTTGTCATGTGAGTTTGTGCTCACCATTTTTACCTCTTCTCTTTTTGCTTTTCATGCCCTTTTTTGTCTTGGTTGCCAGAATTGCATGGTATTGTTTTCTCAACTGGATGTTCTAAGCTCCATGGACAGAAATAATTCCTTTTCTGTTGGTAAATGATCTGCCAACGTTTGTAATTGCTTGTGAAGTCTATTGGGTATAGTAGAAAGAGATTTTCAAAATGGCCACCCAACTGCAGAATACTCTTGTATGTATTTTCCAAAGTAGATTTTTGCGTTGGTTTTGTTTTGCACAAACATTCTTGTGATTTAAAATCTCACGTAGGGTAATGTTCCCTAGTAAGCAAATGAAAAAGATTGTGAGGTGTATCCATGGGTTTTATTCGCAAGAATATTAATCAGTGACTATGTATTTCCATTTCTTTCAGATCTGTCATGAATTTTATCAAGTTTCAGATATTTCTATGAGAGATGTTGTCATTTTCCTTTTTAATGTTAATATAAAAATTGTATATTGTGGTTTAATTTATGCATACTAAGTCTGACTTAACTCCAAAAGTCAGCAAGTTCAAAAATAAGGCTGAAGTGCCATCCTTAATATAAACCACTCAGTTGTGCCTCATTACTGCAGTGTTCTCACAACAGTGGGTGATTTTACATATCATAATCTAATAATTATAACACACCATGATATGCCTCAGGCACAGTTTCAGCCTTTATTGATGTCACAAATAATGTGTCATGCTATGTTGCATTAAAGAACGTGGTAGCACAGTCCCCTACAATATAAAGTAACAAAGATTCATGGAAAGTCTGCAGATATTTTAGGAAAATCAGACGCATCCCATAAATGGTCAACTTTGACAAAACTTTGTGTGTCTCCCCTACGTTTGAAGCAGAAAAAATGGTAGCATGAGGTATTTTATGCAACTCAGTAAATAATCCATCATGGTCTCTGGCTTTTGTGGGATTAAGTCAGTTTGTTATAATTATGTAATCAGTTTTTGGAGCTTAACAGAAGCTGTGTGTAACAGTTACGTTGGCTGGATTGGGCTGTATGTGCATTCAGTACCTTTACTAATGTGTTTCCTTTAAGTAAATACATTTTATTTATTAAATGCAGTTGACACAGTTACAGAGTAGTATCTTGACACATAACAAGGTTGTGTATAGAGGAGTAAATGCAGCGCGTGTCCAGCTGAAGTAGCACTACATGTCTTTTTCACATACACAGAATTGCACATCAGCCACTGTTGCTGCTTCATCATTGAAAATAAATGACATGCTCAGGGAGTGCTTGGATCTTATCAAATCCCGGTTTGATTCTTCTGAGCTGCTGGTGAGGTTGCCAGTGGCAGCTGAGGTGACAGTAAATGGGGTTGCTTTGGAGAAGTAGTGCCCCTGGAGAGAAGAATATGAGAGCTGCTTTGTACAGTTGAATCACAGCTGCAAATTTGGAGTTTCTATGACAAAAGGAAATGGACCAAAACAATGTCTGCAAATACAAGGTTAGCAACAAATCTCACAATAAATCAAGTAAGATGTATGGATGTCACCTCCCATTTTTTGCCATGTATTAGCCCTTAATAATAAAACAACAGCAACATATGTTTGGCATTATTCTTAACGTCTTATAAGACTGTATTGTGTTGTGATCTGGAGTAGTTATTGGGTCAATAAATATCCAGAGTATTTCATTATTTATACATAGAGAAGACTCAACCCTGACTGGTGTAAAGAGAATAATGAGAGGCACTGCTCGGCACAACCTATGCCAAAATTACTGTTTGTTAGGGCTGG
The DNA here is from genome assembly GCF_016161935.1 of Mauremys reevesii. NCBI lineage: Eukaryota > Metazoa > Chordata > Testudines > Geoemydidae > Mauremys > Mauremys reevesii. The sequence continues at coordinate 13,479,838 of NC_052629.1, forward strand.
TCAAAATTTTGAATTCAACACTTTCTCATCAGAAAATGGGATTTTATCTAAATCAGAATCTTTGATGGGGAAAAGATGGATTTCAGAATAATTTTGTGTTGGGAAAAATTAAATCAAAACCTTTTGTTTTGGGTCAGATCAACTTTAATCTCTGAGTCTAACTGAGACAGAACAATGCCTAATGGAAGTTGTCATACCTGGTCAACCATGCCCCTATTTTCCCCTATGCGCCCTACTCCCATGCTGGATGACATCACCCAAGGTTCACTGCAGTCTGTCCTTTTTGCTGAGTTGTTGCAGTGCCTCATCAGACTCCCATGAGCAGAGAAAACTTTACTGCTTCTCATAGTTTGAGCTGTATGCACCCCCAGCTAGCAATGACTGCAGACAGCAGCAATCACACTAGCTGGCTGGAATGTTTGCCAAGTCTCCTACCCAGCACACTATGCAGTTTGTAGATGTGTCATAAGGGGCTGTTATCCAGCTGGCCTCCTTCCTGGTGCTCTTTTGAGTACTATAGAGCAGGGATTGGCAACCTTTGGCTCCCACTGGCTGCGATTCGCCGCTCCAGGCCAATGGGGGCTGCGAGAAGCAGCGGCCAGCACATCCCTCGGCCCACGCAGCTTCCCACAGCCCCCTTTGGCCTGAAGTGGCAAACCGCGGCCAGTGGGAGCTGCGATCGGCCGAACCTGCGGACACGGCAGGTAAACAAACCGGCCCAGCCTGCGAGGTACTTACCCTAGCGAGCCGCGTGCCAAGGTTGCTGATCCCTGCTATAGGGTGATCTGACCTTTTTATTTATATGGGGAAATTAGCTTCAAGGTCCCTCTTGCAGGCCAGAATTTTGTCCACAATAGGATTCTTCAATTTAATAGCACAACTGCCTTATACAGGCCAAAGGATGGTCATAATACATGAAGAATTGGTAGTCTTCAAAAATATTAATTTCTCAGGGAACATTACAATTACGTAGCCATACACAAGGGAATAAGTTGCATTCATTCTGTTAAACTTAAAAAATAATTCAATAAATGGAGGCACATCTGTTAAGCAATTATGCAAGTATATGCACCAAGGGGCCCACTGGTATGGGCACTCAGTATCCAAATCAATGATAGCTACTTCTGCATGCAGCCAGATTCAGAATTCAAGTCTAAACTTGAACCTTCCTCGTGCTATCTGCATTATGTCACATAATCATGGTTCCCTTCCCTTAACAAGGCATGAGATATTTCACATTCCTTTCTTCATTGTGCATAAAGTAGAAAATTCAAGATGCAGTTAGTGGGGCAAAACCATAAAAAATGCATTTTTATTCCATTTGATTTAACTGTGTTTTTACTTATGTTTTAAAGCTCCCAGAATGTTTACCCAAGCAGACTCCTTGACTGGTTAAACATTTTTAACATGCTAATATGGAAGAAAAGGTGCCTCAACTGGTAAAATCATGTCTGTAACTACACACAGTTCCATTTTGGCTGTGAGTGACGGGGAGAAGAAAATGTTCTAAAAATTAAAGATATGAATGTAAATACACCTCTACCCCGATATAACGCCACCTGATATAACACAAATTTGGCTATAACGTGGTAAAGCAGTGCTCCGGGGGGGAGGGGCTGCGCACTCCGGTGGATCAAATCAAGTTCGATATAACGCGGTTTCACCTATAACGCGGTAAGATTTTTCGGCTCCCGAGGACCGCATTATATCGAGGTAGAGGTGTACATAATAAAAGACTGTTAATGAAGATCTCTTTAAACACTGGTTTTCAAATGGAGGCACACCCCCTTGTGAGGAGGTACATCAAGGTTGCAAGGTGAGGCACAGGGCTGCAGCAGACTGGGCGTCTGGGCCAGGGAAGGGCAATCGAGCAGTGGGGAGAGTGTGCATGGAGTCCCCATTGGTCAGCAGTGGGGAAGTTCAGCCCTCAGTCGCAGCCTACTGCTCTCCCTGTCCTGTCTTCGCCTCCCCTCCCTGACCATTGCACACTCCCCCCGATGCTTCCCTGCTCTGGTTACCTGGCCAACCACAGCCCTGGGTATTTTAAACCCTCTGGAGCCTGCAGGAGCAAGAGGCTTTGGGCGAGGGAGGAGGAGTCCTGGTCACTCCATGCTCTACTTCCATGGACTTCTCTGGGGATGGAGCCAGTCAGGTCCTAGGACGGTGCCTCGGTTGCAAGCTGCCCACTCCCCTCAGGCAGTCACTTTCTGCTCTGGATGAGCAGAACTGGGGGGTGGGGAGGGTGCTGCTATGTGACTCTCACGGAAAAGGTGGGTGCAGCAAAAAAAAAGTTTGGGAAACTCTGCCTTGAAACAGCTGAGATAGTTGATTGACTGTTGTGTAGAGCAAGTTTCACCCTTTTTGGATGACATGAAATGCAGTGACATATTTAAGACATATACTTAAAGGTAATATAACTACGGGGTGCACCCTTTTGTTGCTTCAGTAGGCTGAGCTTATTACCCACACCACAGGTGCCTTGCATACCCCCATTCTACCCCACAATCTCCTTGTGGGTCACCCTCTACTCCCCCTCTATTTCTGTAACTCCTTGCAACCCCATGCCCCTTTCTCATGCCAGAGGTTCTGTGTGTCCCCCATTTCTTTTCTCCCACCAGGGACTCTATTTCCTCCCATTCCCCCTTCCTACCGTACCAGGGTCCCTCATTCTCCTTGCCATGTTGGGAGGATCTGTGTGTACCTTTCTTCCATGCAGATCAGAAGGGCCCTTGCACCATACTGTAAGTTGTCGCAGTCATTCTGAGCAACATCAGCTCTCATCAGCAGAGTAGCCTGTGTTGTATATTGCAGGTTTTGCTATAGGTAAAAAAGAACTTGATTTAGGCAGCAACAGACTAGGCTCGGGTCTATTCTCTGCTGTGTGCATATACTTCAAGAAAACAGAATGCGTGGAGTGTAAAAAATAAAAGGCCTCTGTAGGCACAGCAAACCTTCAGCCATGGAGTGTGAATGGAGGAGAGAAGATCAAGCTGCTAAAGTTTGCTTGAGAGCTCCACTCCTCACCCATGTATCCCACAGAGTTTTTTGTGCGGGCCAATTCAGATGCAAGCACCATTGAGCTTTCAGTAAAGAATAGATTAAGACAACTGTAATTTACAATGACTTTATTGAGTACTAGGACCAAACCTTTTAAAAAATAGAACTCTAAAGTTGAGCTCCTAAACCTATAAATGGGCATAAGTGGACCAATTTTCCAGAATTGTTGAGCGCTCTTCAGGTCAAGGGGAGAAGTTGCATGCTCAGCACTTTTGAAAATCAGGCCACTTATTTAGGAACCCAAGTATGCATTTAGGAGCCTAGTCATAGCCACCTAATTTTGAAAATCTGGATTTATATGTCTTAAAAATATTTCATTGGTATGCATAATTGGGAATCCAGTCTCAACTTGCATTGTGCACAAATACAGGAATAGATTTACAAATTGTTTAAATGGATTTATAAAGTTTATTCTCCCAAAGTATTGGTATAGTAAATGGAGAAAATTATATTCAGCTTTGAAGTGTTTATAGGATGCATACAATGCCACTTTGAAAGAAAAGACCTTCATCTAGGACTATTTTTTCTTTTGCTAGCATAAACGCCTCTCATTCAACTGTGCATTTTTAAAGTCATTAAAAAAAAATCACTGTGGCAATTTGTTCCTTTAAACCTTCAGTGAATTAGGTCAAAATTTCCCTCAATCAAATTGAAATTTAAAATGCCCATATGATAGGGACAGATGCATGTTAGTTTTAAAGGCCAGGGAAATATGCCTGCCAGCAAGAAGTTACTTTTCAAATTATGAGACTAATTCTCAAGTATGAAAATGGAAGAAAATCAAAATGATGATAGATTGCGGAAGCAAATAATGCAAGTACTTTTTAAAGATTATTTATTTACATTTTTAAAGAAGGCTCTAGTCCTGGAGTTGATTGGGTGCAGGTACACAGTGTGGCTTCATGCAGCCAATTGCAGGACAGGCACCCAAATTTGGTACTGCTATCTTTTCCCACTTTTCATGCTTGCTCAATGCAAATATTCTAGCAAGTGAAATTCCTGCCAAGAGTGTATGCCAAACAGCAAATGTTAGATAAACATTTTGGGATATTTATGCTATCTGAATTTTTAATTTGTAATCATGAATATCTGTGACTGTAATCTGATTCTAACATTTCTACAAATCCAGCCAGGAAACAGAAACGTAACTTTGTACTAATGTGTCCAGTCAAAACAGTTCCCATTTCAGTTGTTGAATACTCATAATAAACTGATCAGAAATGAGCTACAGGCCAAATATTATTCTGAAACTTTGAAATGAAATATATATTCAAGAAAATAATGTGGGCAATTCACAAACATAAAAGACATTGAATTAACTGACCCAACTATTTGGCATGAATTATTCACCCAACTATAGTGAACTGACAAGCAAGAACAAAACACAGGACAACATTGTGTGGTTAAACCTAAACTTCAGCTTTATTTATTCTTAACTGCCTAGTGCTGATCTTAATATGTAGTCCTACACAAAATGTGAACAGGCCATTGATTAATAATCATTTAATAATCAGAAAGTGAGACCATCCTGTCACTTATGCACACAATAAAGAAATTTGACCCTGCAGCTAGATTCTCCTGGATTCCCTTTCTAACACAGGTATTAAGGATGCAAATAAGGAGAGCCTCACTTGGTACTTTGCCTTTGAAACTCACAGCCCAACAAGTCCAAGCTGCCTTATTTTATTCCTGGTACAGTATCACCTTACAAACTTGGCCTTCAAATCAGTATTCCGCACTGGGCTCCTGCTCCAGTTGTGACAGAAAGAATAATTATATTAAGCATCCAAACCAAGAGCAAGGCTGCTGATATGAAAGCAAAAGAACAAAAACAAACAAAAAACATGCCCCATGAGTAGGGCCCTACCAAATTCATGGTCCATTTTGGTCAATTTCATGGTCATAGGATTTTAAAAATCATAAAGTTCATGATTTCACCTATTTGAATCTGAAATTTCACATTGTTGTAATTGTAGGGGTCCTGACCCGAAAAAGAATTGTGGTGGGGTTGCAAGGTTATTGTGGGGGGGTGTGGTACGGCTACCCTTACTTCTGCGCTGTTGCTGGTGGCGGCACTCCCTTCAGAGCTGGGCAGCTGGAGAGCAGCAGCATGGTATGGTATTGCCACCTTTACTTCTGCGCTGTTGCCTGCAGAGCTGGGCCCTCAGACAGCAGCTGCTACTCTCCGGACACTCAGCTCTGAAGGAATGCAGAAGTAAGGGTGGCATGGTATGGTATTACCATCCTTACTTCTTTGCTGCTGCTGTGGGGCGAGTGCTGCCTTCAGAGGTGGGCACCCAGACAACAGCTGCCGCTCTCCGGCCGCCCAGCTCTGAAGGCAGCAACACAGAAGTAAGGGTGGCAATATCACAACTCCCCTGAAATAAACTCGTGGTCTCCCTGCAATGCCCTTTTTGGTCAGCCCCCCCCCAATTTGAGAAATGCTGGTCTGCCCCATGAAATCTGTATGGTATAGGGTAAAAGCACACTAAAGACCAGATTTCACTGGGGGAAACCAGATCTTATGGTCCGTGGTGTGTTTTTCCTGACTAAATTTTGTAGGGCCCTACCCATGAGCCAATTTTGCACTGTGGGAAAAATGCATTCATAATGGCATAGGAAATACACTTATAAAGTTTGTGGACAATACCAAGCTGGGAGGGGTTGCAAGCAGTTTGGCAGACAGGATTAGAATTCAAAACGATCTTCAGAAACTGGATAAATGGGCTGAATTAAGTAGGATAAAATCCCATAAGGACAAATGCAAAGTACTACAGTTAGGAAGGGATAATCAATTGCACAAATACAAAATCGGAAATGACTGCCTATTAAGGAATACTAAAAAAAAAAAAGGATCCGGATGTTATAGTGAATCACAAACTAAATATGAGTCAACAGTGTCATACAGTTGCAATAATAGCAGACATTCTGGGACGTATTAGCAGGAGTGTTGTAAGCAAGACGTGAGAAGTAATTCTTTCACTCTGCTGAACACTGATAGGGCCGCAACTGAGTGTTGTGTCCAGTTCTGGGTACCACACTTCAGGAAGGATGTGGACAAGTTGGAGAAAGTCCAGAGGAGAGCAACAAAAATGATTAAATATCTAGAAAACATGACATGTGAGGAAAGGTTGAAAAAATTGGGTTTGTTTAGTCCGGAGAAGAGATGAGTGAGGGGGGACATGATAACGGTCTTCAAGTACATAAAAGATTGTTATAACAAGAAGGGTGATAATTTGTTCTCCTTAACCACTGAGGACAGGACAAGAAGTAATGGGTTTAAATTGCAGCAAGGGAGATTTAAGATAGACATTAGGAAAAAAAAATCCTAACTAAAGTGTAAAAATATAATTGTTGTCAGAGTGGTATGGTGCTCTGCTCTCTCCAATGTTGATATCACTCGGCTGCGTGCGTGAGTTCCCTCTGTGTGCTGCCCCAGCTCTGCGCAGATAGCTGACACAGCAGACCTGACTAGAACCCCCAATAACCACAGAGTCCAGTAGGATGCAAAGCCACGTTGGCTAGGTTTATTGCGATCTTGGACACCCTTGCAGGGTCCCCGTAGATTACTTAGTCTACCGAGCGTACTGCAACAGAGTGCCTCTTGGCAATGGACCCGGCTCAGTCAGTGGCGGGACTTTCCACTGCCCCCTCGGCCGGACAAAGACACCGCCCCAGGGGTACATTCTTATACACAGGTACAAACAAGTTACACATCACTCCTGACGTATTGAGGGGCCACCCCTCTACGCAGCAAGGTTCAACCTCTCTACGTATTAAGGTGCCGCCTCTCACCTTGAACATGTGGGTTCGATCAAAACAACTCTATCCATCATTTTACCCTTTTGCCCCTGTCATTGGGATGGGCCAGCCTGTTCTTTATTATCTGTGTGGAATGTGCAAGTATGTGAATGTTCAGTACCTTTTAGGTACGTATCTTCTTGCAGCATCAGCCCTTTCCTTGCTAGCTTCTGTGAGCAGGGCCTACCTCTGGCTCACAGCTTAACTTTGCTTTATGTTAGCAAAGTCTTGTTCATTACTTTAGTTCAGGCCTCAGGCCTCATACTGGGCCTTTATCAGGGCCTGCACTTACTACAATAATTAGGAAGGCAAAAAGAATTTGAAGGACAGCTAGCCAAAGACTCCAAAAGTAATAGCAAAATTTTTTAAGTTCATCAGAAGCAGGAAGTCTGCTAAACAACCAGTGAGGCCAGTGAATGATTGATATAGTAAAGGAACACTCAAGGATGATAAAGTCATTGTGGAGAAACTAAATGAATTCTTTGCATCGGTCTTCACGGTTGAGGATGTGAGGGAGATTCCCAAACCTGAGCCATTCTTTTTAGGTGGCAAATCTGAGGAACTGTCCCAGATTGAGGTGTCATTAGAGGAGGTTTTGGAACAAATTGATAAACTAAACAGTAATAAGTCACCAGGACCAGATGGTATTCACCCAAGACTTCTGAAGGAACTCAAATGTGAAATTGCAGAACTACTAACTGTAGTCTGTAACCTATCATTTAAATCAGCTTCTGTACCAAATGACTTGAGGATAGCCCATTCTTAGCAGGTCCTTAGGACCAACTGTAATAAACATGATTGATTAGTTATCCACCTGTGATAATTACAACTGTACCAAGTCCAGTGACAGCAAGACCATCCACATCCATGGGGGCAAGGACAAGATTTGCCTCTTAGAGTTTTAAATTGTGAATAAAGTGGGGTACCCTCATCACTGGGGTGAATTTCTCCCTATAAACACAGTGCATGTATGTATTTGCAAAATACATCTGTTTAAATACAAATGTTTTTTGTAATTAACAAAGTGTCTTATTGTGTATGTTAAAAATCAGAACAAAACTAAAAAGAAACCTGAAAGCTTTCAAACATTTTGTACGATGGGAACTTAAAATGTAAGGCCCTGGTCTTGTATTGGGATCTATTGGTGCAGACCCTTGTGCCTGGGTGGAATTCATGCTTCTAAACGAGTGGCAGATTAATTAAACAGATCATGGCTGATTTTAAGTTCCTGAGAGCAACAGTCATTGCTCTGCACTACACTGTGTGACACCTATGTCTCTTAGATCATACCTTTGTTTCATTGTCTTCCAGTTAAATGTGTTGTTTTTTTCTCGGTAAATAAATTTCAATTAATGAAATTCCAGCTGTCTCATACATTACAGAAGAGTAAATTTGAAAGCATTTAGCAGATGCCCATATAAAATCCATTAACACTTAGCAGGTTCTCTGATATTTTAAACCAATATGTCTACAGCTGGAATAGATAACAGAAAACAAATCTCCGTTCTGGAACAATTTATGACCTTGTCTAAAGAAAGTAGAAAATTCCTGTACAATATGGTGTACGTGGTGGCAGGATTCAGAAATATCCTACACTTTCCGGCTCTTTGTACTAAATATGGGGAATTTATAGATGCGGTTTGTTTTATTCCGTTTTTTTCTTATTTGCAAATAACTTTATCCAATGCAAATCTGCTATGTTAACACCATGTGGGATTACATATAAAAAGAACCCAATTAACATTTAATGCCGAAGTACACTGATGTTCTCTGTAGGTCTTTAGTCACCTTTTGTCATTGAGATCATGTGAAGGAGTCTGAAAATATGCGGTCAAACATTCCGATAACCTGCTTGTTCAATAGATCTTTTAACCTTGTTGGATAAAAACAAGTTAGAAAATGTTATCAGACTGTCCATTGTAAGCACATTACTTGAGAATAGAATTAAATCCCTGCCAGCCAAGTTAAATTTATGATGGGTGTAAATTCTTGGTGTATTAAGTTCACTTTTCCTTGGAAACAGACCATATTGGAGGAAACTAGGCGGAAGAGATCATGCAGAACAGCACAGAAATCATGATGGAAGAATACAGAAATATGCAATACTTCTTACTGCCCTCATTTCTTATATAAGAGAGTCAATTTGCTGTTCTCTGTAAACTGCTTTTTTATCCTTTTTTTTTTAAATTGGCCAATTTTGAAATTGAAAGTGCTTTGAAGTGAAAAGTTGAAATGGAATGTTTTGAAAGTCAAAACAAAATATTTGAAACAAAAAAAGTCAAAAAGAAACATTTAGACTCTCAGAAAAATTTAAGCTGAAGCCATTTGTTGAATTTGATCTGAATTTGACAAATAGTTTCTGCCCCGTGCTGCCAAAAAATGTGTGTTTTCAATTAAAAAAAAAATTCAGCGAAAATGTTTTGCCCAGCTCTAGTTTTCCCTGTGATATAAGTTTAGTGCCGTGGCAAGGTATTGAAATGATCATGGCAAATGTTACATTTTAAAGTCTATCAATTTACAATGTCAACTTGTAATTTTATTGATAGTTTAGTTACTTTTAACTTAAATTTACTATGTCCTTTATGGCATATACACCTCTACCCCGATAGAACGCTGTCTTCGGGAGCCAAAAAATCTTACCACGTTAAAGGTGAAACCGCGTTATATCGAACTTGCTTTGATCCGCTGGAGTGCACAGCCCCTCTCCTCCCCTCCAGGAGTACTGCTTTACCGTGTTATATTCAAATTTGTGTTATATCGGGTCGCGTTATATCGGGGTAGAGATGTAGTTACAATGGCACACCAATAAGGCATCTATTTTAATGCCTCAAACTGCACTAGCAAGCTCCTGTGTGATTTAGATGTATATAGACCATGATTTGGAGGACAGTAACTGCAGGACTGATAAAAAGATGTTTATCGCTTCAATACCTTAAATGAGGTTAAGGACTATCAGATCAAACCAAACTTAGAAAACTAATTATGGCTGGAGATTTCAGCCGAAACTGAAGCTGCTGTCTCAAAAAGCCCATCATTCTTGCTAACGGAAGCTACAGAATTTCCCTTTGACTGCGTCATTGCCACAGTCCTGTGTTTGGCTGTCCTTTCTGTTGTAAATGAGAATAGATGAAAGCTGTTGAGCCAAGCCAATAATGAAGGCTAATTTGATGTGATATAATTGATGAACTCTAAATCGTCCCACATTTCCGTCTTGAAACAGTCTGACTGGAGCTCAAAATGCCAGAATACTTTGATTTACACTCTGTCACGTTGATACAGAACATCTGAGTGGCAGCAGCTAAGGATTAACTCTTTCAGAGACTCGTCCATAATTTGTAGCCTGTATTTACAGCAGCCTGGAGAAACAGAGTCAGTCAGTTTGGCATCCTTAGTTAGTGTTGCACAGTAGTCACAATTCTAACAGGAAGAAAAACGTAAGAAATTAGATGCTAGGATAGTAATTTTCCTGGCTGTGGATGTTAGCAGTATACTCTTTACTTTATAATTTGGATTAGGAAGGAATATTTACAGACTGCGAAGCCCACTGCTTCTCAAATTCTCTCTACTTAGAAACTTTTAGGAGCCAAACCTCTTGTGATCTCTGACAGGTTCTATTATCCCCCCCCCAGAAAACTGCTGCTTTGTAGGTAGAGGATTGTCTCTTAAAATAATTCTTTTCTTCCAACTGCTGCAAGCTTCAGATGTCCCCTGGTTTTACCACTCCCTACTATTTTCCAGGCAGTTTCAACCCAGTTCAAACTGCCTGTATTTCCTGCTGAAAGTGTTTCTTCCTCAAAGGCAAGAACTGTGCGGCTGCCATGTTTCCTGAGTACCAGATTCAATGAAGGAAGTCAAAGTCATTGAAACTGAAATAGCTCATCTCTACAGCCTAAGTAACTAGCATTAAAAAGAATAACATCTCACATCTATTTAAATTAATTATATCAAATCTAGCAAAGTTTGTACCAATGAAATGCATTTTTTTTTATCAGTATTGGATTTTATTTCTCTGCCTGGGTAGTAGAATTGCATCTCCTTGAAAGCTTTCCACTCCTCTGCACAGAAGCAGTTGACCATGAGCACAGGCCTTTCCCACTAGCTGACCTGAACATACTAGGTAATGGTGAAATTTAGTCTTTCTCCAGATTAGTTAAAACCTTTTGGGTCTGAAAACCTCAGGAGAACAGGTTTTCTTGCAAAGTTTCTGGCACTTTCTACTGCTTGTCTTATTGAGCAGACTTTCTTGGAGTATTTTGACTCTTTCTGATCCTGGCAAGAACAAAAAATATAGAGTAACAAGTGAAAAATAAGTGGGATGGGGGAAATGGTGTACTTGGAGCATTTTATGGGTTTAGCAGGGGAGCTAAAAGAAAAGCTATTGAGTGGGAGTGGGGTCTCCTTGCCTAGAAGGGAGAAAGGCAGTGTTCATGCTGTAGGGGTGGGGAAGAGGCTGAACGACTGATAAGCATTAGTCTCCTGTCCCTCTTTGCAAGTCATTGAAGTTGACTGTAATTGTGCTCAGTGTTCTAGAAGTTTCAGTTTGCAAACATAGAGAAGCATCCTTCAGGGATGGTGCATGGAGGATTTACTTTCTTTGTGGAAAATGAATGTGCGGCTTAACTATGTTGACAGTGTCCCTTTAGAATGGTCATGGTAATGAGTAATGAGGTTGTGTTTAAAAGGTTTTGTCTACATTTTGGCCTTATCAGTTTACAGATCAGCTCAACTAACAGGTGGTGATAAAGAACTAGATGTAATGATAAAAGCAAACTTACCCTTTATTTAACAGTGTTTACATGATCAATATTTTGTATTTAGCTTCTTTGGTCATTTTTCTTGCTCACATTTTTGTGGATTGAGATAATTTGATCAAAGTAACGGTGTGAAAACTAATATGATGAACAAGAACATATGTGTAAATAACCTGTGGAATAATAATTGCATGAATAATTATTAGAAAGATTGTGAGCAATAGCCATTGTTAGGTCGGGATGTGGGTTGTGGCAGCAGAGTCCAATGGTCACCCTCCATATTGGAAAGCAGGGCTCTGGCTGGCAGGGACAAAACAGACTATGGCAGGCTGCAGTGAACAGCAGTCTCTCATTGCTGTGTGGTGTAATATTTAAATAAAAATAATTTGGGTGTGAAACATAAGTTCTGTGTGCCTTAATAGCAACCAAGGAGGGTTGAATTTCAAAACCACAAAAGGGGACTCAAGTAACCATCTCCCGTTGATTTTCAGTGGGAATGGGGTGCCTAACTCCTAATCGTGCCTGTGAAATTCTTTGCCGGTATATGATTGATCTGTTTTGGAAAGGGCATATTTCCATTGTGAGTGGTGAGGCTAATCTTCTTGGGCGAGATCCTTTTGAAAATCAGCATAGCTCCACTGAAGTGTTTATAATTTGGTTTTAAAATATTTGGTACTTTGAATCGACCAGCACAGGAAACACCACTAATGCCATAATTAAGTCTTGTTTAAAAACCTGTTAATACCTATATTAGGCAGAGTTTAACATCTTTAAAAATATATTAATGGTCAATTAAAAAAACACTTTATTGCTAAGAGTAGAGCTGTCACTTTGAAATCTCAGTTATCTAAGATAAAATAAAATAAATTATAATTGCTCTCATGATAATACTTCTGGATAACATTCAAGATGCTTGATTTCAGAGATGATGGTGTAATAATGTGGATAGGATGAGTTCTGGTTCTATTCATATATGGTTGTTGTTTACTGTATCTACTGCAGTTGTGGATAAGTTAACACAATTTGTAATTCCTTAGAATATGATTTCAAAAGCCTTTTCTTGTTGTGATGCTTTTGTATATAAAGGAAAAGAAGTTCCAAAGATTAGTTTGGGTAATCTAAGCTACATGAAGTTGTCTTTCACATTCTGAAATAATTAATTTTAATCAATATTTTAATGCATTGATTTATAAATAACTGTCCTTGGGCAAACATATTAGGCAGTTTTATGTGGCAACATTATTTTAAAATGTGTAATTAGTGATCTTATTTTTTTTTGCTTTGTACACAGAATTTTTTTGTGCAATAAACATTTTTAAAACTTTCAGTTCTGAACTGAAAATGGTTTTACTGATTAACTGCAAAATAATCACATTTTGCTGAAAGGATTTTTTTAAATCCACTTGATTATCAAGAAAAGTGCAGTGCTGGGATCAGTTAGACCTTCAGGAAGACGTAAGAACCTCCTGAGGAACCTCTAAACTGATTATTGTCAAAAAAACCTATGTAAATACTCAGTAGGAATGCATAGTGCACTAAGTGAAAAACATAACCAGATTAGGTCTCATTTAGAACTTCTTAAGTTAAAAGCCAGTGCATTGTGGTACAGAATTGAAGTTTGAGCTTATTGATTCTTGCCACATACACAAAATATCTTTCTTTAGCAAATTAATTCTTAAGGGTGGGGGAAATCTACAGAAGAATTGATCAGAGCTTTATTGTAACAAGAGCTTCCAGTCATAAAGTACTGGCACAACAAGCAGGACTCAATGTGTCATTTCTTTTGTAATCAGCTGCTTTTCATACACCCACTGTTTAAAGCTAACTTGATTGTACTGTGCATCACTTGGCTATTAAAGCCACAGCATTCATTTCAGTCTGCTTTACATACTGAAAGCTAGATTAATATTTCTCTTATTTAAGAAATATTTATTTTATGTTACTATAGCTAATGTTTTGCACAGTGTGAATAGAAGGTTATTTTAGAGGGCAAGGATTGTGTTCCAGAACCTAAAAAGTATTATTAATCCTGAAGTTAGGGTAGATTCACATTTTGTTCTTTTAGTAGTAACATAAAGTACATTAAATGTCTGTTCCCTGGATCTAGCCACAAAATGACCTTTTCAGTGCTCATCCTTTTTTCTCATTTTGATTTGTTCAGGGGAAATTACAAGCAACTGCTATTTGATTTCCAAAAGGGATACACATCAAGCTGACCTTTTGATACTGTTATTTTTTGGGATGTGTACACTGTACTTTAAGTACGTCTTAGCTGCTGTTTGCTGGACTATGTGTGTAGTTTAAATAACCCTTCATTTCATTCAGAGTAAAGCTAGGACTAGACATACAACTCCCCTCATATTTTCCCATGACAGACTTTTGCACACGCCCCAGATAAGACTTTGTCTACAGGCAATTTTAAAAGAAAGTACCAGAGAATAGAAGAGGGCCTGAGATTTTAAGTCCTTCTATTCTAGTCTGTATAGATTCTTACTCTGATATTACAGTGATAAGCATGATGCATCACTTATATGGCCCCCCATTACTACAGCACCTCACAATTTAATGTATTCGTTCTCATCAGATCCCTGTGAGATAGGGTAGTACTATGACTCCCATTTTATAGATTGGGAACTGAGATGCAGAGAGACTCAGGGTATGTCTACACTGCGATTGGACACCTATGGCTGGCCCATGCAAGCTGGCTTGAGCTAAATTGCTGGCTAATTGCAGTGTAGACGTTAAGGCTCAGGATGCAGCCTGAGCTCTGGGACCTTCTCACCTCACAGGGTCCAAAAGCCTGGGCTCCAGCCTGAGCCTGAATGTTTGCACCTCATTTAAACAGCCCCTTAGCCTGAGCCCCGTGATCCTGAGTCATCTGGCACAGGCCAACCACGTGTAGTGTAGACATATCTTAAAGTATTTGCCCATAGTCACACAGGAAATCTGTTGTAGAGCAGGGACCAGTGCCAGCCTACCTCCTTAACCACTAGACTATCCTGCCTCCTAATATGGCTTTTTTAAGCCACTCCAGTGTGGCTTTTAAAAAATCACTGTTTCACCTCAAAACAAAAGGGTAAAGATTTATTCCACATTAAAAACAGCAGCACATTTCAATCATTTAATGTGTATCTGCTGTTTTCTCAGTGAAATCCGTTGCTCTGGAAGTTCATCAAGTCCAATATGCTATTCTGTGTGCAAATGAGAAGCTGCTCAGCTCCCCCGCCACCTAAGTAGCTAATTTAATTTACAGACGATTGTAACATCCATAGTTACAGCACCAGAGCCTATAGAGAAGTCAATCTTTGTTCTGTGCAAATTAAAAGTAATTAAACAAATGGTCAATGCTACGCTGAAGTATTGCTATGTGTGATTCACTTAGTCTGGCAATAAGAATTTAACATTTTTAAAGAGAATTAAACTATGCTCCTAAATAAAATGCATTTAATCTTCATGATAGGTCAGGTCAACTGTGTAGCCATGTAGCCCATGTATTGATTGAATGTAACAATCTGAAAATTAATGTACAGAGAATGACCAGACTTCCTGGCTTACCAAAAATATCATTTTCTAGGGCTATGCATGTGTCTTTATAAGCCCTCATGCAATCTAATCAGCTGGTTGGTCAGACGAATCCTTTCCTACTGTGCTTTCTTGTAGAGGCTTTGATATCCCTGCCCATGGGAGGATCCAGCACCTTATGAAACTCAGGTGCAGCAGATTCTGATGGAACTTTATGTGCCCCTACAGACTCCACATAAACTACATATACAGGATGCTGACATGCAATGGAGTCTAGGATGTAGCAACCCAGTGGCATGTAGTTCAGTCGGGAGGTGGTAGGTGACACGTAAGGTCTCAGCACAGAAATGGTGGGGGCCTCACTGCCCTAAATTAGGAAGGAGAGGAGGCCAGGTTGTTATTGCAGAGGATTAGAATATTGGTCATAAGTGAACAGAAATTACAGAAGGTGTAGAAGGGAGATATGGCATTATTCCCCACCTGTAAGAACTACCCCCTACACAGTGTCCCCTCCAGCTGCCATACCATCCTACACCTTCTAGAACAAGTTGCTGATGATGCCCTGCCGTCTAACTGCACAGAGTAAAACTCTTCTATAGTCAGATGCTCCAGATAACAAAACTCCTCCTACCTGGCCTCCCATGGTGAATGCCCCCTACCTAATTCTCCTCATTTGAGCCATTTCTCTCTCACGCGCGTGCACGCACGTAAGCCCAGAGAAATGTCTTCTCATTTGAGCCCCACACTCATCTGCTATAACCTTCTTGCACACTCTAGAAAAGTCACACTCATCCCAATTAACCTGCCAAAAGCCTCACAGACCACACATCAGCATCAAGTTCCGCAAATCCATTGCCCTAGCTACCAACACTCCTCCTCCCCCTAGACCAAGTACCCTCTCCAAGATGCAAAACAGTTCTATAGTATATGGCATGTGTTGTCTATGTGTCTGTCAGCTAGATTCTTATACGGCACCTGTCGACATAATATTTAAGTGTATGCAGTTAGTCTACATGTCTCCAAAACTTCCTTGAACCCCAAGACAAGCCCTCTACCCTAAAAACCCACTCTCCGTTGTCAGAAGCTTCCTGCACATAATTTCCAACTCTGATTGTAGTATTAAGAGTAGTGTCAGAGTTTTCAGTTTCAAAATCTTGTGACTCTTGAAGAATGTCAGTTAATGTGCAACCAAGACAATTTACACCTCTCTCAGTCTAAAAAATGTGTTGTACCTTATCAAAGTCTTCTGAATAAATGGTTTGCCATAACATTTGTACTGAAAAATTGTGGAAGGAAAAATGCTGGTCAGAAAATGGAATTTCTGTTCCATGTGAAATTCCAACATTTAAAAAAAATATTTTGAATATGAACAAAAAGTGAAAATTTTGAAATTTCCTACAAAATGAAAATTCAGAAAAATTTCAATTTGGGACTATCAAAACATTTTGATAATGTAGAAAGATTATAATACCAGCTAATATAAAATATATTGTAATTAAAATTCTTTGTATATAATATAAAAGTCAAAATGAAAACATTTTTATCAGGATGTTTCAGCATTATCAAAACAAAACATTTTAGTATATTGAAACAAAAAGATAAAACCTAAAATGAATCATTTTCACTTTTTTCTATTAACCTTTGTTGCACGGGAATCTATTGCAACATTTAGATTTCATAAAATTGTATGTTCTGATGGAAAGCTGTTCTGTCAGAGTTTTTTCAACCAGCTCTAAAAATAAACTTTATACTTTGCTAAATATCTTGTCATTTACAGTTATTATAGGTTAAGAAACAGACACTATATCAAAGATATTTGTGAAACCTTTATACCAAATCTCAAGCTGTAGGAAAATAAACGTGGGCTGTAGTAACGTAGTTACATAGTAACAAAGGGATGGGAGATGGAATTTATATTTTATTGAATCACGCCTTGATTGTGCTAGAAATGGTGTTTTTGGAAACTGTTCTGAAATTACATAGTGTTTGAAGTAATAAGAACTTTGTGACCTGTTTTTTACACTATATAAACATCTTAATGTTCTTCATTAGTGATAATGTTTAATTATACAGTTCCAAGGAACACTGTGATAGTAGAATATGAGTTAATTACCATTCATTGGAGTCACTGTGTTGTTTCCGCAAAATAATACAAATAAGTAATTAACTCATCTTGCCACTGGATTTGGGACTTACTGAGATTTAAAGTGATTGTAAAAGTTCAAATCGACTGTGTTGGTAGTTAGACAAACTGCTCAATGCAAATAGCAGTCCACAGTTATTTTGTCAATGAAACAATTAATCTTTGATTCTTCGATTGTTTAAAGTGAGTATTTTAGAGCATGATGATTTCTGAATATGATCCCAGCCAGGGCCTTGTCAAGCCAGGCCTTAAAAACCTCTAAGGAAGGAGATTCCACCACCTCCCAAGGTAACCCATTCCAGTGCTTTACCACCCTCCTAGTGAAATAGCTTTTCCTAATATCCAAACTAGACCTCCCCCACTGCAACTTGCGGCCATTGCTCCTTGTTCTGTCATCTGCCACCACTGAGAACAGCCTAGCTCCATCCTCTTTGGAACCCCCTCTTGAGGTAGTTGAAGGCTGATATCAAATCCCCCCTCACTCTTCTTTTCTGCAGAGTAAATAAGCCCAGTTCCCTCAGCCTCTCCTCATAAATCATGTGCCCCAGCCCCCAATCATTTTCATTGCCCTCCGCTGGACTCTCTCCAGTTTGTCCACATCCTTTCTGTAGTGGGGGAGCCTAAAACTGGTCAAAATACTCCAGATGTGGCCTCACCAGTGCCTAATAGAGGGGAATAATCACTTTTATCGATCTGCTGGCAGTGATCCTACTAATGTAGCCCAATATGCCATTAGCCTTCTTGGCAACAAGGGCACGCTGCTGACTCATAGCCAGCTTCTCGTCCACTGTAATCCCCAGGTCCTTTTCTGCAGGACTGCCACTTAGCCAGTTGGTCCCCAGCCTGTAGCAATGCATGGGATTCTTCTGTCCTAAGTGCAGGACTCTGCACTTGTCCTTGTTGAACCTCATCATATTTCTTTTGCCCCAATCCTTCAATATGTCTATGTCATGTCTATGTCTATGCCTACCCTCCAGCATATCTACCTCTCCCCCCAACTTAGTGTCATCCGTGATCTTGCTGAGGGTGCATCCAGATCATTAATGAAGATGTTGAACAAAACCGATCCCTGGGGTACTTCGCTTGATACCAGCTGCCAACTAGACATTTAGCCATTGATCACTACCCACTGATCCAGATGATCTAGCCAGCTTTCTATCCACCTTATTAGTCCATTCTCCAATCCATACTTCTTTAACTTGCTAGCAAGAATACTGTGGGAGACCGTATCAAAAGCTTTGCTAAAGTGAAAGTATATCACGTCCACCACTTTCCCCATATCCACAGAGCCAGTTATCTCATCATAGAAGGCAATCACGTTCTCTTCCCCACCCCATTGCCCCCAGATGGTTTGCTGATGGGGTTCTGAAGTGTCTGAAAGAACTGAAGCTCTGAAGAGTCCTGGTGATACATACTGCATGCCATGGTCACGCTGTTAAGACTTGAGATCAGGGCCGGCGCTTCCATTTAGGCGA
This sequence comes from Mauremys reevesii, assembly GCF_016161935.1. NCBI lineage: Eukaryota > Metazoa > Chordata > Testudines > Geoemydidae > Mauremys > Mauremys reevesii. The sequence goes on from NC_052629.1 coordinate 13,498,587, forward strand.
CCTAGGCGGCCGCCTAGGGCGCCAGGATTTGGGGGGCGGCAATTCAGCGGCGGGGGGTCCTTCCGTGCTCCGGGTCTTCGGCGGCAATTCTGCAGTGGGTCCTTCACTCGCTCTGGGACCCGCCGCCGAAGTGCCCCGAAGACCGGGAGCGCGGAAGGACCTCCGCTTAGGGCGCCAAAACCCCTGGCGCCGCTCCTGCTTGAGATATCATCTTTGAGAACAGATCAGAGGGGAATGTGTTTTGATGTGTGTGCTAATGTATAGAAAATGTTATGTTGAAACCTTATATTTGAATGTTTGTAACAGAAACAAAAGAGGGAAGTCTACATGAGTCACAGTAGTAGATTTACTGTCTAATAACTTTTGTTTAGTATAGTATTCCAAATAACATTTACAATGTTTAACACTATTTGCAATGCATTGAGAGTGTATTAAATATTTGTGGTACTAAGAAAGCATACAGTATCCTTTCTCTGAAATTTATTGGGAACTATTTACATCCATTTATCAGCATTTTATACATGATAGCCTCGAGCTTTCAGTGCTGTGTAATGCTTTTTTCAGAAGTCCTGAAAAGAGAAAACTCTGGCCTGTGGTTCAGCAAAGAGTTAGGCCTTGTCTACACAACAGGGAAAATTCGATCTAAGCTATGCAATTTGAGTTACGTGAAAAGCATAACTCAGATTGACATAGTTTAGACCTACTTCCCATGGGGTCCACACTACGCAATGTAGATGGGAAATGCTCTCCTGTTGACTGCCCCTACTTGATTCGGAGGAGTACAGGAGTTGACAGGGTGTGTGTCCCCCTCAAATGTGTTGAGTTTAACAGCTGAGCACACACACTCCTTCAAGGAAAAATGTGTAATGTGGGAAGCAGGGGATACTCATGCAATATTCTATATAAATCAGTTACACTCCCCATTTCTGGCACCTCAGCTTAAGGGCTTGTCTTCCCTACTACCTGATCTGCACTGTTTTTGTACTGACATAACTATTTTGGTTAGGTCTATGACATTTACCAAAATAGTAATACTGGTACAACCCCTAGTGTTGACATAGTTATACTTGTCTAAAGTGTAGGCCTGGCTTGATGTGAATAATTGGACATAAGATGGGGCTTCATTTCTTGGGAGACAGAATTGAGGAGGTTAATAGATCAGCGGGCTGAAAACAGAATGTCTGTGCTATTTAAGATAGGTAAATAGGTCCGTAAGCTAAGAGACAGAATGTCTGTAATAGCTAAGATAAGAAGGAATACACAGGGAACTATCTACAAGGGACAAGATAACAATTGTTAAGTCAGAAATGTAAAGACAAGGTAAAGGGTTAGTAATGCTGTTACCTAAGGTTTTTGGCAGTGTCAGGAATATATTAATGGGGACATTGTTTTTTTTTGTTTAATAAATGATGGGCACAAGCAAGTGTGCTTTTACCTAAAGCAACTTTTTATTAGGTTTTAAGCACACACACATGTATGCTGTCGCGCTAGTTTCAGAACATTCCAAAACATTTATATTCACCTAAAGTCTGAGATGGTTTCAAGGAAACAGCTGCCAGCCTTCCAGGGGCCCTCCTTCCATCCAGCTGCTGGGGATGTTTTGGTGCCAGATCCTTGCCCAAAGAAAAGCTTCCTTGGGCTGTTCCAAAGCACACTTCTAACTAAACTTTTTATAGATTTTTAAAACAAAGTATATAACTTATAGTAGCCCCAAATAGGCTAACAATTTCCCTATCAATAGCCAATAACAATTTATTATTTTTTTATTAGCAAAGCAGCTTCAGCAAAAACCCTTACAAATACAAACCACCAGAATTAAGGTCAGCTTTTTACATTTCCCCCTCTTTTAATGAATCTGCCCTTTCACATTATTTATTTTATTCAGTAAAACCACAGCTTGCAGCTGTTTTTGTTCTGTCTGCCTAAGCAAGGCCAAATTATTTCTATCGGTATCCTCACTTCCAGCTTATGGGGCAGGGCTAAGAGCACAAGATGGCTGCAAGTTACGTCAAATCCAGTTCTCTCTCAACAATGCGAGGACTGACCATGCTGTACGGGGATTGGTTCCTACAAAGTAATCAAGCCCAATGAATAGTAAATGCTATGTGATGTGTATATAAAGGAAGAGGGTTTCTTTGTAACCTTGGATGTGTGGTATACCCTGTACCCACCCTCTACACTTGAGCATGACGAACTTGAGTGTAGTTTGACTGTATGGCAATAAAGAAACTTCAGTGATGAGTTCGAAGTTAAGCTGAGTTCTTGGGAACTGAGTGGATAAGGCCTCAGAAGCTAGCCAACCATAAAGTTGCCTTCTAGCAATGTGGCTTTTTCTTTTAATATGGGAATAAATTATAATTGTATAAACACTGGCACAACTACATCCACCCTAGGGGATTGTACCATTTTGACTATACCAGTATAGTTTAAATGGTACATTTTTTGTGTGTAAACTTTAGTTGAAACTCGTATTGACATCAAAGTCAGCAAACATTTTGTTTCCATAAGAATTGATCTATGACTTTAGGAATTGGCCATCTCTTTAGAAGGAGGATTAAAATATCACACACAAAAATCCACCAATCCTCCAATTTGAATACAGTTTTTTGTGACTTCAAAACAGTCATTTGAAGGAATAATGTATATTAACAAACCATCATGTTAATTAAGAGGCAGATTTTGACATATAAATGAAGGCTTGTGTCCTTGAATAGCCTCACTCATATCCAAACATTTTTTGCAGGCACCACAGCTAATATGAACTCTTAACCAATGGGCTGAATCCTAGCTGAGGTCATGTCACAAGATTCTGGGACTTCCAAAATCAGTGATAAAAACACAGCACAGGATGGATTAAGAGGAAGCAGCTAAAGGGGCAGAATTGGTTTCTGTTGCTTAATAAGAATATTATCCTGTACTCTGATCATGGGTTTGATTCTTTTTTCGTTGACATAATCGGATAAATCTAGAAAATTATATTTAATATTTGAATTTGTTATTTGAGCTCATAATTGAAGACTGAGGGATGAAGTCTATGTTGTTTCTTAGTAAATTCTATTAGTTAATTTGAGTCAGTAGGAGCATAGCTGTTTGTTACAATGTTTTCAAATAAACTTAAAATAATGTGTGTAGCAATTTTGGTTGTCTGATCTTTATTTCATAAGACATCTTGAACAACCTGATGGAACAGCTTTTTGAGTCAAACAAATGACACTGGATGACTCTTACATTTAAAATGTGTTCTTGTGGTATGAAAGTAATTTACCATGTTATGATAAATGCATAACTTGATTCCTTATCTTTCATTTGTCCCAAGGAATTACTGGCAAAAGGAAAATCAGTAGTCAAATATCCGTGCCAGGATTTAAAAAAAATGACTAGTGTTTTAGGGTGCTTCAGTTTTTGCTTGACCACCTTGAGACATATCAAGGAGGCTGATTGTCAAAGGATGGTTGCTCAGCAGTTCATGAAAATCAGGCCCCTTGCGATATCTCAAAAGTTGAGGCACTTTCTAAAGTTTTGGTCCTCCTTTATAATTGCATGCATATGTTAAAAAATGTTACATAGCATCTCCCCCCAACAATATCATGACAATGATGGACTAGGGAACATGCTCCACACAGCCTGAGGTGAATAAAAAGAGTCCATGTGGCTTGTACTAATCACATAGCAAGAATGAGGTTGGCATTTTCTTCCCTCCCTCTCCTCCTTCATATCCTTCCTGAAGGCTCATGTCTCTTAAGTTCCTTTTAGATTCTTCTTCTTCTCACCACCCTGCTGTCTTTTTGGCCTGACTTACTGTCAAGTGATAAGATATTAATATTTTTTCAAGGAGCTGAGTGTACAACAAATCATGTCCCATGATCTTTTAGTGTTGAAAACCCCTTGCTTCCCATATCCTTCTGCCCTTTGGCATTCTTCCCTGTACTCTAGTTAATGCACATTTTAAGCTCTTTAGGGCAGAGACCTAATGTTTGTAACATGCCAGCCACACTCATGGCATAGTAGAAATGACAAATAATAATAATAAGTTTGCTGACCACTAATCCTGCTCTGAAATGGAAGAATGTTGCCGCTTAGATATCAGCAAATGTTATTTTGTATCTGAGAAGCTTTGTTTCATTTTGTACTTCAAAAAATAATTGTTCTTTGGGTATTAACCTGATGCTGAATAAATAATGTCTGATGTATATGTTAACATTTTATTGTAACTTTGCCTAAATAAAAAGTTTTTTTTTAAATAATCATTTTGGTTATCAAATTACTAATTGAATCCATCTGATATCTCTGAATGCAAACTCTTAGAGTAAAGTTAGAAATGATTGTCCTCAGAATTTTCTTTCCCATACCAGGGAAGTTTGAGATGAAAAAGCAACCTGATTAGGTGATTTCTGGCTGCACTGATAAATCAGACAGTAAAAGGAGTGATATTTCAGAGATTTAGGAATTTGTCAGTTGACTTCCCACAATCAATCAGCCTTTAAACATTTGAGAAGATAATTATGCTGGTTTTGTTTTGGGGAGTGTGTGTGTGTGTTTAATGGGGGTCAGGTGGTGAGATCAAGGTATATGTTACAATTATACTTTTGTATGTGTTTTTATAAAGACATTAACTTCTTCAAATTATATTATGGACAGGGCCAGCTCCAGGGTTTTTGCCACCCCAAGCTTCATTCTTCGGCGGCAATTTGGCGGTGGGTCCTTCCCTCCGAGAGGGACTGAGGTACCTGCCGCTGAATTGCTGCCAAAGACCCGGATGTGCTGCCCCTTCCCATTGGCCGCCCCAAGCACCTGCTTGCTGCGCTGGTGCCTGGAGCCAGCCCTGATTATGGGCCTGATCCTGGTTCCAGTGACATTACTAGTAAAACTGCCAGGGCTGTAAGCCCTGTGTAATGGTGTTTTATGAGAAAACAGAGAAAGGAGATGGATATGGTGAATTTAGCACCCAATAATTTCATAGTTTTACTGGATAAAATTCTATGGTCTATGTTATGCTGGAGAGCAGACTAGAAGATCATACTGCTCCTTTCTGGCTGTAAAATCTATGAATACACAATATTGATTAATAGTAATTATTGACTGAGAGCTTTCTGAGTTCATTTTTAAATGAATTACTTGTCTGTTTTTAATCTAGATATTCAAAATATGCTTTTGTTCAGTCTGAATATACAGTATGTAGTTTCGCCCACAGACCTATCAATTATTCAAAGGGAATGACAAATGGGGCCCAATTCTGCAAATACTTCCTACCAGGTGCAATGCACATTGACAGGATCAGAATTTAGGATCATACTGGTTATCAGTTAGGTGACAATCACATTATTTTCATTTTAATGTCAACAATGATATTTTATATTTATGAGAAAAAATTAAAATACATATTGAGAACAAAAATGCATGAGAAATGTTATGAATGTACTTTACAGCATTGTAACAGGCATTAAATCAAGAGCATTAAATAATAAGCTGCCTTCAGGTATTTGCTTGTATACCCTCTATTATCTCAAAGGGAATTTCATGAACAGTATGTCACAGTGCTGACAGCATTTACATTCAAAGGCCAGTGTCTAATATTTTAAGCTATGCAAGGAAATAGTAGAGGAAAACCCCCCAAGAAAATGGAACCTAGATCTTTTCTCAAAGCATTTTTGTGAGCATTTTGCTTTTTCTAGATGCTGTCACATCTTCTTCATTTGAAGGAGTACCCAACTTTAATTGCACAACTTTAAATATTTAATAGAGCTTTTATTAGTTGCACAGAACCAGAGAAGTAAAAGTTGTAATATCTTGTTCTGGTCATCATTTTTATTCATCATGGTTTAATGAATATTATAATTACAGGTTGAGGAAGAAATATAAATTAGCTTTGTGGTATTGGTTGAGACTTATGTGCTCACTGGCATGTGCACAAGGGACTGTATGAGCATAACTGAGGTTTTTCAGCACATTGGCACAAGCTCCCCAATACCAACACGGTATTCTTCATGTTTAAATAATTGGAGAAGAGCTGCTATATATAAATTGTAAGCACTGACACTAATAACTCTGTCTGGCTTCAGTACAAAAAAGCATGGGGAATTTGAAGGCTGAATAGACTTGTTCTTGGCAGGTGTTCATTCTCTGATTTATCAATGAAGTTAAACTTCAAATAACTATCTTTTCCTACCATTTCACATATTTGCTTCCAGCTTGAAGAAACACCTACATTATTTGGAGTGGCCAGGAAGACGGGCAGTTATTTGGAGTACATTTCAGTTGACTTGAGGGGGAAAGACCATTTGTAGACAACAAATGCCCTTTCATTTCAGCCCTCAAATAAATATTGTGTGGTGATAATGTAATAATTTCTATCTTTAGTATTCTAGACGTGGCTACATGCATGCTTCCGATATTGTTACATTGTAATTGGATGTAAAGTAAAACAGATGAATACTTTTACATTATTTTTTAAAATGCTTTGTTAAAACATCATTTTTCCCCCATCAGCAACTTATGCGGGAGCGACAGCAGATGGCCAGCCGTCCCTTTGCTTCTGTCGATGTAGCACTGGAAGTAGGAGCTGAGCAAACAGACTTTCTACGAGGGCCATTAGAGGTAGGAACAGTGGTGCTGACAAGGGACCATTGTGATTTGCATATTTATATTGCTAGTCTCATCTGCATCTGCTTCTGAAACCAAGCAGAGTCTGATTACCCAGAGCTGACAAGTCTCAGCTACATATGTTATGCCATTTTCAAGGAGCATAGTTTTAATAGTATGACATGAGTTGTAACAAAAGCCACTGGAGAATCTATTAGCCTAGGCTAGAGTGACAATCAGTTCACCTGGCAGCCCTTTCTTGATGGATGAGTGCCGAAGGAATAGAAGATACAGGTATTAACAAGGAAACAAACCTGATGTTTAGTCCTTAGAGTACACAGTGCCCTCTAGTTAACAATTCACATCTATCTTAATTAACAGAGATTACTGTAAAAAAACAAAAACCCCAAAATGCTGTGAGTTGAATTTCAATATTGTTGTTTTATTTGTGAGGTTTAAAGGACACAATATATAACACATGTTTTCATTTGTGGTTAATGGCTATATTATTACATCCTTTTATTGTAAACACTATACACTGAAAGAGAAATCATAATATGCAAGGCAATGCAATATTGGAATAGTGCAATAATGCATGAAATGGATTCTGGAAATTTCACCTGAAAATAGAGAGAGAATAATATGATATTAAATGAATATCTAATCAAGGCTGCCTTTTTGGTAGATTATATTTACTGTATTTCTTTACATTTATTTACAATATTATGTTCACGGTTATTACTTTCTTATTTATGGTGAAACTTGGGAGTGAGGTGGGATAACTGAAATTTTTCCAGAATTGTTGGCAGTTCCTCTTAAATTCAAAGCTTCTCTTGCTTTTCTAAATAGCCTCTTTCAATGGAAGATTAAAAACAGTCTGTCAGACCTCTAAGGTTCTTGGAGGAGTGGACAATGTGAAAAGCAGAGTCATGATATTTTAAAAAATCATGTATTCTGAACCTTATCAAATTGAGGTGCTCTCTCCTGCTACTAGATAGGAGGCAATAGTAATTGTTCTTGCTAACATAATTTGGGTACTTTAAATATAGAATGCATAAAAATTCACTATCCTTGCCAAGAAGCTTTGCTGTTTTGTGACCAAGCATTGCAGCACTCAGTGCCCCCACCTGCAGCAGCCTTACACTTTTCCCTTATCTTGAAATGGAAGAAGCTTCCAGTTACTGAGACTTAAGACTCAAGATCCCTGTGCCGTAGTTTCAAGTTAATTGACATTTTGAAGTTTGTGTAATTCTGTTTCAGAACATTTTAGTTCCGTTCTTTTTTGGGGTGGGGAAAGAATGGATGGAAGGTGGGAATGCCTAACTTTGATTGTTTTCATACTGCAAATTTAATTAAAACTTTAGAAGTGAACATCTAACATTAATTGCTATGTTTTCTTCTATGACATCTTTTATTTAGCAAGTAATAGAGGTGGAAACTGAAATACTTCAGTTATGTTTTTACAGTTTTTTCAGGGTTTTTTTCCTCCTACTCTAAGCATGTTCTGGTAATTGTTTTAGTACTCACTGTGAGTTGTATTTTGTCTGATATATATATGCACACACACACACACACATACAGAATAGAGACTATTTGAAGTTTTCCTAGCATTACAGTACACTGTAGTCTGTACTAAAACAATGTGATCATGAAGATTAAATGAAAATGATGCAATTTATTGATTGGCCCATGCAGTTTACTGTGTAAGAAAGAGATAAATTAAAATTACATTACAGGTCTATCTTGAACTTCCAAAAGCAAGGTAATAAAAGTTACAGCTGCCACTCTATTCTCGAGTCTCAGCTTTCTATTAGGTTATAAGTGGATTTAGATAAGTATGTGGATAGCTGCACTGCAATACTTAAGCACAAAAGGGCACAATAAAAATAGATCAGCAGCCATAGTTCCATTTTTGTTGGATTAAGTTAAATTCCCAACATTATTTTCATATTGCTACGCTATTAATGCACATTGTGTTTCTTTAACTTTATATATATATAAAGTAAAAATGAAAAAATATACAGTAACTTCCCCCAAAAAATGTTGTAATGGCACTTACATTGACAAACTAAGAGCTCCCATTATAATGTCGATAACTGTGAGATGCTTTCATTGCAACCCCTGCCCCAACCTTCCATTGACATTGTATCTGATTCATGGGTGCTTTGGACCAGATATAAAGTCAATGACACAGTGGCTATTCTTTTATTGACACTGTAATAACTCTAGTGCTTCCAATGACATTTTATTGATCCGTTGGTCCTTTGGAAACAATATAATGTCACTGGAACCATTATATACAGTACTGCAGGTCTCCCACACAAATTGCACAGTAAGAATACTGCTCATTAATATTGTCTAGCTTACATGTTGTGAATTTACATGAGAACTGTGCATTAATATTGATGATCCAATACAGTGTCAATACATCTGCATGTATACACAGTACTTCCAGTGTGATATACAGTGACATTTCATTGGATCCCATCTTATTGTGCAAATTGCATCTGAAAATATTGTAAGGTTTTATTTTGCAAAATTGTCTCATTTATCTAGAATTGGCAAAAATATATCTTATAATTTGAGACTTTTGGTACTGTTTGGCCAGTCTCAGTTTTTTAAATAAATAACTGGTTCAAATAGCAAAAAAAGAATTCCATGGACTTTGATCATCCTTGTGCCTTTTTTACAACCACCTGCATTTGCAATAGCTGAGTAGAAAGTACTGAAAAACCAAGTTTGATGGACATGCTTAATCCTCATAATTTTTCTGCTGTTTTTGACTCTGTTTATCATTATCTCCTCCTCAACATTGTCAGTGCACTTTTCTGATACTGTCCATCATCCTCTATGTCCATTTACTCAGCATCTTCTTCCTTCTGCCTCTCACAGCTTATGGGGTTTTCCAGGGCCTTATCGTTGGCCACTGCTCTGTCCACTTTATACCCTATCTCTAAGTTGTCTCATCCGTTCATGTACCTTCAACTGCTGATGATTCAGAAATCTACCTCTACAACACTGATATATTGCCTTTCATCCAATCTGTCATCTTGGCCTGTCTTTCTGGCATTTCCTCTTGGATGTCTCATCATCCCCTTAAATTTAACATAGCCCAAACCAAACTACTTATCTTCCCTCCCATTCCCCTTAACTGTCAATGTTAACAGCAATATCATCCTTCCTATCACTCAAGTCCACAATCTGAAGGTTATTTTTGACTCCTATAACTTCTTTACTCCACACATCCAGGCCATTTCCAAATCCTGTTGCTTCTTGCTCCTCACTCGATCCAAGATCCATCCTTTTACTTCCATCACAATCGCTAAACCATTTAGGGACTCTTTAGATTCTGAGCTCATTCGCCAGGCCTCTGCTCCTTCTATGTACAAGTCCATTTTGAGAACCCACTTCCACCATGCTGCTTACAGTGATTCTAGTTGACATGTACATTGTTTAAAAAAAAATACATTTTGTTTCCCATTCCCCCTAAGCTCTGTCCTTAGATTGTGAGCTTCATGTCTGCCTGGAGGCACTTAGCACACAGTGAGCACTATTATAAACAAACCATATACAATAATAATTAATTGGTCCCTAAACTGCCGTACCACCGTAGGCCAAAGGAAAAAGAATCATTGCCTGAGGAAGAGCTGAGTAAGGATTTGGCCCCATTGTAATAAAAATATACATCTGGTTTCTGCACTTCATAAACTGGACATAGTTTTTGCCAAATCAATGCTCCTTATTTAATATTGTTGTATATAAATGTGTGGTTGTCTTCTTAGTCACATCCAATAGACTTATTGAATTTCTGGTAGCCACTTAGGCCCAGATCCACAAATGTACTTAGGTGCCTAAGTCTCAGGTTTAGGCTCATAAGTCACAATTGTGGCTCCACTGCAATCCACCAAACCCTGAAGGAACCTAACTTCACTCAGCACCGAAGTTTTCAAAGTAAAAGTTCCCTAGGCATCTAAGTTTCAGCCTTTTAGCATGTGCACTACTCCCTCTCTTTAGGCATCTGGATGCCTATCTCTTGCCTAAGCCCCAGAGTGGTTCACAAACTTGGGGAAAACATTTGGCCGCCTAAGTCACATGTGGGGCCCAATCTGGCAGGCATGCTCAGAGGTTGCCTACTGGATTGGGTCCCATTCAAAATCCATCCAAAGCAGGCAGTGGTGGTGCCTCCAATGAGTGTTCGACTTCGGATAAATAATTAAACAGTTGTTAGAACAGAGAGAGAGAGAGAGAGTGTGACTGTGTAGTTCAGTGATTAGGGCACTGCCTGGGAGGTGGGAGGCTCTGAGTCCAGACCTCATGCTTCAATCGTTCTTTCATTATTTACCCACAGTGGAACAGCTTCAACGGGGGAGATCAAGGGAGCCCCACATCAGAATATGCCATAGCTCAGTGGTTAGAGCACTCTCCTGAGAAGTGGGAAACACCTGTTCAAATGTTTTCTCCCCCTCTGGCAGACAGGGGAAGGAATTGAACCTGGGTCTCCCACATCACAGGCAAGTGCTCTAACTGCTGGGACCGCGGCTTCTGCTGCATAGAGTGAGGCAGATGCCTAACTCATTCCCACAAGAAGCAGCTTAGGCACCTAAGCCATCTGACTCCAGGTGGCTGGGTTCCATACATGGGTTGGTAAGCGGAGCTAGGCATATTCCTGCAGCCTGGACCTAGGTACCTATCTCCATGAGAGGGGTGGGCTTAGCACACACTCTTCTGGCTGGCATCTCCCACTGGCTAGCTTAGGCAGCTTCCCTCCTAGAGTGCTGGCTTACATGGGTCGCATTCCTAGGTGCCGATCTCCCCACATTCATTATATAGGGAGCCTAGGTGCCTAAGTAGGCTTTGTGTATCACAGGAACTATACTCATTTTTCTAGGCCCTGTTGTGCTCAGCATTGCAATGCTGAAGTCCCTTTGTAGATCCCACCTTTAGTAATTAACTGAACCCCACGTAGGCACTTCAGATTTCCATGTATGCATTTAATTACTTCTGTCAAGTTAAAGGGGGCTCAAGAATTATAGAATTAAAAGAAGATCTAGTCTTATTTCTTTTATTCAGCAGTTAGAAGCATTTACAGTACATTGAATGGTTTTTAATTTCAAGGAGTCATTGTAGGTCTAAGGCAAAGATCAAAATGTTGTTTCCCATTTAGTTCAGTGGGAAAGTTAGAATCCTTGCCTCCAGTCCAGTGACTGTCATTTTGCCATAAATGGTTATTAAGAAATAAGGGTGATTTGCTAAAGTACAATAAGATCCAGTAGTTGGGCTTTGTGATTTTTGATAATTGAAGTTTATTCTAATAGGATATTTATTGTTTTCCCCTGCCAATAAAGTGTCAGGTTTTTTTTAACTTGCTTTGCAAACAAATCCAGTTAAACTGGGTTTACTTTCTTGTTTAATTTAAATAATTTAATGAGCAATTTTAAAAAGCACAACCTAAGCATACTTGATTATTTTGTACAAAATTAAGCTGGTAGCATGCTTTATCAGCATTACACTTTATTGTGATGAAGCAGCTGGTGTTTCCAAAACTCTCCCCTCAGAGTTTGAATTCTGTTTCTCTAATCAGTCCACTTTCATTCCTGGGGGAAGAATATTTCTTCTTGTCTCCCTCCACTTCGGATTGCCCCATTGCTCTGTCACTGAACATCATGGTCCTTGTTGTCTTCTGTGCTGACACAACATTACACTGCTTTGGCAGTGTAGCGTGGCCGTAAGTAAATATTGTTTACTCTCATTTTAAGGCCCCTTTTCCCTGCCAGATTTGGGTAAAATGGCCTTAATGTAATTGAGAATCGGGCCCTTTGCTTTTCTTCTTCTAGGATGATTCATAGCTAGTTTCTGCTTTGGACGATTTATATGTAAACGTCATCTAATTTTCCTTTCTGTGCACTTTCTGAATTTTTCATTTCCCCTCATTTTTTTTCTCTCTTGATAGTCCTGGCTACACCATATTTTTCTACTATTGAATATTTCAAATTCCCTCTTTAGCCAATGGCACCACTTCTGCTATCATTTGCCTTGTCTCATACCCACACTTTTCTTGCATGGTCAGAAACTGTGGAGTTATCTTTGTCCCTGAACTTTGTTTTTACCTCTGACACCACCTTTGACTAAATTAGCTTATTGTCCTCTCTGGACCATGATGTAAGTAGTCCTAACCCTGATCTTTTTTCCTTCTAAAATCCTTATTCATGCCTTAATTATTCCTTGTCTTGACTATTGTACTACCATATTTTGTAGTCTTTCTAAATCCATGCACTCTAAACTTCAGGGGTCCAGAATAATGTGGTCGGATGATACTCCTGCTACAAGAAAAAGGAAACTATATCAGCTTATTCTCTGTCACTTTGTCTGGCTTTCTACCATATCCAAATCCAATTCAAAATTGCCTTTCTGCTTTACAGCACTTACACTGATTTGTTGTACACTTTGACCTCTAACATGCTGTGCCTACTCCCCTGCCCACTCACTCTGTTCATCCAGTCTTTGTTTTCTCTTTCTTTTTCCTGTAACTCTGCATGGCTAGAAGTCGCCCTTTCGATTGTGCTGCCTCATTTATGTGGAAAACTTTTTGTCTCCCAGACTACTGAATCACTTTATTTTAAATCTTGCTTTAAAACCTTTCTTTTCGCTCTAGCTAATGACTGATACTCTCTGAATAGCCTTTTGTCATATGGTCTAAGAAGGATGCTATATGAAAAATAAATATATATGATCATTCTTTTATTATAGTAGAGCACCCACCTAGGAAGAGAACAATTTAATCCTTCTAATAACTCCTCCCTCATACAGTGTACTTTATATTTTTCTATACAAGAGAAAAAGCATAACAAGTGTTTGTCTTAAAATTAAATTTAATAGGTTTCACACTGTATTTTTTTCCAGGTACCGTGGTCATGTACAATCATAGAATCATAGAGCCATAGGGTTAGAAAGGATTGCAAGGGTTATTTAGTCTAACCCCTTGCCAAGATGCAGGATTTGTTGTGTCTAAAAGTAGAGTAATATAATGCTGCTAAGACCTAATGACCTTAAATTGGCATAAATGTTTTGTTGCTCTCTTTTTAGATTTATATCTAGACGTATATGGAAGTCATGAGTCTATTACTCAAAGTACAGAATTAATCTAGATACTGTGCATGCTGGTCACCGAGTTATGATGCCTTGTATCCTGTGTACCACCTCTGTTAAACACAAAGTGGAAAAAGTGAAGCCTATAGCCTGGAATCAGGCCAACAATATTTCAAATTTTAAAATGTTATTTCTTTTTTTTGGCATATGAGAAATCTACTAATAGTGAATGTCTGCCTGGAAAAAGTTGCCTAATTCACCCTTTTCACCCTGCGTCACCTTGTAAATAGGACAATATCATTGTGATTTTGATTTTTGTTAAAAACCTGCTTGTCTGAAAACTGGTACATGTCTTGATAAAGTTCATGCACCTAACTTTGGAAAATGAACATACAGTTTTGTAATCTATAATGTTATATTATTTATCCAATTTCTAAGACTCCGGAAAACACATTTTTGAAACTCAGAGAGCTAGAGCCTGATTATTTATTTACCTAGAGTGACTTTACACCCCTGTGACTGTGTAGAGATGCCTGAAAAGAGGGTGTAATAGGCTAGTGTAAATGAGAATCAGGCCCTAATATTTTAATATTAATAGCAGCATAAAGCTGCGTCATGTTAACTATATAGTCTATAAGATCTGTGAATTCACTTTCAATACTAAATGTCTAGTTCTGTTCGGATTGTTTATCAAAAGGTATCCTTCTGCCTCACAAAGTTTATTTTGCACACATACTATATAATTGCTACAAAAATTGCTTGGCTGGAAATATAGGATTTGGATTGAACAGAATTGCCAACAAATTTCATGCTCGACTGGAACAATTAGCAGAAATTTTGGTTGACTGATTAAATGTAGGTGTTTCAGCAATTTTGCTTTGGTATGAGTAGAGTTTATTAATTAAATTATTGGTTTGTGGCTATTTCTAAATTAACAGAATCAAAATATATAATCTGATTGTTTTCAAGCATAAGAAAACTGTGTGTGTATATGTGTAAACTTTGTGAATAAATGACATTGTAGATGTCCTATATTCAGTAGAATTAATAAGTAGAATGCTGCCAACATCTTATTTCATTAGAAAGATACAAGGTTCACTGAGTTCAAAGCAAAAGATATGTATCTCTACCTCCAGGGCTGCTGTTATATAAATGAGAGATTTAACAAAGTATGTGCATGGGAATCTTGCCTTGGGATATAGTAAATACATGGCCATGAGACTCCTCCAGAACAGTTTTCAACTGAACACACCAAAGTATGGAAATGAATGATAACATCAGGGTAAATAAAGAGAATGTAAGTTGAAATTCTCCTACATCTACTATGAAGTGGGTCTATGTGTCTGTACATAACGCCATAAACCTAATTTGCACAGGCCATTACTTAACAGGGGGATAGTCCATCCCAGTGCTTTCCGCCATCAGTAAGATAATTTATTAGATCAAGAGAGTGTCTATCATAATGGTTTTTGTGTACATCAGCTCTTTAAAAATTAATACGACGTGATGATGTATATGTTTTACTAACCTTGAAATAGGGAGTTGCTCTTTTTATAAAGAGAGAAGAAAATGACTTTCACTGTTTTCTCTCTCTCCAGTTGGTACTAGCTATTGTATACGGTATTGTTGTTTGTTTTCTGGTGACTTGTAGTATTTAATTACCTTTACATGAGAGTGCTATGCCCTTTAATTACCTTTACATTTAGCTCAGTGTTATGCCCTTACTCTGTACTTGAGTCTTGGCACTTCCTGTCAACAGCAATATATACTGAGACTACAATGGACAGAAGCAACTATTAGATCACTTGTAGTTGTCATGTCATGACATTCAACCAACAAATAAAAAATGTAGCCTTCTTTTAATTCTCCTCAAGTAACTTACCAACATGATTGTATTGGTAGATACTCTGATAGGTTATGCCAGTTCTCACTGGCGTTTCAGCATTCCATAAACTGCTGTCAAGCTAAATTCAAGTCTGAAACGAATGTGAACTCATTGATACTGGCAATGCAGAGTCGGAAGCTGTGCATACTGAGTTTAACAGGTCAATAAATTTTAGTGGTAAATCTGAAGAGTTGTCTATTATTTAAAAGGTCATAAAATTGTTAGAAGTTGAAAGAAAATTGACCAAACCAGAACTGAGGCACTAACGGTATTGTTTTTCTATATTTTGTTTTTCAAAAGAGGAATCTGTGGGGTTTTCTGCTTGTAAAGCTGCTTTGGGGATCGAGGGATTTTGTGTATTATATACTGTAATAAGGTGTATGTAATATAGGCAGTTGGACTCTGGTGGAGCTGGGAGGATCAGTTCAGTAGCTTTGTATTAGGGCTAGCTCTTTATTTAAAAAAGTGAAAAAGGAAAAAAGAAGTATGAGTTCTGTGCTTGCTTCCAGTTCCAAATCCAGTATATTTTCCAAGTCCATACGTTTTCTCACAACAGACCGTAAAACATTATTGTTCAGTGGTGTGAAGCTGTATGATGTTTTACTAAATATGCATGAAATAAGGCTTTCATTTAGTTCATCTGTGCTACATAATATCTTTAGTATGATTTCATTAAACAAAAAAAGGTACTTTCCAAGGGCTTTTCCATATACAATATCCTTTGCATTATGACCTTGTGCATATCTTTATTGTCCAGCTTTCAGTAAGAAACTGATAAATTTAGGGGGGACGCCTGTTGTCAGCTTGTAATCTCAAGTGCCCAAGCCTGTAAAACATTTTTTTTTAATGAGTAAATATTGAACCAGCTGGAGCTAATACATCAGGTTATTGTTCTGAAAGTAAAAGCTAAACTGAAGTATTTATAAAAGTCTTGAATTATTTCAGTACCACAAATACCTTAATGTTTGCTGTGTCATTAAAGTCATCTTGCAGTAGGGAGAAAATTATACAGTAACATTTTTTTTGTAATAACTATTTCTAAAAATTCTATGATGCAAAAAGAATCAAAAGTAGCCCCCCACACAGTAACATAGCGAGGTATCTGTTTGGTACTAGATCAGAAAAAGTCACCCATTGACTCTCAAATACCATTTGGGAATAAAACAAATAAACAAGGGTGAGCTATTCTTTTATAATCTCCACTACATGAACCGAAAGAGTCTGCTTTGCTGAAGACATTTTTGAGATCACAGCCTTGGGGGTATGGCTGCAGTAGACTGTCTTTATTTTATATTTTACATCAAACATATTTTCATCTGATATTAAAAGACATATTGTAGGTAGTTGTTTTGCTATGAATATAACCAAATTAAATAAACAAAATTCTTTGAATATGAATTCTATTGCAAAAAACAAATTCTTCTTCAAGTGGTTGCTGATGAGCATTTCATTCAGGCGTGTACATAAGAACATAAACATAAGAACATAAGAAAGGCCGTACCGGGTCAGACCAAAGGTCCATCTAGCCCAGTATCTGTCTACCGACAGTGGCCAATGCCAGGTGCCCCTGAGGGAGTGAACCTAACAGGCAATGATCAAGTGATCTCTCTCCTGCCATCCATCTCCATCCTCTGACGAACAGAGGCTAGGGACACCATTCTTACCCATCCTGGCTAATAGCCATTTATGGACTTAGCCACCATGAATTTATCCAGTCCCCTTTTAAACATTGTTATAGTCCTAGACTTCACAACCTCCTCAGGTAAGGAATTCCACAAGTTGACTGTGCGCTGCGTGAAGAAGAACTTCCTTTTATTTGTTTTAAACCTGCTGCCTATTAATTTCATTTGGTGACCCCTAGTTCTTGTATTATGGGAATAAGTAAATAACTTTTCCTTATCCACTTTCTCAACATCATTCATGATTTTATATACCTCTATCATGTCCCCCCTTAGTCTCCTCTTTTCCAAACTGAAGAGTCCTAGCCTCTTTAATCTTTCCTCATATGGGACCCTCTCTAAACCCCTAATCATTTTAGTTGCTCTTTTCTGAACCTTTTCTAGTGCTAGAATATCTTTTTGAGGTGAGGAGACCACATCTGTACACAGTATTCGAGATGTGGGCGTACCATGGATTTATATAAGGGCAATAATATATTCTCAGTCTTATTCTCTATCCCCTTTTTAATGATTCCTAACATCCTGTTTGCTTTTTTGATCGCCTCTGCACACTGCGTGGACATCTTCAGAGAACTATCCACAATGACTCCAAGATCTTTTTCCTGACTCGTTGTAGCTAAATTAGCCCCCATCATGTTGTATGTATAGTTGGGGTTATTTTTTCCAATGTGCATTACTTTACATTTATCCACATTAAATTTCATTTGCCATTTTGTTGCCCAATCACTTAGTTTTGTGAGATCTTTTTGAAGTTCTTCACAATCTGCTTTGGTCTTAACTATCTTGAGTAGTTTAGTATCATCTGCAAACTTTGCCACCTCACTGTTTACCCCTTTCTCCAGATCATTTATGAATAAATTGAATAGGATTGGTCCTAGGACTGACCCTTAGGGAACACCACTAGTTACCCCTCTCCATTCTGAGAATTTACCATTAATTCCTACCCTTTGTTCCCTGTCCTTTAACCAGTTCTCAATCCATGAAAGGACCTTTCCTTTTATCCCATGACAGCTTAATTTACGTAAGAGCCTTTGGTGAGGGACCTTGTCAAAGGCTTTCTGGAAATCTAAGTACACTATGTCCACCGGATCCCCCTTGTCCACATGTTTGTTGACCCCTTCAAAGAACTCTAATAGATTAGTAAGACACGATTTCCCTTTACAGAAACCATGTGTACCAAAGCCAGAGAACTTTGCTTAGCATTGTTAGGATAGATAGTCATCCTTGTGAGATGTCCTCACCAGGATTTAAACATTGTTCATCGTGGGGGGTGGCTCTTCTCAATAGCAACTCCCACACATGGTGCATGGTGTGCCTGGGAGAAGGACACGTTAAAAATGGTGCTCCATCTGCAGATTGTTCAAGAAAAGAATGCAGGTGGTAAGGATCTTGTGCCACAGGCTTCATGGTATGGAGCAGGCCAGGAGGCTCACTTCAGTGCTTGGGACTGCCACATATTCTCCGGCCCCTCAGACAACTTAGGAACTCTAGCAAGCCAGTGGTCCTTGGCCAAGCTCTGATGCTTCCCTCAGGCAGAAGAGAGATCGTTCTCCTTCCTAGGGTCCTCCGAGAAAAAGGTCTTCAAAACGGATCACAGACACTCCTTTTTAAGGAGAAGTGCAGACCGGCACCATGATTTTTACGGTACACAGGATGGAGCTTGGTCATCTACCAATTCTCTGGTACCGAGGCACCATCAGCTGGACGCTCTCCCGTTGACTCTGATACTGTATGTCAGATGCCCACTGAGTCTGGTACCAATGACATTGGTACCGGCTATTTCCACACCATTAGTGTACCATGCAGTGTCAGTGCTTTGCCTCTCTGTTCCTGACTCTCCAATTATTCAGGATGTATGCAGTGTTGTTCTAGCCATGTTGATCCGAGGATATTAGCGAGACAAGGTGGATGTGGTAATATCTTTTATTGGACCAAGCTCTGTGTAAGCTCAAAAGCTTCTCTCTATCACCAACAGAAGTTGGTCTAATAAAACATATTATCTCACCCATTTTGTCTCCCAATTATTCAGGAGTATTCAGCTTCTGGGACTTCTTATGTGCGGTCCTGGATTGATTGCAAACTTGTCTCAGTTGTCAGCACCATCTTTGGCACTGCCTAAGAGACAGAGTGGGAAATTGAAGTCGGCCTCAATAATGAGGAGCCCATTGGCACAGTCACGAACTTCTGTACCACAGATGACTGCAATGCAGACCACATCTACAGGATGGGTACCAACCCTGGTTTTGGTGCCACCTTCTGTTTCGGTACCATGTAGGAGTGTGATGCCTCTGCCAGTCCTTAAAACATTGACTTCTCTATCTACCTTGTACTGATGCAACCAGTGTTATTGGGCTTCAGACAAGGCTGGATGTTTGCTTGCTCCACGTGGGGTGGTTCCCCCCTTGCCTCCAATAACTTGGTGGGGGATTGTTGGGATCGAGCTTGGGGACGTCCTCCCTCCTCCCTTGTTTTCGAGACATGTTCTCGTAGCTTGTTGAGACCTCCAATGGATCACAATCAGTACTGAGATTGGCACCACTCCCACAATAGAGACAGGGGCTTTTGGCCCACTGCCTACTGGCCACCAATGCTATATCCCTATCTTCAGTGACCTTGTTGGAATCCATGGGACGTTCCTCAGTCTGTAAAGTCCCGATCCTCAACCCGCTCCAGGGCATGGTCGCACAGCCAACCCGTGGTATCCCTCTCCAGCCATCTATTTTGCAGACTCAGATGGAGTCTGGAGGTTCAGCCAGGGTTGCTTATACAAGGACTTGTGCTGCTGCAGGAGGTTCCAGTGGTACTGCTTCTTTCATCTTCCTTAACACCAGCTATCTCTGCAGTACAGGAATCTTCCTCTCCAGTGGCTGAGGGTTTTAAGTTACACCAGGATCTCCTGTGGTGAATGTCTTCAGCCTTAGGTATTCAGGTTGAGTTTGTGTGTGAAAATACCACAAGTTGGTGAACATTCTTCAGTCCTCAGCCCTGGGGAGAGTTGCTCTCCCTATAAATGAAGCACTGTTAGTACCTGCTAAGACTTTGTGGCATACCCCAGCTTCCTTCCTCCTACAGTGAAGCACACTGACAAGTGGCATTACATTCCTATGCAGGGTTTCCAGTGTTTCTGTTCTCATCTGGCCCCTAACTCAGCAGCTAATGAGAGATCCTGGGAAGGGAGATATAAATCCACGCCCAAGGACAAAAAGTCTAAGAGGCTGGATCTCGTGGGGAGAAAAAAATTATTTGACTGTGTTCTTATAAATACACATTGGAAATCCGCAGGTGCTGTTACTGAAATATAATTTTGTGAATTGCAAATCTATAGCCAAATTGATGAACACGTTTCCTGAATACTTCAGGAAAGAATTCAGGTGTTTATTGCAGAAGGTCACCTGGTTGCCAGGGCATCTTTGCAGTCGGCGCTGGACATAGTGGCTGCAGCTTCCAGAGTTATGGCTTCAGCAGTCATGATGAACAAGAACTCGTGGTTGCAGAACTCTGGCATAGCTCCAGAGGTCCAGTAGAGCATAAACACCAACCTTTCCAGGCTTGTTTTTTGTTTTCTGACAGAATGGATGAGACTTTACATTTGTTTAAGGACTCTGCATTCAGTGGGAGTTTATATCCCAGCAACAGCAGGAGCAAGTGGTATTTCTGGCAGATGCTTGATCTGTCAAGGCATCAAGACAACTTCAGGGAGGGGCATAAGTTGCACAACAGAACACATTCTGGGTCTAACTTAACCAGCCAGCCCATCCTCCCCAAGCTTTGGGCAAGCAACCATTTAGACGGCTAGCCCGAGAGCAGCGTTCCAGTTGTGAACTTCCTGCCATTCGGAGATAGGCTTTCTCACATCCACGATGCTTGGGATGCGGTAACCGCAGACAAATGTGTCATGAGCACTGTTGGATTGTGTTATACCATTCAATTTCTGTCCATTCCCCGCTTCCCACTCCCTACCCATCCGTTCTCAGGGACCCCTTCACTGCTCCTATCGCAGGTCCAGACTTTGCAGGCTTGAGGCCTGGCTCAATATGATGTGTCACTCAAATTGTCAGTCATTGGATGGTCTAGTTCAGCGGTTCTCAAACTTTAGCAACCCAAGAACCCCCATTTTGATTTTAAAATGTTTGCAGACTGCCAAGATCGCTTCTAATTTTCCCCTGGGGTGCTCAAACCCTGCTTAGCCCTAGGTCCCGCTCCCACTTCACCCTTTCCCCCAAGGTCCCACCCCACCTCTTCTGACCCCTGCTCCACTCCTGCCCCTCCTCTTCCCCACCCCTTTCTGCCCCCTCCCCTGAGCATACCCCATCCCCGCTCTTCCCCCTCCCTTCCAGCGCCTCCTGCATTCCGCTGAACATGTTCCCTGGCATGCAGTGGGCACTGGGAGGGAGGAGGAGGAGTTGATCAGCAGGGCTTGCGGCCCCAGACATGACTCGCAGACTCCGTGGAGTACCCTCGTGGACCCCCAGGGTTCCGCGTACACCAGTTTGAGAACTGCTGGCCTAGTGCATGGGTTGTCACGTGTCTTGCAGTCTCTTGTGTGGTGGAGAGATCGAATCAATATTTGTGGAGGTGATCAAGGATCAAAGCACAGGAGGCTAGAGCCTTGCTAGTGCACTCATCTAGCAGTTAGTGAGCCCTCTGGTCCCTGCTTCCACACAGTCCCCAAACACACAATCCCTAATAGACCACACTGTAAATTTTAAGCAAGCCAAAAGAAAAATCAGAGACAAACAAGCTCACTTACCCCAAGAATTAGTGCTTGCTCTTTCTTCAGCAGGGGATCTCCTTCTCAAACTCCCTGTTTGCTGACCCCTGTTCGCTTGACATTCATTGGATGTGAGATGGTGCTTAGAATTTTACCTAGGGAGGACTAAGCCTTTTCAGGCATCACCTTGAATTTTTGTCTACTATGTGGATCGAATGAAGGGTCAGGTGGTCTCTGCACAGATGATTTCAAGGCGGATAACTTCCTGCATCACAACAGCATATGAAGTAGCTCAGACCATACCTTTGTAGAAATTATGGGCTCATTCAATAAGGGCCCAAGCAACATCGATAACATTCCTCAGCGATGCTTCAATACTGGAAATTTGCAGAGCTGCTACTTGGTCTTCTGTACATACTTTTACCAAGCACTATACTATTACCGCTGCATCTAGGTGAGATGCAAACTTTGGGAAGGCGGTTCTGCAATCATTGTTTAAGTAGGCTGAGCCTCACCTCCTATGAGTTCTGCTTGTAAGTCACCTGTGTGGAATACATGTCTGCAACCGAAGAAAAACGGTTACTTACATGTGCGATAACTGTTGTTCTTTGATGGGTTCAGACATGTATTCCATGACCCACCTTCCATCCCTTTTGCACAGGAGTGCCTACTCTTGACGTTCAGTGTGAAGGACCTGAGGTGGTTGGGGTGGCATTGCCCTTAAATAGCATAGGGATGGGCTAAGCGCCACAGGGCACGAGTGCCCCCTCCTCCGATGGGTACTGCTAGGCAAAGTTGTCTGGGTGTGTGCACATCTGAGTAGAATAAACATGTTGAAAACCAACAGCTACAGTACAGGTTTTTACCACCCCATATTCCAGTGCAACTTTAGGGCTCAATTGTGTAAGAGGAAGGGGCAGCATGTTGTTTGAATCACAGTCTCTCCCTCACTCACCTTCTGCTCAGGAGAAAGAGTCAAACGCATCCGGTCTATGCACCATGCAGTATATGTTTCCGAGTGCCTTGATAAAGCTATCCTAGTGAGTGTGTTAGGGAGGGGAGCCAAGGTCCACCCTCTACCTGCCCCTTTCTGCTTCCTCCCATCTTTCTGCATGAGGGGAGGATGTAGCAGCCCAGTGGAGAGTGTGTCCCATCATGTATTGCTACTCATGATGCAGGTAGCTGACACACTAGTTGGGTCACAGTTTTTTCTTTCAGAATTATAATAACGCCTGGAAGTATTTTAATGCAGCACAGTGCATTTAATGTAGTGCAATGAAATGCAGAATAACTTCAAAAAATGTCCTTGAATGTTCATATAAAAGAAAAACCAAGTTGTTTTTCCATCCCCCAATGCACCCTAGGGATAGATGTCTTACTAAAAGGGAACTGCAAACGCTATATTCAGCTTTCCTTAAAGTATTTCGTGTATCATTTCTGTTTTATTAGGAATTTTCTATGGGCCTGATTCATTGCCATTTGCAGTAAATGAGAGTCTTTCCATTATGATTCTTTCTGTGTGATTATTGTACTATATGATAGTCTTCTTTAGCACTCCTTTTCATCTGTCGGGCAAAAATGCCATTTAAATATATATTTTATTATAAATATTTGTAGGTTAATTTTTCCATGTCAATCGCAACTGAGATTACAATAATTTTAATCTTCTTATTAACAAACCATAAAGGACTCTATCTGATAATATAGCTAAGTCATTTCTCTTTCATGGAGAAGTCTACTATATTATGGATTTTTTTTCCTCTACACATTTTAAGATGTGAATGAGATGAAAGTATGAGTGTCAGAAGAAATAGCATGTGCATATTTAGGATTTAGATTAAAAAAAAGAGTGTTGCAGAAGCTGCTTTGTCATAAAAGTGGAAGTTAGAAACTGTCACAATGAGTAAATTGGGCAGAGTAAGAGCGCAGGGTGAAAGGTAACTGGTAATGCAGAAACTTTGACAGGGCCTCAGCACTATTTCCAAGAGCTGGGAAGTGAATGATGCCTTTTTAAGTTTCCAAGGATGTTCAGTATAAAAATTGATCATATGTTATGCTAACTTCATGATCTAAACAATGATTGTGTTCATAGAAAGATTTTGGTCAATTGGTGAATCCCTTCCATATTATTGTTCATTTATTAACTCAATCCCAATGTAACTCCGATTTAGTACATCTCTACCTCTATATAACGCTGTCCTTGGGAGCCAAAAAATCTTACCACGTTATAGGTGAAACCGTGTTATATCGAACTTGCTTTGATCCACCGGAGTGCGCAGCCCCGCCCCCACGGAGCACTGCTTTACCGTGTTATATCCGAATTCGTGTTATATCAGGTGGCGTTATATCGAGGTAGCAGTGTAATTTGTATTGCTTATTCTTAGTAAAATGTGTAGTGTAGGTAGTTTTAGGGAAAAGCTTAATTGATTTTAAGATTTTTTTTCAGAATAAAAACCATAGAACACATAAAGTTGGTTCTTCTGTCATAGACTCATAGACTTTGAGGTCAGAAGGGACCATTATGATCATCTAGTCTGACCTCCTGCACAACACAGGCCACAGAATCTCACCCATCCACTTCTATAACAAACCCCTAGCCTATGTCTGAGTTATTGAAGTCCCCAAATTGCGGTTTGAAGACCTCAAGCTGCAGAGAATCCTCCAGCAAGTGACCCATGCCCCATGCTGCAGAGGAAGGCGAAAAACCTCCAGGGCCTCTGCCAATCTGCCCTGGAGGAAAATTCCTCCAAAACTGCATCAGAGTCATAAAGTATCACAGAGCCCCGGGGCTCTGTTCCTAAAATGATACCTTTATCGCTCACACTTCTTAGTTCTTATGAACTAAATAATGTTACTATCTTTCAATGAAAAGGATAATCAGGTGTAAATCCATTAGTTAAAATAAGTTATTGTGCAAGATCGTTTATGGTCAAGAAGAGGTGTTTTACATTCACTATCTACTAACTGTGTTTCTTTTACATATAAATCTGCATCCCAATAATAAATTCTCACATCTTCTGACACAAATTTCATAGAATTAGTTGCCCAAATATTTTCTTTTGTGTTTGGGGGGTGGGAAGGCAGGGAGGAAAGTCTGGCATCTGATCAGTTTTGGCACTGACTTCAGTGGAGGCAGGATTGGGCCTTTATATTTCAAGTGTCAAGTATCAGAGGGGTAGCCGTGTTAGTCTGGATCTGTAAAAGAAGCAAAGAATCCTGAGGCACCTTATAGACTAACAGACGTTTTGGAGCATGAGCTTTCGTGGGTGAATACCCACTTCGTCATGCATCCGACGAAGTGGGTATTCACCCATGAAAGCTCACGCTCCAAAACGTCTGTTAGTCTATAAGGTGCCACAGGATTCTTTGCTTATATTTCACGTGTATTTTTCCCAAAGATTTTTAAGGATTAAGGCTGCATTTTGTAAGAATTTACCTTGTTTTTGCCAAATTTTGAATTATTTTCTTAAGAAAGGAAAAATCTTATCACATGTTTTCTGGCAGCATATCTCTGGGGACATGACAACATTTTGGGGGAAAATGTGGTGTTCTCCCTGCCTTGAGCCTTGTTTAGTTATGCTTGTGCAAAGTAGGTGTAAAATGCTACCATTCCTATCTGGTACCTTTCTACACACACTTTACCAGTAACTTTGCAGAGGGATAAATGACTACACAAGATGTAAGGCAATAAAGAACCATTCCCTTTCATCACACCTCTTTCCCTCCCTCCCTCCCTCACTGTCCACTTGCTTTTGAAGATGTACCTATCAATATGAAGGGGAGATTAGGGGAAAAGCTATTGTACTCAGCAGATGTTGCATGTGAACAATGTATGCTCTAGAGGGAAAACAAAGTAATTCACGTCTCTTTGCAATAAGCTTCAAAGAACGTTGAGACCACAATCATTCATCTTTATGTAAAAGCGTGTTTCCAAAGAACTGCTTGTAGATCTCCCAAGATATGACATGTTCATTGACAAACAGTATATTGAGGAACATGTCACAGGACCAAAGCCATAACCTCAAAAGGCTAGACTCAGTTCTTCTGTCTTCAGCTCCATTGTGTATACTCATTTATATTCTCAACAGGAACCAACATAACTACAGTGCGTTTAGTGTAGGCAATTCACAGTGAACTTTGAGACTTATCTGTGACAGTTGAAAAGCGACTTCTCTAAACTAGTGGGGGATTCGTAGAGGACACCTCCAGTTGCATCAGTCTTTCTTATAATTCATTAGCAAATGTTATTTAACTTTGAGAACGGAGAGAGTTGTATGAGTCCTAAATCATAACTCTATTTTGTTGAGAAAGTTAAGCTGTTGCTGGTTCTCAGTGGCACATTGATTTCTAGGACTAGCATCTAACACATTACAATATAAAATAAACAATTTGTGAAGCATTTAGCACTAAGGTTTGAATAGCAATAGTGCAACCTACAGTATATTTACTTTTCAGTCTGTCTACACTTACTTTATAAATAGATTCACTCTCTTCTTAAATATAGCTGCATCTCTTCTGTTTTTCATCCCTGCAGTAAAACAGTGGGATTGATTTTCCACTGTATTGCACTATATGTAGGCAGCTGCACCTGTGTTCTGTTTTATTCTTCTACTAAGCTTGTTATACTATGATGATGAATCCTGTATCAGAGCACCTTCCAGTAGTGCATTGAGCAATGTGACTAATATCCATCCCATGTTTGTTCTCTCATCTTCTCCACAGGAGGAGAAGAGTTTGCAGTGGAATGTTTTGTTTTGGTAATTTTTTTGTTATTGTTTTTAAATAAACTGGTTGCTATGTGTTTGCATTAGCGAAGGCCAGTCAAAGAAATGCATCTTGCACCTCCAGCGAAAGGTGGTGAGGTTTGTGATGAATGGTCCTCAGTTCCTGTGGGAGTTCATTCCATAGTTTTACACCTGTCTCCTGCACAGATGAGCTTTCCCCTCATTGTAGAAGGTTGGAAAGTTCCATTGTGCCAGAGGAGTGGAGTTGCTGACCATGGTCTTTATCCCAGAAGTTTAGGCAGTCATTTAGATATCCTAGACCCTGGAGAGTAAGGATAAGTCTGCACTGAAGCTGGGTGTGAGCATCCCACCCTGGCTAAACAGACTTGTGCTAGCAATCAAACTAGAATTCTGAAAATTACAGTGTGGATGTTGTGGCTCGTTCTGGAACTTGGTCTAGGGATCAGGTGGGCTTAAGAGCCTGAGCTCCAGCCCAAGCTGCAACATTAATACTGCTATGTTTAATGCACTAGCTTGAGCCCCTTTAGCACATGTCTGTCTACCCAGGGTAGAAGGCTCGCACCCAGCCTTAGTCTCTGGCTGAGGCCTGAGTAAAGTTGATGTAAGTTGCTTATGTAAACTAGAGCAGCCATGAGGCTGCTGTAATGAAAAATTGAAAGCTCCTGTACAGGGACCTTACTTAGTAACAACATCTCACAGTGCTGCATAGCTGTTCTGCAAGTGATATCCCCTGGTGAGACATATGTCTCTCTTCCTGTTACCCTCCCTGCAGTACGTTTTCTGTTCAAGATTTTAGCCTGGTATGTAGATGATGGAAATTGCTGCATTTGACTTTGTCTAGTATGGAGGATTGCTTTCTCAGCGTGTATTTGCATGTTGCAATATGTGGTTACTAACTTTGGGGAACATTACAGAGGCTCTCACATGGGAGTGTGAGCTTTTGGTGGTTTGTTTTTTGTTTTTCCAGAGGGGCATTTTTCTTATGTGATTTATTCAGCATTTGTCTTAGGAACTGATTTTGCCTATTTTCACATACAGCCAGCTGGGATACTTTCCCCCTTTTGGTTCTCCCTAAACAAAAATGAGAGGACCATCAATTCAGGAATTAAAATTCCCCTGTGAGTCACTGGTGCAGAGAACAGGGAATGGACAGATGGTGATGGAGATGTGGCACACTTTTGGCTCTTCCCAGTACCCTGAAGAATGTCTATCTGCTGGTGTGCATTTCTGGTGTAAAAGTCACTGGAGAATGAGAATAGTGTAATTTGGGCCCTGGTCCTGCACACACATAGGCACATGCTTAACTTTACTCACACGAGTAGTTCCATTGACTTAATTGGAACAACTTGCATACTTAAAGTTAAGCATGTTTGTAAGTGCTTGCAGCACCAGGGATATAGTCAATTACTGTGCATTGGAATTTACCCACAGAACTGCAGGAATAGTACTCACTTTGCACATGCAACCCAGGACCAAACCCAGTCCATAGACTGTTCAAAGAGGTTATGCTGTAAGTAATATGAAATAATCACACCTGAGTAAAAATGAGATTGCATTGGTTTATTAGAAGAGTGTCTATGCAGCTCGCTACATTAATATGAATTGTATAGACTGCATATTAACTGTAAATTAAAAGAAATGAAATCTCTGTTGGATAGATGCTACTTTTTGTGTTCTGCTGTTTATACAGGTATATGATCTATTTTTAGAGATATTTTAAAAATCTACATCGAATGCAGTCATAGAAGTACTTAATCTTTATTGCAGTATTGGCACAGTTTTTCTCAGTGGGAAGTGCCAATGAGGAAAGTATGTAAACAGGTTTAATTAAGAGTCATATAGAGAACCCTTTTCAGGTTGTGTTAGGAAACTCACTTTCAACAGCTTAACAAAGAGATCATAAGCAATTTGAAATCAGTGAGACATAAGGAATGGTACCCCATTGTCTGTAGATCTCTAACAAACTGCAGTAATTGAGAAAGTAACCTTGACATCTTTCAGCTGAGGTATGGATATCCACAGTTTATTATATTTCAGACAGTATCCATTACCAGAGATGTAGGGCCAAATGAACTCTAATGTTGCACTCTTCACAAGACATTCCATAGCTAGCAATAACATTAAGATGATGCTCTTAAAATAAGAATTTCAATTATGAGGCAGATGAAGCTATGAAAAAAAATGACAGCTTTAATGAGCAGTTGGCGTTAGTATCCATTTGATAAGGAACAGAGTTATCATAGATACTGAGGGGAAACCAAAGACAGCCTGCAGCCTTTTCCTATTGTGTCAGGTTGCCTACTGATGATAACAGAATGGAGTTCAAGTTAATTTCAGTTCACTTCCTCTGTGATCTCAGGATGTTGACACCACAGAGCAGCTTTCTCTTTTAGAAAGGTAAAAAAAAATGAAAAAATAATCATATTTAGATTTTCTAAAGCACTTTATTTTGCTGTTTCAGGGGCTAGTAAGTGTCATCATCCCTATGCAACGGGGTGGGACTTCTACCCATCCAGGACAGGGTGAAGCCTCTGGGCACCTTGACTGAGGCCACTCAGGGAGGACGAACATCCTATAAGGTCTCCACTAGGTTGAAATCAAAGAGAAAAATCAAAGAGAGGGAAAATGCAGCTGGGACTGATAACATATTGGGCCCTACAGGGAAAGAAAGCAGTGACTGGTTTTGAAGGAAGAGATATTTTCTCCTGCGTGGGGCAGTTTTGATTTTTTATAACCCCAAAAGGGAAGGAATGACAGGTTTTATTTTCTGTTCTATTCACAGCACTGGGTTTGAAATACCCTAGTTTGCAGATTCGCACGTTTACAAATGAAAACAGGATCTTAGAGAAGAAAATTAACCCCAAGCAAATTTAGAACGTAAGGACGGCCATACTGGGTCAGACCAAAGATCCATCAAGCCCAGTATCCTGTCCTCCGACAGTGGCCAATGCTAGGTGCCCCAGAGGGAATGAACAGAATAAGTAATCATCAAGTGATCCATTCCCTGTCACCCATTCCCAGCTTCTGGCAAACAGAGGCTAGGGACACCATTCCTGCCCATCCTGGGCTAAGAGCCATTGATGGACCTATCCTTCATGAATCTGTCTAGCTCCCTTTTGAACCCCGTTATAGTATTGGCCTTCACAACACCCTGTGGCAAGGAGTTTCAGAGGTTGACAGTGCATTTACTTTTCAGTGTTCTTAGTTGTAGGCCACGCACTACTCTCCAGGCTAGCAATGCATGACACATTGGAAACTACATTTATGGAATGGAGCAGAGCAGTGGCTCTGCCACATTCTGCTTTGTTCCAGACACTGCATTAAGCCCCTCTGCACAGCCTGGTACAAATCATTTTTCTTTATTTCTCTGACATTGTTTCCCCAGGATGTATATCCGCACATATTTTCCATGACCTACACAGCACAGTTTGCCTGGCAGATACGTCTCCATTTCAATAGAACATTTCCTTGCACCCTCTTAGTTCACAAACTTAAAAAATATATATTTTAGTACAAATTGGTCTGCTCTGTGTAGACCTACCAAAGGGGTCTCTGAACTTTATTGGGAGTGTTCCGGGGGAAAGCCTGTGTGTTGCAATCTAGCCTTAGAGACTACATGATGCCTTGGGGAAAGGGTGGGAGACTTCCTCCTGCAGGGAGAGCAGGTGGTGGACTCCATTTTGGGAAAAGGAGTGAGACTGCTGCTGTGGAGCGCTGTCCATATCAGAAGCTGCTGCTAGGAAGCCAGAAGCTGCTGCTGGGAGCCTGCTGAATCTTTGATCGAGCAGGGAGCCTCAGAGGCTGTTGATGGCTTCACTGGAGCCAGAGCGGAGACTGTTGCTGCGCTGACTGAGGTGGGCCTGCGGTGAAGAACCATGAGTAACCCTCCTCTGGGTTGGGAAAGTATTTGCAATGGAAGGGGCACAGCAGAGAGACTGAGTCTGAGGAGAGGCAGAGTGATCTTCCCACCGAACAAGGACCCAGAGCTGCTGACATTTGGTGGGGCCCGCTCCAATTGTCAGAGGGGTTGTGCAGCTTGTTGCCTTGGTTGGACTGATGCACAGACCCAACAGAGCGCTGTCTCCTGCTGCAGATCTTCCAGCGCGCCCACGCAAACGTCTAGGACTGTGCAGTCCAGAGGAGTGCACACCCCAGGGTGGGGTAAATGGTGGCAGTGTAAATGCCAGTTAGATACGTTTCATTTGTTACTGTATACTGTATTTGTTAATTGATTTTATTCAGTTGCCCACTGTGGATTTAAATTAGTAGTGACACGTAATCTTAGACTGTTATAACCTGTTTTTTGAAGTTGTTAAGTAAAGATGTGAACTTTAATGTAAGTATATTGAATGTATATTATTTATAATTGGTATTTTTGAGTTACATCCATGCCACAGATTATATTATTATTATTTATTATTAGAATAGCTTTATTCCTGGAGGTTCCCAAGGCACACCATTGAGTGTGTACGGGGCCAGCAAGGTGGAGGCACCGCCAATTTTAAATTCCTTTATGAGTAAAGGGACTGCAGTAGAGGGTGAATAAAGGATTCCCACCTATCCAACATCACCACTGGGATACTCAGGATCTTCTTAATGTCACCAACATCGGGCGTGCAGGCACACAGGTGAGTGTTGCCTGCTCCCGAGTAAGCCAGGGCGGAAAAGGGGGTTACATATATAATATATGCTCTTTAAAGGTTTGTTCACTATTCAATCATACAATTCCAGACTTCACTAGGAGGAGGAAAATCAGTGTTTTCTTTCCTCGGCTGTTTCAACCTGCACTGGTGATGTGACTTTGTTAAAAATACTAAAAAGGAATAATAGAGTAACTGTGGGGGGAAAAATATCTCTCTCTTAATCTGTTTTGCATAAAGGAGGTCTAGAGAGTCTTTTCTAGGATTAGAGCCGCCTTGTAAAAAGGAGCACATGGAATATTTTATTCACTTGACTTGATAAATTACTGCAATGCTGTTAAAACAGAAATATTGTCTGTTAACAGTGGCAGGAGGGCCCTTCAGGCTGAGATTAGGGGTTGTGATAACAGGGCGAAGGGTTCTGCTGTGGGTTATTGGCGCATCAGCAGAACAAGGAGGCAGTGGCTGCCTCAGAGGAGAAGTGCAGCCATTGAATAAGGAGGCACCACCAAGACCCAGCATCACCTCCATTTGCAAAACCTGGATCCATCACTGTCTGTAAAGAGAAGATACAAGATTCTTTAGTAATGCTTTCAGCAAAATCCATAGGATTAGAATATGCTGTGTGACCAAATTGGTTAATACAGTATCACAAACAGGAAAATTATGTAATAAAAGGGCTGATCACTGTTAAAAGCAACAATATCAATGGAATAAAATCTGCTTTCTTTGTTATAATGGAATAAGCACTGTCATTATACGAATCCTGTGTACAAAATAGACTGCTGCTCTATTTGCCTATTCAGACAAATATACCCTGTCTGCTATTATTGACACTTCTTTCCTTAAACTATAACATTATTGAGTTTTTTACTGTACTAATGATGCAGCCCAAAATATTTTGTATCTAAAAATGCTGACAACATTTCAGTTAGATTTTAGCATCACAAAAGAAGAAGTGTGCATCTCTCAGGATTCTCTAGCAGTAATCACATAATCTTATGTAGCTAAGTGTTATTATTATTATAAAATACAGAACCATCTTATAGACAATTCACTATAGTTTTTCATTAAATACAGAATTCTATACAACACAGACGTATAGAAGAGTCCATACTGTTTTGTTTTGTTTTTGTTAGAGAACAGGTACTTTAAAACATAACTCTTTGAAACTAATTTTAATATAATAGCCTGTCAAAACTGACTTTATGATAACATGAGGGAAAAGGCGGGTGAGGAAATACCTTCTGTTGGTGAAAGAGACAAGTTTTTGAGCTTTGCAGAGCTCTTGTTTCTTTCACCAACAGAAGTTGTTCCAATAAAAGATAGTACTTCACCCATGTTATATTTCTCATATCTTGGGACCAACTTGGCCACAACAACGTTTGTAATAATGAACATTTATATATTGCTTTTCATAAGTAGATTTCAAAGTGCTTTACAAAGATTGGTATGTAATCCACCCTATTTGGCATATAAGGAAACTGAGGCAGAGAAATTAAGTGATGTACACAAAGTGACACATTCTGTCAATCTCAGAACCAGGAACAGGACCCAAGTCTTCTGTCCTACCTCCTGGACTATACTGAACTGTAACAAGTACACATAAATATACGTATTTTCATAGATTTACACACTTTAAAAATACAAAGGGCCAATATAATCACCTAGTTTGACCTCCTGCATAAAACAGATCATAGCATTTAACCTGGTAATTACTGCAATAAACCCAACAGTTTGTGGTTAAACTAGAGCAGGGTTTCTCAACTGTTTTCTTTCTGAGGCCCCCCCAACATGCTATAAAAACTCCCCAGCCCACCTGTGCCACAACAACTGTTTTCTGCATATAAAAGCCAGGGCTAGCGTTAGGGTGTAGCAAGCCAGGCAATTGCCTGGGGCCCCACACCACAGGGGCCCCCGTGAAGCTAAATTGCTCAGGCTTCTGCTTCAGCCCTGGGTGGTGGGGCTCAGGGCCCTGGGCTTCAGCCCTGCGTATTAGGGCTTAGGCTCTCTGCCCTGGGCCCCATTGAGTCTAACACTGGTCCTGCTTGGCGCCCCCCCCCAAACCTACTCACGGCCCCCCTCACGGGACCCCAGACCCTGGTTGAGAACCACTGAACTTGAACACTTTGTTTAGAAAGACAAATCTCAAGTTAGCGACACCAAGGTGTGGAGACTTTATTCCTTGATAATCTGCTCCAAGCATTAATAGCCTTCACTGTTAAAAATCTGTGTCTATTTCCAGTTTGAACTTCAATGTATTTAACTACCAGACATTGGCTCTTGTTTTGCCTTTGTTGATTAGATTAAAGAGCTTTCTAATATCAGATATCTTCTTTCAGTATGGGTACTTACAGATAGTGATTAAATTGCCTCTTAACTTTGTCTTCAGTAAGCTAAATAATTGAGTTCCTTTTCCCCCTCTCATTATAAGCATGTTTAATGACAGGTCTTTCTTGAGCTCTTCTCTGAACCCTCTCCAGTTTTTCAACGTCTTTTCAAAGTGTGGACACCAGAAGTGGACACACAGGGCCAAGATCGTAGGCTGCTGTACATTTGTGTAATTCAGTTGACTTTGGTGGAGCTGCACTGTTTTACACCAGCTGAGGATCTGACCCAGTATTCCTGGTAGTGATCTTCTGGAGCCATGTATAAAGATAATATACTGTTCAGTATTTCTTTGTTAACACATCCAGGTATCGTGTTAGCCCTTTTTGCCACAGTATCCCATTGGGAGCTCATGTTCTCTAAGTCCTTTTAAGACTCATTGCTTTCCAGAATACAGTCCTACATTCTTTGTCTAGATGTATGACCTTGCACTGGTTGTTTTGCAATACATGTTGCTTCATTTCACCTAACTTAACAAGTAATCTACTTTACTCTAGATCACTGACATGCCCTCATTGTTATTCACTATCCCAACAATCTTTCTGTCGTCTGCAAACTTTATTAGCAATGATTTTCTATTTTTCCCCCCCAGATCATGATAAAAATATCTACTAGTTCTGGGCCATGAATCAATCCTTGCAGGTTCTCTCTAGAAATGCCCCCACTGACTGATCATTCCTCATAAATAATTACTTTTGGATATCTATCAGTTGGCTAGTTTGTAATTATAAATCTATAATTATTGCTGGAGTCATCCGATTCTAATATTGTGGTGTGCTGTACGATAGAAAGTAATCTTTAGTCATTACCCTCTGATTCTGTATTGATGCCTTCAGTAGCTTGGCCCCTCCTTTGCCTACAATATTCCTGGGTCATCATAGAGTATTGTTCCCTGTTTGTCAGAACTTCCTCAACTATGGGTACGTCCAGACTATCTGCCGTATCGGCGGGTAGTGATCGATTTTTCGGGGATTGATATATCGCGTCTCATCTAGACGCGATATATCAATCCCCGAATGTGCTCCCGTCGACTCCGGAACTCCACCAGAGCGAGCGGCAGTAGTGGAGTCGACATGGGGAGTCGCGGACGTCAATCCCGCGCCGTGAGGACCCGAGGTAAATCGATCTAAGATACTTCGACTTCAGCTACGCTATTCACGTAGCTGAAGTTGCGTATCTTAGATCGATACCGCCCCCCCAGTGTAGACCAGCCCTATGTTATCACCCTAGGGAAATGTATCTTCCTCCCTCCTCCAGTTAGATATAGCAAGGGCTTGTTAAGCCAAGATTTCTGACAAAAACCTGGACTGTTATTTTTTTAAAGATCTTAGGGGGCGATGTTTCTCCCTTGGTCTTCCTGCTACTTATGTTACTGTAATTTTTTGGTATATATTTGGCTCTTTTCCAATCTCTATTTGATTTTAAACTATTAAAGATGGCTATACAATATTTTTCTAATAGAAAATAGGTGCAGTAACTTTTTTCTTAAGTAAAATGATGACTATATTTTGCTATGACAAAGTCTTGACTTTCTCCAATTATTTTTGCAATGATAAACAGCCAGACATGTAAATAAAAATAGACAATTTCCACTCAACATAGCTTAATTGTATAATGTAGGTACAAGGATCAGAAAGATATATCTCAGTAATTAACAATTAAAAAAATCACAACAATTTAAAATCAGACAAATTGGCCACCACTAAAACACTCCAGGAAGGGGAGAAAAGAGTTCCTAGATTTTTTCCACTGAAAGAAAATGTTCCATATTTATTCTGCTTTGCAATGAAAATTAAAATATATGTACGCTTACAATATTTTAATTTTGCTTAGAATCTAACATATGTTAACAAATAACCAACAATGCCAGTGTAGTGCTGGTAACATACCATACTTGTGGTAAATATCTTCACTCCGTTTACATTTGTTTCTCCAGAGAAAGCTCAGTTTGTTAGCTTTAGGATAGGCTCAGTCAATGGATTGTCTTTTGCTAAGAGAAAGGATCCATGGGAGCTCCCACAAGGAGAAAAGTCATGAGAAAACACAGACAGCTTTCATGCTATAAAAACAGAGCCTGGGAAGTTAGTATCTGACCTATTTTGAGGTGATGTTTCAAAGACTTTGCTGTTCGAGCTTTTTTTTCTTTTTAAATCAATTCATATTGTCAAAAGAAAGTTGAAAATGATAGCAAAACCTTTTAGTGTAATAGGAGTACTTGTTTGCTAGTAAAGTTGTTGGTGTTTTTTTTGAGACTTCTATCACAGATTATAACTGAACATTTACAGAATAACTCAGTACAAACATAGAGTCTGGTCTATAGACATTATTGGGCATAGTTCTCACTACCAAGAGGTTGTCCCATTGACTCAATGAAACTGCTTTTGGTAGTTAGCACTATGCCCAGTAGTGTTTATAGGATAGAGCCCCTAGTCAGTGTGTTTTGTCATTTACCCATTACTAGCCTGATCTAGTGTGGTGCCAACTGCCTCCTGCTGTTGTAAGAAGTGCCTTCAACTCTTATTGACTTCAGTAAGATTTGAGGGTGCTGGACACTTGTCAGAATCAGACCCTATATTTGTACAGTTATAAGCAGCTTGGCAACAGTGTTCTTACAAACGGTACGAAAAGAACAATAATATTAAACTACATCAGTTTTAAGACTATCACCAGAAACTTTGCATTTTACAAGCTATTACAGGAAAACTCATTGAGATTAAACTTTTCCCCATGAAGCGTGTCCTGTGAATAACGTGGAGGAAACAGCACATGGTATCAAGAAACCTCTTAACTCAGGCCACAATGAGATCCAGAGCTTATTGAAGTAAATGGGAATTTTTCTACTGACTTCAATGGGCTTTGGCTCAGGCCCTTAAAACATGTACATTTTGGTTTAAAATATAACTCTCTCTCTCTCTCTCTAAATAAAAGCTAGTGTTGAAAATACTGCATTTGAGGGTTACTATGCAAATAACCTTCTACCCATGGTGCATGTTCAAAGTGGAACATTTAAGCAGTAATACATGTTGAATAGTGTTTGGGAACTCCTGAAAGAAATTACATAAAGTACATTTTGTAAAGCTATGTCTAAGCCTTTAATTGGAAATCTAATAACCTTCTGTTAGTCGTTAGCTGATCTGAACTTTGATATACAAATAGTAAAACTGAGTATAAAATTTCACATGTAAACATGAACCATAATCTGGCAGGGCAAAAGGAACTTTCCCTCACATTGCACACATACATTGAGGGTGGCCATAATCCCACAGGTGTCACAGTCTTTATTCCCTCTTATTACCCAGTGGATGATAGCTGCCTGAAAGGTATCAGAAATGGGAGGGATGAAGGCAGGGACAAAGAACCTGTTTCACCTCCTCTGTACACTGGACAGCAGAATCAATGCTAATCAATATATAGTTAAATATACAAAGTTGTATTCATTTACATAACACTTTTTAAAAGCCAGAGTTGCAAATTGTGGCCCCAGTTCTGCATTTGACTGGTGTAGGCAGGCCCTTGAAACTGTGTGGATCCCCATTGACATCAATGAGTCTCCACTGGGGTACAAGGGTCCACCTGTGCTCGTATGCAGAGGTCTTCTCATAAGGATCCAGTTGAATTATGGGAGCCTGCTTTATTTGTTTCTGATTTGCCTTGACATAAATTAAATTACACAATATTAAAACATTAAAATTTCATAAAAGGGGACTCTCTCCCTTGCCTCAGTAAATGCCCATATGGTTCCTGGCATGGAGCTCTGCTTTGACTGTATATAATCAGCATTCCCATCATGCATTAGCAGAATCACCATAACCAGCTCTATTTGAATAAATACTGGAAAAAATGGAACTGTGGAAAGGGGAACTTAGAAAAATGCCATGTAATCAGATATGGAATGTTTGTCAGTATTAAATCAAATATTCAGGCAAATGTTTTGAAATGCAAATTAGATAATATTTTATTTATGCTTTGAAATTCTTTTATGTCTTCTATTTCTAAAATAGTGTAGCATAATTTAAGAGCTGCCAGTCATTCTGTGGTCTAAGATTTTGTTTGCCAAGTGGCTGTCTTCATAGAATAGACAGAGCCTTGAGTCTGGCGCCTTAGACACTTGGTAGAACAGAATTAGGCTAAATTAGAGCTGTGCTAATACAACTGATTACTTAGACTTCTGGATAAATCATAGTGTTGCAAAAGTACTAAAGGTAATTTTTGGAATGATCGCATATTTTTCCCCCCGAATAGTTTTTCAAGACAAAAGACTGCACTAATACAAGCAGAGCACCACATTATGGTGAATCCCTATGCAGCAGGGTGCACAGGGACCATCCTTATTCTGCCTCATGATGTGACATCTCTGCTTACGCAGCCCAAAACTGTAATGTACAAAAAATTAGTTGTCCACTATCTTCCCTATAGCTTTTACTGCTGCTTTTCAGGTTTCTCATTGTCCCCGAATATCTGTGTTTTGGATTATTTTTCCCTGAAGTTGCTTGAAGTTAAAAATGTGAAGTACAAAGTGAATCCCCAAATCTGTGTGTTCTTCTTCGAGTGCTTGCTCATATCGATTCCAATTAGGTGTGCACACGCCGCGTGCATGTTCGTCGGAAGATTTTTACCCTAGCAAACACTTGGTGGGTCGGCTGGGTCGCCCCCTAGAGTGGTGCCGCCATGGCGCCGAATATATACCCCTGCCGACCCAACGGCCCTTCAGTTCCTTCTTACCGCCCGTGTCGGTCATTGGAACAGTGGAGCGCAGCTTAGCTGATCTCCACTTCCCTAGCTACTCGTAGTTCTCTCGTTATTTTTGTGCATATAGTTGAAATTTCTATAGTTGTAGTTAGTTTATTTGTTCTATAACATAGTTAGTGTATATAGTTAAGAGGGTTTCGGGGATTAGCCCCTTCCCCGCACCCAGTGCCGGGGCCCATGCCCGATTCACCGGGTTTCAAACCGTGCTCGGCCTGTCACAAGCCGATGCCAACAGGAGATCCCCACGACTCCTGTCTTAAGTGCCTCGGGGAATCCCACCTCCCCGATAAGTGCCGGATCTGCAAGGCCTTTAAGCCGAGGACAAAAAAGGAGCAGGACTTTCGTCTCAAACAGCTCTTGATGGAGGCAGCTCTTACTCCGCCCTCGGAACTGAGTGCTGGACAGTCCGCAGGCAGAAGCACTTCTTCGGCACCGGATCGCACCGGTACTGCTAAGGCCTCTCGGCACCGACCGTCGCCGGCACCGATGTCTGTTCAGCACCCTTCCCTCTCCCCACGGGTGAAGAGGCATAAGATGCCTACTGCTTCCATGCCACCTGCACTGCAGCCAGAGCACCCGACTAAATCGGACCGCCCAGCACTGACACCTGCTGCGGCACCGACAACGTCGGCACCGTCGATTCCGGTCCCACAAGGGCCGTTGAGTCAGGTGCCTGAAAGCTCCCTGGCGCGAGCCGTGGTTGAGCTCACTATTCCCTCCACGCCGGAGACATTTTCCACGGCGAGGGAGCTGATCGTGATGACAGAGTCTGCGCTGCCTCAACCCCCGGCACTGCTGGTGCGGTTCATACAATCTATAGGCAAGCCTGCCCTGATGAGACCACCCTCTGTCGGCACTGCAGAGCGGCACCGTTCACGATCGTGGTCCCACCGGCGTTCTCGGTCCCGTCGCCGATCCCGGTCCCGACGCCGCTCGCAGTCCCGGCACCGCGACCCTTCTTGGTACCTGTCGCACTCGCGGCACCGATCAGCGTCCCGTTCACCGGCCCGGCACGCTGGGCACCGATCCAGCTCCCGGCACCGCTCCAGGCACCGTGACTCTCGCAGCCGCTCCAGACGTCGAGCTTCGAGATCCTGGTTGACCTCCCGGCACCGCTCCGGTCGCAGGTCCCGATTTCATTCTCTGTACCGGTATGGCTCCCGGTACCGATCCCCGTTGCCGCGCAGAGCAAGATCAATCCGAGAAGGAGACTCTTCCCAGGGCTTTTCAGCCCCTCCTTGGCCATCTCGACACACATCGGTGTCGTCTCATGCGGACAGTACCTATGCACAGGACCGTGACTCCGATGTGCCCACCAGAGTCATCCAGGAGACCCAGGCCCAAGATCAAGGCCCTCATCAGTGGTCATTCTGGATGCCTTGGGCGTATCACCAGGCCCAAGGTGTACCTCCAGTCCCATTTCGCTCTGTTCCATCAGAGCACCGGGTGCCGGAGGCTACTATCAGCCGCCCCCTCCTACCGGTACGGAGGAAGCTCCCGTTCAGCCACCAGATCCCCAGATCCCACTGAAGCAGGAGGTCGTCCAAGAGCAAGAGTCCACGCAGGACCTGCTTGTCCCTGGCCTTTCCTCTTCCTCTTCTACAGATGAGGCGGTGGTGGGGACATCCTCTTCGGGCCCTCCTCCAATTGACTTGAGGGCCCATCAGGACCTCCTGAGACGTGTGGCACTCAATATGAATCTCCAGGTGGAGGAGGTCCCAGAGATAGAAGACCCGGTGGTGGATATTCTGTCGGCTGACGCCCCCACAAGAGTGGCCTTACCATTTATCCGTACGATCCAGGCCAATGCTGATACCATCTGGCAGTCTCCAGCCTCTATTCTGCCCGCTGCCAGGGGAGTTGAGCGCAAGTACATGGTGCCCTCTAAGGGGTACGAGTACCTGTACGTGCATCCTCCTCCCTGCTCCCTCGTCTTACAGTCTGTCAATGAAAGGGAACGCCATAGCCAGCAAGCTCCGGCTCCAAAATTGAAGGAGGCTAGGCGCATGGACTTACTGGGCCGTAGGGTATACTCGGCAGGGGCCCTCCAACTCCGGGTGACGAAACAGCAAGCCTTGCTTAGCCGCTACAACTATAACACCTGGGCGGCGGTGGGCAAGTTCACGGAGTTACTCCCTCAAGACTCCCGTCAAGAGTTTGCTGCCCTCTTGGAGGAGGGGAAGAAAGTGGCGAGAACTTCCCTCCAGGCCTCGCTGGATGCAGCCGACTCCGCAGCCAGGACTCTGGCCTCGGGAGTTGCCAGAGACGTATTTCATGGCTTCAGGTGTCAGGCCTCCCGCCAGAACTACAGCACACCATACAGGACTTGCCCTTCGACGGTCGAGGCCTGTTTTCTGAAAAGACTGACCCTAGGCTGCAAAGCCTAAAGGACAACCGGGTCATTATGCGTTCTCTCGGCATACACACGCCGGTGACTCAGCGCAGGCCTTTCCGTCCCCAGCCTCACCGCCCTTACCCTCTGCCTAGACAGAGACAGGACTTTGGCAGAAGGCGTGGCTGAAGCGGTCGTAGATGGCAGTCAGGACCCCAAGGGGGCCAAAATCAGGGTCCCTCCAAACCACCAGTGGTGCCAAAGCCAAACTTTTGAAGGCACGCCCGAGGACGGCGTACCAGTTACTTCCCAGGATCCTTTCCACCCTGTTTTACAACCACCTCTCCTTTTTCCTCCCTGCGTGGTCCCAGCTAACCTCGGATCGTTGGGTCCTACACACGGTGGAACTGGGGTATCGCCTCCAGTTTATTTCGCCCCCCCACCCACCCTCCCCTCCTTGTCCCTCTTCAGGGACCCCTCTCATGAGCAATTCCTCTTGCAAGGGGTACGGACGCTCCTTGCCATGGGAGCTATAGAGGAGGTGTACCAAAGGACGAAAGGGGCAAGGGGTTCTACTCCCGCTATTTCCTAATCCCCAAGGCGAAGGGAGGTCTCAGACCTATCCTAGATCTGCGAGAACTCAACAAGTTTATGATAAAGTTGAAGTTCTGCATGGTATCCCTGGGGCCATCATCCCATCCTTGGATCCTGGAGACTGGTATGCCGCCCTTGATATGAAGGACGCATATTTCACATTGCCATTTATCCTCCACACAGACGGTACCTCCGGTTTGTGGCCAACCGTCAACATTTCCAGTTTACGGTCCTTCCGTTTGGCCTTTCTACAGCCCCAAGAGTATTCACAAAATGCATGGCTGTAGTCGCCGCCTCCCTCCGCCACCGTTGGATACACGTTTTTCCATATCTCGATGATTGGCTAATTCAAGGGACCTCCGAGACACAGGTCACCCATCACGTGGGCATCGTCAAAGACCTATTCATGCGTCTAGGCCTGATGATCAATATAGAGAAATCCACTCTGATTCCCACACAGAGAATACACTTCATTGGGGCCATCCTGGACTCCAGTCTTGCCAGAGCCTGCTTACCACAGCCTCGGTTTTACGCGATGGTAACAATTATCCAAGGCCTGCAGAACTTCCCGACAACTTCGGCTCGCACTTGTCTTGGTCTCCTGGGTCACATGGCTGCCTGCACGTTCATGACCAAACATGCCAGGCTGCGCCTCCGTCCCCTCCAATCTTGGCTCACCTCGGTATACCACCCGGGCAGAGACAGCATAGACATGATCATCACGATCCCCCCAAGCATTCTAGGCTCCCTCAACTGGTGGTTGACGTCGTCCCTGGTGTGTGCAGGGATGCCATTCCATCCGCTTCAACCTTCTAGGTCCCTGACGACGGACGCGTCATCTCTCAGCTGGGGTGCTCACCTCGGTCATCTTTGCACTCAAGGCCTTTGGTCAGCTCAGGAGCTGGCCTTGCACATCAATGTCCGAGAGCTGAGAGCAGTCCGCCTTGCGTGCCAGGCGTTCCAACAGCATTTACAAGGCCGTTGTGTCTCAGTGTTCATAGACAACACAACAGCCATGTATTACATAAACAAACAGGGAGGGGCACGGTCTTCCCCCCTTTGTCAGGAAGCCATCCTGCTCTGGGACTTCTGCATAGCCCACTCGATAGACCTGGTAGCGTCCTTCCTCCCAGGAGTTCGGAACACTCTGGCGGATCACCTCAGCAGATCTTTCCTGTCTCACGAGTGGTCGATTCGTCCGGATGTTATCCATTCTGTTTTCCGGAAGTGGGGCTTTCCCCGCATAGACCTCTTCACTTCCCGCGAGAACAGGAAATGCCAGACGTTCTGCTCCTTCCAAGGCCTCTCCCCGGGCTTGATCTCGGACGCTTTTCTGATGCGGTGGACGAGCCAACTGCTTTACGCCTTTCCACCCTTCCCGCTGGTTCACAGGGTCCTTCTAAAGCTCCGCAGGGACAGAGCCCACTTGATCATGATCGCTCCAGCGTGGCCCAGGCAGCACTGGTACACCATGTTGCTCGACCTGTCGATAGCCAACCCAATTCCCCTGCCTCTTCTCCCAGACCTCATAACTCAGGACCATGGCAGACTTCACCACCCAGACCTGCCGTCCCTTCACCTCACAGCATGGCTGCTGCGTGGTTAAGCCAGACCAAGTTACGTTGCTCTGCCTCGGTACAGCAAGTACTCCTGGGCAGTAGGAATCTTCCACTCGATTAACATATCTGGCCAAGTAGAAGCGTTTCTCTTGCTGGTGCGAAAAGCATAGTGTTACTCCCACCGAGATCTTGATCCCTACCATCTTGGACTACCTCTGGTCTCTCAAACAGCAGGGCCTAGCG
Source organism: Mauremys reevesii (assembly GCF_016161935.1). NCBI lineage: Eukaryota > Metazoa > Chordata > Testudines > Geoemydidae > Mauremys > Mauremys reevesii. The sequence goes on from NC_052629.1 coordinate 13,541,777, forward strand.
GTATTTTCATTGAGGGTGCACTTGGCGGCCATCTCTACCTTCCACCTAGGGGAGAGTAGCCGTTCCGTGTTCTCGCACCCTATGGTTTCGAGGTTCCTCAAGGGCTTGGAGCACTTATACCCCCAAGTATGCCACCCCGCCCCAACCTGGGACCTCAACCTGGTTCTAACCAGACTTATGACTGCCCCATTCGAGCCGCCAGCAACCTGCTCACTGCTATACCTGTCCTGGAAGACAGCTTTCCTCGTAGCCATTACATCGGCCAGACGAGTCTCCGAGCTTTGGGCTCTCACGGTGGACCCACCATATACTGTGTTTCACAAGGACAAGGTGCAGTTGCGACCACATCCGGCCTTCCTCCCTAAAGTGGTATCGGCCTTTCATATCAACCAGGATATCTTCCTTCTGGTCTTCTTCCCAAAGCCACACTCATCACGACGGGAGCAACAATTGCACTTCCTGGACGTCCGTAGAACACTTGCATTTTATATCGAGCAGACAAAGCCCTTTCGTAAAACGCCCCAACTCTTTGTCGCGGTGGCAGACCGAATGAAGGGCCTTCCTGTCTCCTCCCAGACGATTTCATCTTGGGTGACGTTGTGCATCCGTACCTGCTATGACTTGGCTCATGTTCCATCGAGCCACCTCACCGCACATTCTACCAGGGCTCAGGCTTCATCTGCTGCCTTCCTGGCTCATGTACCCATCCAGGAGCTATGTCGTGCAGCTACCTGGTCCTCGGTCCACACCTTTGCCTCACATTACGCACTGGTTCAACAGTCCAGAGATGATGCAGCCTTTGGCTCAGCAGTTTTGCATTCTGCAACATCTCACTCCAACCCCACCGCCTAGGTAAGGCTTGGGAATCACCTAATTGGAATCGATATGAGCAAGCACTCGAAGAAGAAAAGACGTTGACTCACCTTTGTAACTGTTGTTCTTCGAGATGTGTTGCTCATATCCATTCCAAACCCGCCCTCCTTCCTCTCTGACGGAGTAGCCGGCAAGAAGGAACTGAAGGGCCATTGGGTCGGCAGGGGTATATATTCGGCGCCATGGCGGCGCCACTCTAGGGGGCAACCCAGCCGACCCACCGAGTGTTGCTAGGGTAAAAATCTTCCGACGAACGTGCACGTGGCGCGCGCACACCTAATTGGAATGGATATGAACAACACATCTCGAAGAACTACAGTTACAAAGATGAGTAACCGTCTTTTCCATGGATCAACGTTGCAAAGAAGTGGAGTAGAACCTCTTCAAGTCCTCTGACACTTGAAAATAAATACTGACCAAAAAAAAAGTCCCAGAAGTAAATTCATCTGACAGATCGAATCTCTTCTGTTTTTCCTTCCTCTGTGCAGGGCCTGTCTCATTTCTGAAAGCCCCGCCACCTCTTCTCAATAGGGCCCAGTTTCTCTGTCTGAGGATTACTCTCCAAAATAATTGCCCCTTGATACCACTCTACTCAAATATATGTCTTTTGTCTTTCTCATTTGAGACAATGATCTGAAATATCAAACTGAAAATAAAGCCCTGGTAATAAGAAACACAGTATTGTTGCCCAAAAATACATATTTAAAATGACATAATAAAACAATACATTCCTTGTATTCACAGCACACTGTGTAAAGAAAATACTAACCTTGAAATTATATCTTAGTTTGAAATAGTTTTTATTTAGCCCTACATTGCCATTAAGATGCACATTTTAAAATGAGCAAACATAATTATCTCTTGTACAATTATAAAGACTGTCACTTTTCCATTTTGTCCTGAACCCCAAGCAAAAAATTATTTGCAAAAAAAAATCTGACAGGCTATTATCTCATGCTACTTGGTTATATTTCTAAGTACTAGTGAATATTGTACAGGACAATGAAGATTACAAAGGGTTGTAGGGACAACCACCTCTTGATTTGCTTATAAAGATTTTCAATCTACAAAATAGAAAATTTAGTAGGGACAGCATGATTTTTTTTTTCATTTTGTAAGAGTGATTATTTCATTCTGGTATCTAAACTGATTTATTGCATCCAAATTCTTTCATGTTCCAAAGGTTTGGAGGAACTGTACAACAAAACTATTTTTGAATATGGAAATGTTGAAATAATCCATATTCCCCAACTTTTCTTTCTTCAGATTTTTTGGGGGGCTAGATTGTTGCTTTAGTTACAGCCCTGAGCAAGAAGTGGTGTGTAAACTGCTTTAGGAGTAGCCCCAAGAAGCACTGTGACCATTCCCTCCCTTCTTTCCCCTTGCTCCAGGGGAGGAGAGTAATTTGCTGCTGACCTATACCAGCAGCAAATTATGACACCTCCAGCAGCTCAGCTGCTCACTCCTTACCTACTGACTTGGAGTTAGGAGTAAATTGGAGCATGCCATCAGTTTATCCCTGTGGACAATGACCCAAGGTCTGGTAGCCCATGCAGAGAGATTGTGAGGGAATGCTGTCCCCCCTCTGCCCCTCTCCCCGCTTCCTTTCCTAGGGAGGCATCTAGTCCAGTCACAACCTAGCCCTCTAGGGGAAGTGAGATGAAATATTAGTATAAATAGTTTGTTGTACAGTTCCTCCAAACCTTTGGAACATGAAAGAATTTGGATGCAATAAATCAGTTTAGATATCAGAGGACTTGATTGAAATGCTCCATTTTACTATAATAGTCTAATCTGAAATGTTATCTGAAATGCTCGTTCCATCTCAATTCTTTTATACTCTTCCAAAATTGTTCATAGCAAGAACAATCTTTAAAAATGGGGTATTTCACACAGCTTAATGATGCCATGGTGGCACAAAATAATCAATGACTAAGAGTAGCCTTAGCTACCAAAGCAGAAGGTTGAATGTACTGAACAGGTGAATAGTATATAAATTGCTCTTTAAACATGAGGAGAAAGAAACTTCAGCCATTAAATGAACTTTGTGGCTAGGAAGAGAGTCCCACAGGAACAAATACTTGTAATACTGAGGTGACAAAAGGGTTAACACAGTTTCAAAGTTCAGCTCAGTCCATCTTTCCTGATAAATTAAAATCCCTGGATTGTGAATATGCTCTTATAACTCGGTGTCACACAGCACTTTTATTTTTTCTTTCAATATTTTATCAATGCTCATCCAGTATTTTACACTTACTTTGAATTTCTGATCCAACTGAGCTCCTTTGAAGAAAGTCTTTTTTGTGTAAAGTTTTTGTGTAATTAATCGCTCATCTCTAAATTACCAACTCCAGCAGAATAGTTCCCTGCTGAAATGTGCTTCCTGCAGTATTCAGTCTGCTCTGAATACTTGACTTGCTCAGTTTGTAACTGTAATTTAATGATTCAGTGTGACCATGTGTGATTTCAGTGTGGTTACTGAAGGAATACAATACTACACAATATGAGTAAAAGTGGCAGTGTCAGGCCCTTACATTTAGTAATCTCAGAGCATGTAGAAGACCAGGTGAATGCAGGATTTTTCACTTGTTCAGCAAAAAGATGACAAATGGCTTTTTAAATCCATGGCTGTTCGTTGTCACCATAATTATAATAATGAATCAAATCCTGTGGTCCTTTCCCTGGAAAAAATATGCTGGGAGATGTTAGTGTAAGGAGCAAATATTTCTATAGAAGTGTGCGGTTTGCTTCCCTCCCTTGCAAAAAGAGTAATCCCTAGAATCTCTTGATGGCAAAAATTCTGTTTATAGGCACAGTGCTTGAGTGCTGTCTCCTGGACTCCTGCACTACTTCTCAGCTTCCTGTATGCACAATTCTGGTGCAGTCCAGTAGCTGCCTCTGAGAACACCTTAAGTGGAGGTTCCACAAAGCAGAGGGGGCTTCACTCAAAGAATAATACAGCCTGTGACTGAGCAGATTCCCCAGGTTTGGTGAGGGGATGATACGTGCCACCCCATGCCATTCTCCTCTCCCTGCTGTGGATTGTTCCAAGAAGGAATGCATGAAGCCTGGAACCTAGGATTGAGGGAAGAGAAGCCAGTGCTATAGTGGAAGCCGCTCCCCACTCATCCTTTTGAGACATTTATTGCTTTGTGACATCTGTTGTGCACAGAACCATGTGGAACCCACATAGAAAGCAGGCAAGGGGAAGAAGAAGACTCCTGATAGAGCCACTGGAGGTCCAAACTAAGATTATACGTCTCCCTAAACTATGGCCATATTCTGCCATCAGATGGGTACATGTGTTTGCCATAGAAATCAATGGGTACATACAAAGGCAGAATTTAGTTCTACTTGTAACCTTTCTGCCAGATGGTTAATGGTGGCAAAAAGAGCCAGATTCAATATATCTAGGGTCCCTCTTGACAAAGGTAAGATTGAAAAAATTGGGGTTGTTTAGTCTTGAGAAGAGAAGACTGAGTGGGGACATGATAACAGTTTTCAAATACATAAAAGGTTATTACAAGGAGGAGGGAGAAAAATTGTTCTCATTAACCTCTGAGGATAGGACAAGAGGCAACGGGCTTAAATTGCAGCAAGGTCAGTTTAGGTTGGGCATTAGGAAAAACTTCATAACTGTTGGAGTAGCTAAGCCCTGGAATAAATTACCTAGGGAGGTTGTGGAATCTCTGTCATTGGAGATTTTTAAGAGCACGATAGACAGACACCTGTCAGGGATGGTCTAGATAATACTCAGTCCTGCCTTGAGTACAGGGAACTGGACTAGAAGACTTCTTGAGGTCCCTTCCAGTTTTACAATTCTATGATTTTATGAAATGACTAAACCAGCTCGAGCCCCGGCCCCCCAAAACCTGAGAGAACTAATGCACTCTCCCTTAACAGGCAGAACTTCCCAGCTCACAAGCACTCCAAGACTGTACAAGCAAGGAAGACTGTATTGGAAAAAGGGACAGTCATAAATTTGGGAAACCACAGCAACAGACGTAGGTGCTGGAACTGAGGGTGCTGCTGCACCCCCCGGCTTGAAATGTTTTTCATCATATACTGGATTTACTTTGGTTCAATGGCCCACAGCACCCCCACCATGGCTCCAGCACCCCTGGCAACAGAATAAAATAACCTCCCATTTCAGTAACTTTGGCACTGGTCTGGATAACTCCCTTTTCACCCCAGTGAGAATGTCCTACAAGTAATAGTCCCTTGGCTGCACCATGTCACACATCCACTCAGCAAACCCCACTCACAATTTGGATCAGTGAGGAGCAGTAGTCCATGTGTCTCTTTGAAGTCCCTGGGCTCTAGGGAGCTGCTATCAGGAGGTGCTACCACCTGATCTAGCTTAGTGATTTAGATTTATTAACATACTGGGTAGGTGGGACCTCACTGGAGTCCTCTCAGCTCTGCTGCTGTCCCCTACATATCTTGAGCAGAGAAGTCCTCGGTCTATGCCATTTCTTGCAGCAAAGTCCCCTTGGGAGGGGAGTCTAGAGCACTTAATATTCTTGAGCAGAGTTTTGGTTGCTTGGAAATGAGCTCTTTGACACAAGATAAGAGCTCTTTCCCCCTCTCTTAGCTTCTCTGGGAGACCACTCCTGAAGAAGAAACACCAGCCATCTACCAACCAAGCCTGTAGGTACAAATACCGGCTCTTTAAAAATGGTACCTCACTTAGCGAACAGATAATGTTCAGACTCTAACACTTCTAATTGAGCAAATGAGCCTTTCATCCAGATCATCATGAGAGGTGACCACACTAGATAAAGGAGGAGGCACTAGCCGTCGTCAAAGAGGTAACTAGGGAGAGGGTATCAACTTAATTACAGTCATTTTAGAGAAACCACAAACATTCAAATATAGAAAAAACAGTGTTGTTGAACACAGGGTTGGGGGCAAGGAAGGCTGGCTCTAAGCATAACAGCTGCTCTCAGTTACAGGGAACACTAGCAATTGATTCTAGAAAGCTTTGCCCTCTGGCTCTGTGCTCTCCTATTCAGGAGTGGCCTATGCCTGGCTGAGGGGAAAGAAGGTGACACTAGAGCCTGTTAGGCTTTCTTTATGCCACCTGGAAATTCTTTTTATGTCAGGACAAAGACCTCCAGCCCTTTGTACTAAAGCCAGGGGCGAAGATTTACCTGATTTTTTCACCCACCTTCAATGGAGCATGAATTTTCTTGAGAAGTGCTACATGAATTATTATTCATTTCTTTTCTTTCACATGATTTAACCATAATCTGGTCAGGCTGCAGGATTACTTTCTGTTTTTCCTATAAAGTTTTGTTTTTTGACCTTTTGTTGACACATCGATGTAATTAATGGAGTATAATTAAATCCCACTGCTGACAAAAATCTGCAGTGTTTTGTTTTCTTGTATTAGTCAGGGCCAATTATCTTTAAATAAAGTCACTCTTCTGACTTTCTGTGGTTTCACTCATCTGCCTGTGCACAGTAAATAAAGCCATTATTTCACAAAAACCTGCTTTCCCTTACTGTTGCACACACTTTCAAACAAATGTAATAGAACAAAGTCTTATTTTCATGCAGAGTTGCATTCATAAGCTATTGATAGAGAAAGACATATGTCAAGCCTCCTTAGTTATTTCTTTTTTAAAAATATTAGAACTATGATACTCTATATCCATTTTAGTTCCTCATTTCTTTGAAATTAATAATTACTGTTTTATCTAATTTAAAATTTAAGTATCTGAATAACTATTTGAAATAATAAGATGGCATATTATTCCCTGCGAGAGAGCTGGGCAGTACAGGACATACATTTCAGGGGGGAATCTGAGAGTGGCAGTGTGCTTGGGGTCACCCTGCAGTATAACCAAGCACAGGCGCTGTCTTCCTCTGGGCCCTGGGGTGCTCAGCCCCCCCGCTCTGCCCCAGGCCCTACCCCCACCCGACTCCTTCCCTAAAGCCTCCACCCCTGCCCTGCCTCTTCCCACTCCCACCACTCCCGCCCTGCCTCGTTCCACCCAGTTCCACCCTCTCCCTTGAGCGCACCCCAACCCTGCTCCTCCCCCACCCTAGCACCTCCTGCACAGCATGGAACAGCTGATCGTGGTGGTGGGAGGTGCTGGGAGAGAGGTGGAAGAGTTTATCGGTGGGGCTGCTGGCAGATGGGAGGTCCTGAGTGGGGGAGAGGGGAGCTGGCGCCCTGTGGGTGCTAAGTACCCACTAATTTTTTTCCATAGGTGCTCCAGCCCCGGAGCACCCACGGAGTCAGCACCTATTTAACCAAGAGCCCAGAGTGTAACCCAAGTGTGACTGGCAGGCTGCAGTTACACACAGCCACTCTGGGTGTGGCTTGCATGCTGAAAGGCTGTTTGTGAATGGCACAGTTAGCAGTTACTTCAGCAAGGCATTGTAAGGCACCCAGTGTTGTAGGCCAGGGGTGACACAGGCCCCCCATTGGTCTGGACTGTATCTGGTACAACACAGTGTGTGTGTGTGTGTGTGTGTGTGTAAAACGAGTTCTCAAACAGGGGGTTGGGATCCCTCAAGGGGTCGCGAGGTTATTACATGGGGGCTCGTGAGCTGTCAGCCTTCACCCCAAATCCCGCTTTGCCTCCAGCATTTATAATGGTGTTAAATATATTAAATAGTGTATTTAATTTATAAGGAGGGGGGTGGCGCTAGGAGGCTTGCTATGTGAAAAGGGTCACCAGTACAAAAGTTTGAGAACCACTACTGTAAAAATTTAAAGATTTTCACTTCTTGTCTGAAATGGAAATCATATTCTGATCCTCGTATAAAATTCAGCCTCACAAATCAGAAATCTTTGGCCAATATATTCTGAACCATCTCTATCTAGAAATATGATAGGGGCTTTTTTTTTGTTTTCATCTTTTTAAAAAAAAGAAAACAGCATTACTTTTCTTCAACGTAATTCTGTTAGAAGACAATGCCTGAGTGAAATTGTGTTCATTTTCAAGGTACAATTTACTTGTAAAATGTGTCTTGTTCTCAACAAATTGTCTTGACTTTCTGAATCAGTTTGCCCTCCATCTAAAGAGAAAACTTCAGTGTAAGGCATAGTTAACTAACTGTACCATTTTATATTGTTAGATTATCCTTCCTATCTGGGCACCTTTATAAGGTTTTGCAGCCTTTCTAGCTTTAAAATCAGAATCTCTCTTTTAAATCACTATAACTATAACAACCATTTGTGTGAATTTAGGGAGCTGGAAGGAGCAAAAAGAAAATGGTCGATGAAGAAAAAGCTTGAACTGTAAAGCATGTCATCCATATGAGAGACATGTGGATGTTGTAAGAAGTCTTTCAAAATAGAAGAATGTACAATAGTATATTCTGTACTTTATTCAGGGCAAAATGTTGAACTCCAAGACTGGAGAAGGAAGTGAAGCTTCAGAACAGTCAGATGTTAATGAACGAGCTGAAATATTACAATATATGGTTGACATTTGAGGAATATTGCAGGTATGTTGGATTTCTAACAGCCATGGCCATCAGTTGCAGATCAGTTTGTGACCCACTCAGATGCTAAGCAGAACCACGAACACAGCATGGCATTCATCCTTGAGATGAAGACAGTAAATTCAGGAGTGGGATGTAAACTAGTGAGTAAATGCAGTATTTTTGTACATCTCAAATAAAACCAAGCAATATAATGTGACTGCAACTAAGATCTATACCCCTATTCCCACAACAGCAGATGACAGCATAAAAGCTTTTTATGGCCAGTACACTTAATTGGATTATTGTAAAATATCAGGCAACAGGCAACAGTCTGCCCCTCAACAACAAAATAAAGGGGGGAGATAGTCAAAATTCCAGGGTCCAGCTGTATATTTGGGGGCCCCTCTGCCATAAGAACAGTTTTTAATCGGGCCCCATTCAAACAATAGAGTGCAACTATGTTAAATTACTTCGCTCAAATATAATGTGAGCTCTTGCTAATCCTCGTGGTCCTTCCAGTAATAGTCCCGAAACTAGATTGATATGGGAGTCATATTTCTCTTGCATTCTCTCTCTCCTTATCTTTTTACCATTTATGCTGAGATGGCATTGTGAATATAGCTGAATGGCATGAGTATGGAGAACAGATTAGTGTCAGGAAATTCAGTAATACGAGCTATGCAAATAATGTGATTTCCTCTATGGCCTACTACGTCTTGTGGAAAAAGTAATTAAAGCTTATACCCACTGCAGCCCTTAAGTGAACATGACAACAGGCAAATGTCCCAGCCCAGCAAATATTAGAGTTGAAGCAGAGACCCTGGAGCAGGTCAATTACTTCAATTATCTGGGATTCATGATGAATAAGAACAGCAGCAGCTTTCAGGAAATATGCATGAGTCTGGCAATTGCTTGATCAGTTATAATAGTCACTGCCAGATACAATGTCCTATCAGGTATCTTATTAAGGGAAAGGCTTGGAACAGGTGGATTACTTTAGTTATGGAGGCTCCATCGTGGACATACAAGACAGTTTTCAGAAGATCTAAAAGGATAGCAATTGCTTGATTAAGTAGGACATTAGTGGCAAATATCACAAGAAAGCAAGTAATCACAGTAGAGCCAGAGAGAGAGAGAGAACATAGAGCGGATGTATTGTTTCGATTATTTGTGCCCATTGATGAATAAGAACTCCAACTGCCATCAGCAGATCCTGTGGCAGGCTAGTAATACACCTCTACCCCGATATAACGCGACCCGATATAACACGTATTCGGATATAACGCGGTAAAGCAGCGCTCCAGGAGGGGGGGGTGGCAGGGCTGTGCGTTCTGGCGGATCAAAGCAAGTTCGATATAACGTGGCTCCCGAGGACAGCGTTATATTGGGGTAGAGGTGTAACTGCATTTCTATGACATCACTTAAAAATCTGGGATGGCTTAATATTTCAACAGCTGTAAAGCTTAGATTTTTCTTACCATTGACTTGACCCTCAGCTAACATTAGCCGTGAGAACTGAGCAATGAGAGAATAGAATCCAAGCCCTTTGATCTGTGACATGTCACAATCCGTTTTCACCAGCACCTAACTCAGTGAAACTGCTGTTCTCTGTGCAATCCACATTCTTTACAAAGATCGGCAGAGGATTCTGAGGTCTTCTGCCAAGTGACAGGGCAGAAAGTAACAGTTTAGAAGTGTTTATGAACAATTTTGAAAAGGGCTGAATACTCAGAAAAAGATAACGTAGTTAAATAAAAGCCTTAGATCCAAGAACTAACAGGTCTCAAAGTTTGTCAGATATAGACGGGGTAGAGAAACGTTGCTCATTTTGCCTTCAGTCTTCCTTCGAGTTGCAGTTGAAACCAACAATCTACTTTAATATCAATTCTACATTTGCTTTGCCATTAAAAATAAACTTTGTATAAACATGTCTGACAAGAAAATACATGTAAGATTTTTTATCACAATTCCCCCTTAATTAAAATTGGTTTTGGTTATAGACATTGATGTACAGAAATACAGCTTACATATGTAAAGCTGAGGAACACAGAGCACTACAGAGAATTAATAAACTCTAATGCCTATAGCTAATACTTTATCAAGCAAATCCCCTCTGTATGATTCTTGTTTTATCAAGTTTAAACCCAGAGGTTAGGTTTGGTCCAGGGGCGGCTCTAGGCACCAGCAAAACAAGCTGGTGCCTAGGGCGGCAAAATCTAGGGGGCGTCCCCTGCCGCCGGCGGTGGGGCGGGAGGCTGGGCCGGCGGACCTGCCGCAGTCATGCCTGCGGGAGGTCCACCGGAGTCCTGGGATGACTGGACCTGCCGCAGGCATGACTGCGGCAGCTCAAGCGGAGCCGCCGGACCCGCGAACCGTCCGCAGCCGCGGGAGGTCCAGCCGAGCCACGCGGGACCAGCGGTCCCTCTGCAGTCATGCCCGCGGGAGGTCCGCTGCTCCCGCGGCTCCGGGGCGCCTCCCGCGCATGACTGCTTGGGGCGGCCAAAAACGTAGAGCCGCCCCTGGTTTGGTCAGTCTCTCAAAGGGAGAGTGGAGGTTCAGTAGAATGCTCCTATTTTAAATATATTAATTGGTTAACATCCTTTAAAAGCCAGTGTTATAAAAATACAAATAAAAAGCATTACATTGCAGGGTTCAGAGATACCTCATCAGTGTTTGAACTAACCTCTGCACTGAATGTACATAGAAATATTTCTAATCAACATTATTAGCCTAGTTAAGGTAATTTGGGTGAGGGGGAAGGAAATCAATTATATCATTAAATCAGATGTAAGACAGGTGTCAAGCCTAAAATCCTAGTTCTTCTCCCAACCTCACTTTGGAAAATGAGACATAACTGCAAACAATGTCTACAGAAGAGAGTTTAATTATATTCCTCTAGGAGATATAAAACTTAGAGGTTCATATTAAAGACTTTGTTTAGGTTATAGGTTGGAGTAGAAAATCTTTACCTTCTACATCAAATCTCTTTGAACCCAATTACAGTGCTTCACTGATTGCTTTACATCCCAGAAAAGAATAATCCTTATTGGCATTCTGTATGTGACCTATACATTTCCTATTACAGAGTAGCAGTCTCTACTTTTAAATCAAGAAATGCCTTTTGCTAGGACTGGATGCCTCAAGAAACTAATTAGGGGATGTGAAGTCTTTCAAACATTGGGTTGCTAGTTTGAAATATAACCAGGCTGGTAAGGAGTCAAGAACAAAAAAATCATTGCCATCTGATGGAGGTAATATGTGATAGTTCACATAAAATGAGTTGATGATCTCAATTTAATTTCCAGTTGAATAGATTCATTTATTTAAAAAAGTCAGTTTCTAATCACTTGGTCAGTATTGCCAACGCAAAACATTCAAAAATCATGAGTCAAGCCCCCTAAAAAAATCAAAAGATAGGTTTAATAATCATGAAACTTTATTAAAAACTATTAAATGCTGGGTTCTTTTGATTTCCTTCTTGCTTCCAAGCCATTAGGGAACATTGGGGTCATGTTTCATGCTTTTCTCTGCAACCATGAGAAGTAGAAACTTACTTTTTTAAAAATGAAAGCTGAGATTTTCACTCATTCATATGACTCCAGGAGTGGGAGGTTTAAGAGAAAACACCAATTGTTATAAGACATGATACAATAATGAGATTTGGCAATATTGCCTGGTTATAGACAAAGGCTTGTAAGTGTGAACCCTAAAGGCTCAAAACCCAAAAAGGGAATAACAATAGTACAAAACGTATTATTTGTTAAAATCTCAGACTTTTGGGGGGCCTGTCCCCTCATGAAGGTGTTGGTGCTGTTGCTGGGTGTTCTGTACTCATGGGTGTAATTAATGTATAGGAACCATGACTTACATCTACTTCAACTTCCAAACAATGTCTTTCTTCCCCCAACTTTGTGCCTTCTGGACAGAAGGGACTGGAGGGAGCAAAGAGCAGTACCTGTTATCACATTGCCTCCTCCCAATTGCAGGGCAAATAGCTGATGTACTCAGCAGGAAAATGGAAGCTGCCGGGAAACCTATTGCCTGTAGGGACCATTCTGATGCACTGTTGGCAAAATCACCCTGATGGGGTCCCTCTCCCAATCTGCTTCCACTTTTGAGGCAGGCAGCTAAGAGAGGAGCAGATTCAGTTCTATGTCCCCACACCATTGCGACATTGGCTCCCTTCACCCCTTCACATCCAAAAAAGGGGAAGAGAAAAGTACAAGGGAAATTGGGACTAGAGGCAACAGAGCTGGGAGATCACAGAGGTGTAAGTGACAGAACTAAGGGAGCTGTGGTGAGGGGAGGAGAGACAGAGCATGGAGCATGAGGGAGCACAGGGGCGTTGGGTAGTGCTTTCGAGGTGCAGAAGCCAGGGGAATGGTGGCACCTGACAATAGCAGAAGTAGAGAGCAAACAGATGGGAACTGAGTGAGACAAGGAAGCTTTGTGGTGTTACAGGCTGGAAGAGGGATGTGGAGAGAGGTGAGGGGAGTAATGAAAAGCTGACGGTAGGAGGGATTAGAGGCAGCTGTAAGGAGAAAGGTTGAGCTGCTGGCGGACAGTCAGAGGGATGTGGGAAAACAAGGTGGCAGAGGCTGTGTGGATGGAGAGTGGAGCTAGGAGGGGTGGGGAAGAGGAGCGGCAGAGACTAGGAGCAATAGGGGGGTGGAATGGCAGGATGGGGACATGGTAGAAGCAGAGGATGTGGGAGTAGAATGAGGAAGTTTGGGGAGATGGGAGAGAGGAGAGTGTGTGAGGGAAAAAGGCTAGAATGAGGGACTTGGGGGAGGTAGAAAAGAGTGAGATGACATAAGAAGAGAGGGCTTGGAACATGAAGAAGAGACTGAGAAGGCTGAGGTGGTTTGGCGCAGAGGAAGATAACCTGGGGTATTGATGGGGAGGTAGGAGAGTGAGACTGATTTTAGCAGGCTATAGGCGATATTGGGAGACTTGGTGGGGAGAGAAAAGAGTGATGGATTTTGGAGGGAAGGTAGGAATATAGGACACTAATAGAGTGATTGAGGGGAAGGAGAGCATGAGAGGGATTTTGCAGAGAGTGAGGGGGAAGAATGGAGGCATGTATGTGGGGAGAGATCATTGGAGAGTAATAGCATCAGCCAAAGTTTGCTGCTGGGAAAGCCTTTAGAAGTACAGGAGGAGCTGTCCAGATATGCCTGGAGAGCCTGAAGCCGGACAACCAGGGACAAAGTAAATTCAGGGCATCTCATGGTAGGAGGTGGGAACGGGAGATGAAAGTGTAATTTTAAGTGCTGGGAAATTCTTTGTTCCCTCCCTCACAGTGTGTGCAAAATTACTCCATTATCTACAAATAGATCTACTCCATTATCTAGAAATAGCATGATTCACCATCACCTTTTGGGTGAGATGGCAAGCCAAGTTCTTGATCACTTATGGTTATTAAAGATCTCATGTCCCTTTTTTAGAAAAGTGGGGTGTTATCTCTATGTCCTGGCCAGTTTACTATTTGGATAAGTATCAATGGCAGTTCATCACTTCCTGCCTTAAACTATTTTGTAGTGTTCTGATGGACTGCTAAATAGCTGTTCTGTTTCATCACAGAGGTGACTCTGTTAATGTGTTTATGTACCCTTTGTCACTTAAGCAATTAAAGTGGATACAGTAATCTCATGAGATTCTGGAGAGCTGGAGGATTTTTTCCTTTCTTTTATTTTGTCAGAATCCCTCACAATACTGCAGTATATGTAAGGTCTTATGCCACATCAGTTTTAACACTTTAGAAATAATAGTCCAGAGAAAAATAACATGTACTTTTTTTAACTGCCACCAGCACAAGAAAAACAAATATTGTGTTTATATATTTGGATTTCTAGAGTGTCTATTTCACTTCAGCAGCCTTTATTATATAAAGAATGGACAAAAATTCTGAAGATGATAGAGAAGTGGCTCAAGCTGCTGTTCTTTAACTGAAATATCTGTTTGGGGGATTTACCATTGCACACATTAGACATTGGCCCTAAACACCAAACAGTTGAGCACTGCATTTAAAGGAGTGAATGCTGACTTCACTTTATCAGTGTTTTGGGATCCTCCAGGAAGGACTGAAGAGTGCTCCAAAGGAAATATATTGAAATGAAAATGAGTGAGCATGCCGCTCCGAAAGCCCTTTTATAACATTGTGGACCTTTGGCCCTGGACAATGAGGAACACATATGAAAGAAATCAGGATGCAAGATTTTGTCTTTGCCTTTCACCATTCTTCTGAATTGCAAATATCCAAGAAACATAAAGGAAACAAAGATTCGCATCAGAACTTTTAAAGGGCACAGAAATGAAGTAGCTGACATTGGAACTCAGCCATTATGCCTTACTGCTTTGTAGTCATCCCTGCATGTGCCCCATGCATTCCCCCCCCCCCCCCCCGCAAAAAAACCTTACACACATTTTCATTATCCTGAATTCCTTTCCCTGTTTTCTACATGCAATGATAATAGCAATTTGCTGAGGTAAATGCAAAAATTATGTCTTAAGTTTGGTTTACTTGCTTAATACCATGCATTTGCCTGCAGCTGAATGAGTAGTTGAATAATGAGCTTTGTTTTTCTTCATAGTTAATGACTTGCCCAAGTTTAAAATGCCAAGAGTTCATTAACTGATTCAGTGAACTGATATTCAAGATATGGTCAGCCATGGCTACCTGGGCACTCAGATGGATTTATTACTTTAACATATTGAACTACAATAAAGTCAATATGAAAGCTCCTGGTGATTTTTAAATTTCCTTATACAGCATTCAATATACTTACAATTTGTATGTAAATTAATGGATTTCTGTTTTTGAAGTATCCTTATTTTCAATATTGTTTTCAGACACAGCTCTTTTAGATGTTTGGATTATTACAGTGTAATTTGAATTGTAGATTTCATACAACAATTTATGCTGTGGCTGATCTTCACATTACATCTACTCTTTGAGTCTCATTGTTAAATTAATAGTCTGAAAATTATATGTTGGCCACATGGCAGTTGCCAAGGAAACTCACAGGATACCTCATCACAGTTACTGTACCTCTATCCCTCCCAGGTCTTAGAAAAGAGTCGCTGGTCTGGAATAAAGAATTTTTCATACACAGGGATAAGAATCAATTTCTCAACCTTTGAAGGGACTACAAATACATGGGATTGCTGAAGTAAGGGACTTTGGAGTTGACTTTCAGACCTTTCATGAAACCGTCTAAGAAAAATAAGAACATAATGGAGGAAGCAGAAATGGGCATGCAGCCTCTTTCAAAACTCCTGCCATGTTATGAAGTCAGGAACCCTTTTTGTATGTATACCCACCCAAATCAAATGTCATGCTGTAAGCGCAAGGTGTTCTGCATTGGACAGTAGGATCAGACCTGAGAGAGGAAATTTAGGGATATGTCATTCATTAGATCTCGAGAGTGATGGGACCATGGTAATGTCAGCCAAGTTACCTCCTTGCTGTCCTGTCTAATCCTTTCCTAGGTGTCTCTGGGAGGTAGGAAAGGAAAGCAAAACCACTGTTCCCTGTCTCAGTCCGGCAATAGTGCATCTGTTCCCAGAGCCGAGTCCTCAAAGTTTTAAATGGAAATGGAAATTTTTATAGCTTAGTAACATCTCTGGATTTGTTGTTGTACGATAAAGAGAATATTGCCCCACCTTTTCATGCCACAGGTGAGAATGCTTCAGTTGATTCCAATGAGTTTCCTGGGGGAAAACAGTTGGAGCACTACTCCTTTTAACCATCAAGAAGATTTTCTTTCATTTTAGAGGAGTGTTGGATGTCTTTTGCATTCCACAAGGATGTCTTAACACCACTTACGACTCTAACAAAAGTCTTCTTTTTTTTAAGTCTGTAAGTAATAGAAGTCCATACCCATGGTAGTTTTAGATAACTCATGAGGGTAACAAGATATATATTTTACACAACCACTACAAAGTAATAGTAGTCAGTGAAGATCCACTCTCCAAAAAAAAAAAAAAACCCCAGGCATCTCAATAAAGGGCATTAGAATAGTCCATACCATACACTAGATTCTTGGGCTGGTGCAGTCACCACCATTTCTCATAAATGCTGCTCAGGGCAACCCAACTTTATATTCAGGCTAGAACATCATTAGAAAAAGCTTGAGCAATAGAATGGGGGCGCGGGGAGGAGGAGACTATTATAACCTGTCACTGAGAAGAGAGCAGCCTGTCTGTATTTAATTGGAGTGGGATATGGAAGACATATCATTGCAAAATGTGGCTATTATATCAGAAATAGTTGCAACTAAATATGATTATCAGTGAGAAGTGGGACAAAACAGTACAAGAGATTTAGTTTTAAAAAGGGGGCTGGGATTGGGGATGACAGAAAGCTAAACTATCCTTTTGTTGTTAGTATAAGGAACTTTCATGATATAACTTCTAGCTAAAAACCAAAATAAGAACAGATTTCCTATGCATTCATTTTTTGAATGAATAGTCATCAGTCTGAATCTTTTTTTTTTTTATGAGTGGCAAGCTTTCCTCAGTCTATGGGCCTCTTCTGTCACATGAAGTCTGCTAGTTCTCTGGGTTTGCAGAATGCATGAACCACATCACCTTCACAAAACTCTAGCACAGCTGGATACAGAAAGCCATACTTAATGCCTTTTGGCCATCTCCTCAGCCCTTCCTAAACCCTCTTTACAGCCCCAGGCATAAGCTCAACACAGCTGAGGATCTAGCCCTTTATCTCCCAGGCACTTCCTGATTTCAACATATGCAGCTTTTCTTTCAATAATTAAGAAGAAAAGTCCTGAAACATAAACACCTTTACTCTCCATATTTCCACTGCTCTTATCTCCACCGTGCTTCCAGGATATCTACCTATCTGTGAAGTTCTGGAGCCATAATATAACAGCTCTTGCTCTTTCCTTAGCCAGCAGATGAGGAATTAATGCATGGTGTGAAAGGTCAGTTTTAGTGCAGTTAAATTACAGATTTAAAATCTTAGGGAGCAATATTTCAAAAAAGATTGTGAAATGAGGCTTTCAGCTCCTCCATCCTAGAGAGCCCCAATGCACAGACTGTTGATTCTGTTTTCTCCATCTCTCAGGCACTTCCTCAGTTTTGCAAATTCTTGCTGGAACTGTTGCACATTTTTATGAAGTTGCAGTCTCTCATTCTCTAGTTTATGGATCCTTTCCTTTGCCCCCTTCATTCACTACATGTATTCAGTTAGCTTCATTGTGGAGATAAAGAAGTAGCAATAATGTATCATAAAGTCTTGTTACCTTTGCAGCTTCTTGGAATGAGTTCTATCATTTTGCTCTGCTAGCTCTTCTTCTATATTTTAATCAGCATCACCACCTTTGAGATGTTTCTGCATCTTTTTCTCAAGATGGTGACCAGATTTAGCCATCCTTCCAAGGACATACCATGCCTGATTATTATTTCTCTTTCTCAGTTGTCACCTGACTCAAGTAAAAATAAACTTAACGGAACTTTGAAAGGTCTCACTTCTTCCTTTTTCCTATTCTACTCCTCTCATGGTACTGCTCTGCAACCTACTCCAATAAAGGAGAGCTAACAACTTAAAATGCCTTGTTCAAAAATTTTAAGTAAACTTAACTTTCAAACGTCTGAACAGCAAATGTAACTTTTCTTGTCTGCATAGTAAACACTGGCATTTTTAGCCATTTGAATAATCAAAGTGGTGCTTTCTGTGCCTTCTTGGTTGCAAAGATTTGAACTGCTTCCTGCTGAAGGTTCACAGTCTGGGCCAGCTCATGCTCTATTGAGATGGTTGCAAAGCCAACCAGCCTCTCCTGTGTCATTGTGGAGTGTAGATGTGTTTTTATTAACTTCAGCTTGGAGAAGCTGCGTTCTCCACTGGCAACTGTTACAGGAAGTGTTACACATATGCACAGAGCAATAAAAGCATTTGGAAAGAGGGTGGTCATCTTATTTGTGCACATATATTCCAGAACAGCCTTTGGAGTTGATCCTTCTGAAATGTATCTTGAAAGGGCTTTCAGTTCATCACCTAAATCACTCGCATCAATACCACACATGTCATCATGTGTCAACACTGTCTCTAGTTCCCTGCATTGCTGGTGTAGGTCTTCTTCAGGTATAGTGAGGAGTTTTGGAATATAATGCAACATCCCAAATATACTGCTGTGTTCCTTGAGCTGCACGAAACGTTATTCAACTGACTGTATTGCACAATCTAGCACCTGGTTAAAGAATTCAACTTTGAATTGTTGTTTGGGGTCTCTTAAGGGATTATCCCGTGCCTCATAATCAAAATGTCATCTTCTTTGCTGACTCTTGTTGTAAACAGGGTCGGACTCACCTCTGCGGCGCCTCCTGCTGGTGACTCCGGGAATTAGCTCAGTTCCAGCGCTGGAGCGCCCTATGCAGGCTGCTGATCCGCCTGTCTTCAGGCCCCCGTGTCCCACTTTGGACCCGGTGCCCTTTTACATGGGGTGCTGCCCCCTAGCAGTAACCCCTTTCTTTCAGGGTCTCCCCCCCTCAGGGAACCCTCACCCTCTATCCCCACCTTGCCTCAGTGTATGGCTACTGCCAGTCATTGTCTAGCCCCACGCCCTGGGGCAGACTGCAGTATCAGCCTACTCATCATAGGCAAGGAGGGTTTGGACCTGCTGCTTTGGCCTACCCCTGGGCTGCCCTCTGCAACCCCCAGTACCTGTTGTTAGCCCTCTGCTAGGCCGCAGCCTGGGGCTTTCTAGGCTGGAGCTCCCCAGCTCCTCAGCCTTTCTCCAGCCCTGCTTCACTCAGGTATCCAGTCTCAAGCTCCCTGCAGCTAGGCCCTTCTCTCTCTGAAGGCCAAGAGAGACTGTCTGAGCTTCTGGCTTCCCTGGCCTTTTATAGGGGCCAGCTGTCGCTCAGTTTGGGGTGTGGCCTCACCTGCAGTCACTTCTTCAATCAGCCCAGCCTTGAGAGCAGCTGCTCTCAAGCCCTGCCAGGCCACTTTTAAACCCCTCACAGCAGGAGCAGGGGTCACCCTGCTACACTTGTATTCTTGAATGGGTGGGAAAATAGCTTCAGTGTGAAGTTCCTCTGCCAACTTCTGTGCACTCTTCAGAACATTTTGAAATCCCTCATCTGACTGGTAAGACTGTAGGTATGACTTTGCTTTGTCCAGTTGTTCCATTGTTCCAGATATATCAAGGTCAACACCTTGGAGTCTCTTGCTTACAACATTTATTTCAAACAGCATGTCATGCCACAACACTAAGCCACACAGAAATTTGAAGTTATGTATGTTTCTGGTGATTCCATTTCCCTCTGCCACTGTTCTCCCATGAACAGTTCCTGTCATAGCATTATCCTCCATAATGGCAACTATGGCATCATCTATCGTCCCAATTTGGTGTTTGATAGGCTTTATTGCCTTCACTCAACTTTCCCATCGTGTGGCACTCAGTGGTTTCAGTGTCAGAGAGGATGTTCCCAGATGTTGCTTCAGAATTTACCATCGATGAGTTGATGGAGAGAAAAATACATAGATGCTTTGAATTACATTAAAAAATTCAGCAGCCTCACTAGAAGCTGATGCTGCATCACTGACCACCAAGTTCAATGAATGAGAACTGCATGGGACAAAAAAAGCTCGAGGATTTAACTCTTGGATCCATGTCTGCATTCCTCTGTTCTGTCCTCTCTTGTTGGCACCATTATCATAGTCCTGACCTGTCATGTCAGCTATCACAATTCCTGTAACTTCCAGCTTTTTCAGAAGCACATTTGTCATACCAGCTCCTGTAGTATCATCAATGTCAATAAATTCTATAAAATGCTCTCTGACAGTCACCATTGCAGGGACATTTTCACTAGGTTCTGTTGCTGTTACAAAACACATAATTAAAGTCATTTGTTCCATATGGCTGATGTCAGGTGTGCAGTCCAGAATAACACAGTAATATCTTGCTGACTTCAGATCTGACACAATCTTTTGTTTTACTTTTGTTGCCAGTAACTGTATGATCTCATTTTGAATTATTTTTCCAAGGTACACTGTGTGTACATTTCTTGAGTGGTGACTCTTCTTATATGCTCCTGGAGTACAACATGAAACTCAGCCATCATCTCCGCAATTTTAAGGAAGTTTCCATTGTTTGGCACATACAGCTGATCTGAAGTGCCATGCAGGGCTAGGTTTTGGGTAGCAAGCATTCTCACAATGGCAATGAGCCTTTTCAGAACATTCTGCCAGTAAAGAGACTCTGATGCCATCTTCTCTTGATGCTGATCAAGCTCTTTCCCCTATGGACTGCTCTCTGGTGATTTGCTGCCTTCTCATGGCATGCCAGATTTCTAGGCAGATTTTCCCAGTCCTTTGTTCCTGTAGAACCCAATGTGGCTGGAACATTAGACTGGAAGAGTTTGCAACAAAAACAGTATGTGGCATTCTGGGTTTTGACTATATAAGTCAGGCCTCGCCACTTTGTCACCATTGGGGATTTCACGCCTGTAATGTGTTGGATGGAAACTTCTATTTTTATTGTCTTTGGGGAACATGAAGTTTTTCACTTGCTGTGGCCCATGCAGTACAAGGAAGTCCCTCAGGCTACTGCTCAAGTGGGTCCACAGTCCTGGATCATCTAGACTTAAGGAACTAAACTCAGCAGCAGCTGTTTCTTGTGCCTCCACCACACTTTTCTCTGATCTACACTTTTCTTCAGGAATGTGCACGGTTACATCCATTTGAGATGGAGGTATGGATGCTGCAGTAGCTGCCAGGTCACCTCAGTTCACCCCATGGTAAGGCCATGACATTTACTTCTAACTAACCAGGGTATGTATAGTGTCAAAGGTGGTGCAGCTCCACAGCACCCTCTACAGGGCCAAGAGAGATGCCGCAGGCACTCTCTGCCTTAATCCACAAGTTGTGTGGCCACCTGCTGGGAGCAGGGCAGCTTGTGCGGTAAGCTCAGCATCAGTCTCTAAACAGTTAACTAAGGGTAACAAAGCTCAGAATTTCTCTGTCTGTGCCTTTAAACTAAAACAAACCAAGCACCCTCCAAAGGCAAGTACTTAGTTGCCGTGCTTGAGGGCTCTGGGTTCTGGGCTAACACTGAGAAGCTCCTCCTTCTCCATCCCAGTTTCATTGCCCATGAGAAGAAGCACTCAAGCCTCCTTAACAGTCTGGCTGGTCAGCATCTCCTCCTGGCCCTTTTTGGTCTCTGGAGGACTATCTTGTTGGTAGCATGGTCTGAGAGGATTTTCCTTCAGGAGGGGGCTGTCAGGGCACTGACGCCTCCAGCAGGGGGCAGAGAAAGTCTGATAACATTCACCATGCATGGGCTGTTCTCTTCTCTCTCTCCCATGGTGCATACTTCTCTTATCTTCATGGAGATAAGGAGCAGCAAATACTATTTCTTTGGCCATAGAGTGCTAATCTCCCCAAGAATTCTTCTACCCATCTTGACGTGATTAGGAAGGAGTCCTCTGGTCATTCAAAATGTCACCGAGGATTCTGGAGTGGAAAGTCAGTTGAAATACACAGAAATTGTTCCAGGGAGTGCTTTTAGGAGAGTCAAGCAGAATGTGAGAATGTCAGCTACAATATCTAGTTTCAGCCTCCGTATGTCACAAAATCTGGTACAATCAGTGTTTGTATACTCCCCTGCAACATTATGTGACAATGTGAACTGCATCAGTCTACGGTGAACAGAATTTGGCCCCATATCTAGATGTTTTCAAAGCACATTTCTCCATGCTATTTTTATGTATTTGTATTATTTAGAGATGTGCAGATTTATTAATTTTAAATAAATTATTCTTGCAAAAATGACAAAGTTGACCATTTTTACATAAAGACTATGGGTAAATTTCCACCCTTTAGGATTGGTACAAATTTAGTTTCCAATCAATCATACTGATTATGCCAATTTATTAGTCAATAACTCCAAATATGTATGCATCCACTGCAGTTTTAAAAAGTCACTTGTCACTACATTAGTATGGAAGGAAAGCAGTCTGAGAATTTGCAAACAAATGAATTAGGTCATCTGGAATATATCAGTACTTAATCAAATTGGGAGGGCTGCACTTTCTAATCAAATGGTTACCCTATATGGCTTCCTGAAATTTGAGAGATTGAATGTGGCCAAATTCAACACACCTGAGGAAATTCAGATTTAAAGGGGCAGTTTTAGACAAAAATAAGCAACTGGGTGGACTACAGTCTTAAAATAATGGCTGTCCCAATATGTGTTCTACTCCTTTGGCAAGTTTTTCTACAGAGAGATAATTGAAGAGAACAGGGGCTTGCTTTGAATAATCAAAGCTTTGGCTCTTGTCAGCTAAGAGAAGAGTGTGCCAAATGCTGAGTCTTCACTTGGCAATGCCTGTATTATAAGGCAATACTTTTCATTTCAGACTTCATCTCCAGTGCCTAATATAGCTGTATTTCTAATGGGATACAATCCTTTCAAAACAAGGTGTATTTTACTCCACCTCCAATTAATGTGGTCATTATTTAGACGTATGCACCTTTTAAAATAAGATGAAATGAAGAGTTATACAGCCATCTGCAGAAAATTCCCTGACATTGTGCAAAAACATAATGTGCTCCTGAATACTTAAGATGTCAGAGCCAAAGCAAGAGAAGAGGGAGTGGATCAGATTATAAGAGAGACACATGGATTAGAAAAAGGAGATTAATAAATGTGGACATTATATTTTACTAGTCTTTGGATTCTGTTCAGATAATCACTTGGTTCTAGTTTCTAATATTTGAGCATCATACTCAAAATAAATAATGGGCAAGTTCACACATCATGCAGCTTGAACTGTTATTCTGAAGAAAAACAAAACCTGTGTCTTAAAAGTATAAATCCTTCCTCAGAATCAATGTTGACTGAAATTACTAACTAGCAAAATTCCATCTCCACTTCCAATAAATTACACAAATTAAGTGACTTTGTCAGTCATGCAGTGTCAAACTTCAAAGAGTAGCATAAAGAGGAAATAAATAAATGCTTTAAAATATTGCTTGTGTTTGAGTAAGAAAATTCCCAAAGGAGTTGTGGGAAGAGATAAGATGTGCCTTTTTTTAAGTAGCAAAGAGTCTTGTGGCATCTTATAGACTAACAGACATTTTGGAGCATGAGCTTTCGTGGGTGAATACCCACTTTGTCCCATGCATCTGACGAAGTGGGTATTCACCCACGAAAGCTCATGCTCCAAAACGTCTGTTAATCTATAAGGTGCCACAAGACTCTTTGCTGCTTTTACAGATCCAGACTAACACGGCTACCCCTCTGATACTTTTTTTAAGTTTCACCGTTACCTCAGGGGGAAAAAAATGGACACTATAATCTGTTTTCTGATTAAGTGTCATAGCTCACAGAAAGTGTAGGACCAGTGTAGGAAGCAGAAGATCGTTAGCACATTGTAGTTTTAAATACTGAACTGAGCAATTATGTACATAGAAATGATTAGGAGGAATTATTAATAGCAGAGAAACTGGGGTGTAGGGGATGGAGGTCAAGTGGGTGTTTTCTCAAGTTTTGATTACCAGAATTGAGGCACTCGTCCACAGCTATAGGGGCTCTGAAATGTGCTTGGGATCTGCCAACAGATTTCTAACTAGAAAGAAAGATGTTCTAAGTATTGATGTCTAGGGGACAGAGCAGTGGACTGGGTGCCAGGAAACTTGGGTTATATCCTCAGCTCTGCTAAATACCTACTGTGTGACTTTGGTCAAATAATTTCACCTCTGTGCTGCTTCTTCCCCTCCCAGCCTTGTGCAATTTGAGATTAAATTCTTCAGAACAGGGACTGTCCCCTACCAGGTCTGTTGACCTAGCTGTATCTATACTGGGGGTTAGGACATCTAAGCTATGGTGCTTAGGGCATGACATTTTTCACAGCCCTGAGGGACATGGCTAAGTGGACCTAATTTTTAAGTGTAGACCAGGCCTCAGAAGGTGAAGCCAATTTCATCTCCCTGATTCTCTGCTCGACATCTAGTGCAGGTTAAATCAGCTTTGGGGCTGCTCTAAACTGCTTCAGTTGGCAATGGCCCCCACTCCTCCACCCCACATCTTCCCATCTTGTCTCTGATACTTCCCCAGTGCAGGGTGTTATGGGGAGGGTGCAGTAAGCACTGGCTATGCCTATTCAATGCCCAGTAGGGAATTACCCAGTTAGGGGAAATGTTGTACAAAGGTAGAATGGAAGCGGCAGAAAATATCTCCCCTGTCAAGGTGAATGGAGAGTCTGGCCCCTCCTCTTCCTCACCCTTCCCCCGTTCCAATTAGGGCCTAAGATATGTATAGTTATAAAAGAAGCATTTTACTCACAGTGTGTCATTTTACTCACAGTGTGTCTTGACACAGTGTGTCAAGGTGCTAGAAACTGCTGCAAAGTGTAAACATTTGTCTCTGGCTGTAAAAGAGCAGTATTAATGAGGCAATGCAGTGCAGCAGGAGTGTGGGCTGTTCATCCTGTGAAGTCAGCTATGGGCACAATCTTTGATGCAATTGATTTGCTCCTGGGACACTACTGTATTTGCATTTGAACATTTCTTAGAGGCCACATTTTCGGGCTATTTCTACCAATGTGCCTCTTTAGCAATCATCAGTATTTTGCACACAATATTCTACTTGCTCCATTTGTGCGCCTCCCTCAGAAATTACATTGTAGACACCAAAACCACTTGCACCTATTATTGTATATGCTAAAATCCACCTATGGCAAAATGACTTTTGAACACTGAGACTTGACTATACATATCTACTAAGGGGGAAAAATTACCATCGGATTTGAGATCTTTAAAGAGAATTTCATAGTGCGGAAAAATTCAAAACATATTAAAATATAACTCCATTTGCCAGTCATATGACTTCTTCTTGTCAAATATGCTTACTAGTAAAGATATTTAAGTTTAAACGTTTGATCCTTGCCAGCTTTCTCTCCTACATCAGCCCAAATACTAAGTTTAAACTAATATATTTTCTTTAGCGTTAGATATCAACACATAATCATCACAGAAGTTTGATGACAGAGAGGTCATTTAGTCTGTTCCCCTGACAGTGTGGATTGCTCCCTATTGTACATTTGCAAGATCTACATTGTTAAAATGTCTCAAGCAACAGGATTTCTACTACTTCTCTTGGACGATTATTTCACAGTGCATCAGACATTTTTTCCTGATAATTAGCTTTATTTCCCTGTCATAATTTCATTAAATTACTCTTAGAGTCACACTTTTTTCTTTTACTGAAGAACAGAACTAATCCTCTCATACTTCCCCAGCTTTTTATGACCTTTCCAAAATAATTGCCAGTGGTAAAGAAAGATTGTTAGTTTAAAGTAAGGTTCCACACTGAAATATCTGTTTGTAAAATTGTCATTTTTTCACTCCATGTGTGTCACTGAATTATCTCCATATCAAATGTATTCAGCTGGCAATTAAAACGATGTTTTCTAACTGCCAACTCTGCAAACTCAACTGAGATCTTTCCATTTTGTGCATCATCCCCATCATAAACGTTCTGCAGGAAAAATCTTACCCTCAATGACATCTGGACAAAGCCCTTGCCCGCCATGGGTTTGCACAGGTGTAAGTAACTGCAGCTTGGTAAACAATCCTTTTGATGATGCGCAAGATGGACCAGAATTTGCAGTTCCAACTCCTTCAGAGTTGGCCCAACAAGGGTAAAAGAACAAAGCACGTGGATTTGTTAGTCACACTGTTCAAAGCACAACTGGCAGGCACTTCAGATACTATGGTTAAGAGGGAAGTATAAGAACCTATAGAACAAAATATGAGTAAAAAGCAATATACATTTTGCCACTAAAGTTAATAGTCTGAATACATATGGGGGAGCAGATCTATTGATAAAAGGAGAATAATTTTTACAGTAACCTTTTACACCTTACTAGCCCAGGATGCATATTGTATTTCCCATCTGATTTATCTATGTATCCTCTTTATTTCTGTTTTTAGCCACCATTAATTTCTTCTCCTTTTCAGCTATGCCCTTAATAGGTCCATGCATCTTTCTGTCGATGCCTTCCTTCTCTCACTGATATTCAGTGTATGTTATCATTCGAGAAAGTACAGGGCTTCTGTGATCTCATTCCATAGAAGAAGCATTTACCAACCAACTCACTATGGAGGCACAAGTTGCAGTTCCACAGTTAAGATTAAGCTTTGCACTTAAAGTAGAGATTCAATGTCTTTGTTATGTACCGAAGGAAAAAAAAAAGCATACCCTAACCAAAATTACAGTATTTACTCTGAGTATGGAATTAATTTTCTTAGTGTTTACAAGTAAATCTGTTAATTAGTTTAGGAGTTAAAATTCATTAAAGATGAGACCCTTACAAAACTTACCACCTAGGGCCAGACCTTTATTTTGTCCTGAATTACCTGAATAACAAAATAACAGAGACTTCTAAATTTACTGAAACCTTTTGTATATGCTACATTGAAGAATTTTCTTTACAATTAATGATCATTTCCCCTCATCATTCCTCACAACTGAAAGTTTCTTCTTCAGTAGGGCTAACTAATAATGTTCTTCTACCAAGAATTCTGTGAAGAACTACCCTCTCTCTGAATGGTTGCCATTTCCCGTTGTTCTCAATGGAAATGAAGTCACAGGCTGCCTTCAAATGGCAATTTTGAGACTGGGACTGAGTGTTTCTTTCCACTCCTGACAGCCTAGGGGATCACCAGCTGAGAGCAGCAAGGCTTCTCTCCCATTGTAAACAATTAGAGGGGATGACCATTTTGAAAGAAGGCATCAGGTTATGAGCTCAGTACCACTGAGAACAATGGGAGATGAGAGTCAGTTTTAGAGAGAGAGCAATCTTCATGAGTTCCTCGGAGAAGATTTTATGCACCAGCTTGTACTAACAAATAAGGGCTAGGATATAGGATGCTCCTGGCTAATAGGACCAAATGTAGTTCACAAGATCTGCTGGAATATGGAATAATATACCCCCATATCCATTATAATCATTTTAGCAAATCATACATATATCTTAGGGCATGATCTAAAGCTATTGCAGTGAATGCAGTCTTTTTGTTGAATTCAGTTGATCAGGTCTTTCACTTTTCCTTACAAAGGCTCGGTCCTGCAGGGTGCTGAGTGATCTGGCCCCAGTCCTGCAAAACACTTAATTGTCTGCTTACTTTTAGCCACACGAAAAGTCTATTAACTTCAACGGAATGACTCACCTGCTTAAAGTTGTGCCTAAGTACTTTGCTCATTAGGGGCCAGTGCGCTCAGCCACTTGCAAGATCGAGCCCTGAATCAATCTTTCCAGATTCTTACTCATTGTGATTGTTGTTCTCTGAATTACTGTCAGTTTGTCTACATCTGTATGGATTTGAGGTACCTTTACATCTACCCTCAAATGCATATACACAACTGGAAAAAAAACGGTTATTAATCTGTTCTCTGTTGTTCGTCAAGATGTGTGGCACAATGTGCATGAACCCAGTGCACTAGAGTCACAGATTTTTCCCATAGTGGTAACCATTGAGGTTGAGCAGGTGCCCTCTACTGTTGTGTGCTGCCACATCATGGAGTAAAGGGCAGTCCCGTCCCCCCCGCCCCGGCCCTTCCTCAGTTCCTTTTTATTAGATGGATGACGATATAGAGGGGAGGGAGGATGGCTCATGGGGAGGACATGCGCAACACATCTCAAAGGACAACACCTATAGTACAGGTTAGTAACCATTTTTTCTTTGAGTGATTGCATACTTCCATTCACTTCAGGGAAGTCATGAGCAGTTCAAACTGGAGGTGCGATTCAAAGTCTACCTGAACAGGATGAAGAACTGGTTGTCCAAAATTGGCATCACCTCTGGAATGCTCAGCATAATGAGTAGTAAAAGTATGTACGAATGACCAAATTGCAGCTCTACAAATATCTTTTATAGGTACTAAAACCAACCTCGTTCCATCCAAGTAAAAGGCCAGCACCCGTCTACCATCCAACTTATGGAGCTTTCCTCATAATTATGAGAATGCAGCTTAGAAAAAGAATATTGGTAAGGTGGTAATGTTGGGGCCATACTGGACCTATGAGAGTCATGTGAGCATGATCTTCCTTGAGCTCCAGCAACACCTGGCAAAGGAGTGGAATGGGATGGGAGGCATTCATAAGATTGCATTTCCAAGACAGGAGAAAAGCATCCATCTGAGATCCCTGACTGTGCCTGACCTGGAACACAAGAATTGGCATTTCCTATTTGGACAGGTAACAAGCAGGTCTCTGTGAGGGACCCCCCCACCCAGGTTTGAAAACTGAATCTCATGATTAAAGATATGATTTAGTCATGGAGGTCATGGATTCTGTGACTTTACCAGACCTCCGTGACTTTGACTTCAGCTGTCAGCGGAGGGGTAGGAGCTGGGGCTGTGCAAACCCAACTCATGGCTTTGGCCAGAGCCGGGGTTTGCACTCTCCTCACAGCTGCAGGAGGAGCTTGGGCTCTGTGCCCCGCCCCCATGGCTAAGGCCAGGGCTGGAACCAGGGCTGTGCGCACACACACACCCTCCCATCCCCCGTGGACATGGGATTGGCCGGAGCCGAGGCTGTGAACTCCCCCTACCCCCCATGGCTTCAGCCGGTGCTGGAGCCTAGGCCATGCCCACCCCCATCCTCCATGGCTTCAGCTGGAGCCAGGGCTGAGAGCCCACTCCTCACCCCCCACAGCTTTGGCCAGTGCTGGGGCAGTGCTGCCTCCCACCCATGGCTGTGGTGTGGGCTGGAGTTGGGGCTGTGCCCCCACATGGCGGAGGGTCTGGGGCTGTCAGATCCCCTCAGGGCTCCAGCTGTCACTCCCCCCCAACCCCCTCCCCAGTATTTTTAGTAAAAGTAACAGACTGGTTAAGGCTCCCGTGAATTTTCGTTTATTGCCCGCAACCTATCTGCGACTTTTACTAAAAATAACTGTGACAAAATCTTAACCTTACTCATGGCATCCAACATGAGACACTACTCAAAATCTCTGCTGAATGATCTACTCAAGCAATCTGCCAAGCATCCGAACACCAAGCAACTAGGAGGCTTCAA
The DNA here is from genome assembly GCF_016161935.1 of Mauremys reevesii. Taxonomy (NCBI): domain Eukaryota; kingdom Metazoa; phylum Chordata; order Testudines; family Geoemydidae; genus Mauremys; species Mauremys reevesii. Next base: position 13,571,138 of record NC_052629.1, read on the forward strand.
GATGTAGTGCATTGGTGATTCAAAACTTCTAAAGTCATTTAGCACTTCTACCATCTCCACATTTTCTATTATTGTTCCCCCGCCCCCACTGAGTAACAGGCCTACCCTGTCGTTGGTCTTCCTCTTGCTTCTAATGTATTTGTAGAGTGTTTTCTTGTTACTGTTTATGTCTCTAGCTAGTTTAATCTTGTTTTGTGCCTTGGCCTTTCTAATTTTGTCCCTACATACTTGTGGTGTTTGTTTATATTCATCCTTTGTAATTTGACCTAGTTTCCACTTTTTGTAGGACTCTTTTTTTGAGTTTCAGATAATTGAATATCTTCTGGTTAAGCCAAAGTGGTATCTTGTCATACTTCCTAACTTTCCTACACGGTGGGATACTTTGTTGATACCCTCAAAGAATTCTAATAGATTGGTAAAGCATGACTTTTACAAAAGCTATGTTCACTCTTTCCCAACATATTGTATTAATCTATGTGTCTGATAATTCTGTTCTTTACTATAGTTTCAACCAATTTGCTTGGTACTGAAGTCAGGCTTACTGGCCTGTAATTACCAGGACACCTCTGAAGCCTTTTTTTAAAAATCAGCATTACATTAGCTACCCTCCAGTCATCTGGTACAGAAGCTGATTTTAAGGGACTGGTTACATACCACTATGGTTGCCAACTTTGTATTTGCAGAAAACCGAATACCCTTGCCCTGCTCCCTGCCCTGCCCCTTCTCCCAGGCCATGTCCCTGCTCACTTCATTCCCCCTCCCGCAGTCGTTCGCTCTCCTGCACCCTTGCTCATTTTTACCAGGATGAGGTAGGGGTGCAACGGGGTGAGGGCTCCAACTGCGGGCTCTGGGGTGGGGCCAGAGATGAGGGGTTTGGGGGTCAGGGGTGAGGGCTCTGGGGTAAGGCTGGGGATGAGGGGTTTGGGGTGCAGTAGGGGGCTCTGGGCTGGGGCAGGGGGTTGGGGAGTGGGAGGGGGTAAGGGTTCTGGCTGGGGGTACAGACTCTGGGGTGGGGTTGGACATGAGGGCTTTGGGGTGCAGGAGAAGCTCCGAATTGGGGTATGGAAGTGGGCACCGGGCAGAGGCAGGTGATTGGGGTGTTGGAGGTGGTACAGGCTTTGGGATGGGAGTACGGGCACCAGGGTGGGGCCAAAAATGAGGGGTTCAGGCTGCGTGCAGGGGATCTGGGGTGGGGCAGGGGGTTGGGGTGTGGGTGTGAGGGCTTGGGCTCAGGCTCTGGGGTGGGGCTGGGGTGCAGGAGGGGGCTTAGGGCTGGGACAGGGGATTGGGAGGGGGTGAGGGCTCCAGGCAGTGCTTACCTCATGCGGCTCCCAGGAAGCAGCGACATCTATCTCCAGCTCCTCAGCGGAGGTGCAACCATATGGTTCTGCATGCTGCCCACACCTACAGGCACTGCTCTTTCCACTCCCATTTTCCCTTAAATACATGAAATGATTTGCCTTTATCTTAACAAAGTTTTCAGGACCACATAAAGTTGGTTTTCTTCAGGGAAAGTGTGAGCTATAAAATGATTTTGGCACCACTAGTATAAATGTCAGTTTTGTCGCATTCATTGTCCCTTTGGTTCTGTGTCCAATATCTAGATTGCTTGTCACAAACAGTTCTGAAACTTAGTTCCTTCAGGGTAAATGACACCGCTGCTGCAATTCTGGAAACAGTTTGTGTGGTGGTGTATTTCAGAAAGACCTATACTATTTCCCCTTCTGAGAATTGTCAGATTTTGAGACTATTCTTTATATGAACTTTCATATTCCATTGATCTTCCATTGCACTTTAAAGACTTACATATCCCAGAACCTAATGCATGTGTTATTTCACAAGTATATTGCTATTGCTATAGTAATGATACTCTCTACCCATCCTGTTGAGTAGCAATACTAAGACTGCAAGACTTTCATCTTTAAAAAAAAAAAAAACTCTTGCAGTGCTATCTGAAAAGTTAGTCTGGGATTTTCAAAGGCGCCTAAGGGGGAGTAGGCATCCCAATTCCATTAAATTTCAGTGGGGGTTAGGTGCCCAAATCTCATTAGCTGCTTTGGAAATCCCAGCCTAAATATTCAGATAGCACTGCTTGAGAAACTTCCATGTGTGTATATATCTGGTCCAATTTTAAAAGGCATGAGCACCTCTAAATGAAATCTATACTATTTTGAGTTGAATCAATCCATCTTTTTTCTGGAGAAAATATTTTTTTTCAAAATTCATAGGTGTTGTGATTACATTATTCTCGTTTATAAAGACCCATATACTTTCCTTACACTATTTTTTGGTTTTGTTTTGTTTTGAGGCTGGGCTCCTTTCTCTCTCTCTCTTTTTTTTTTTCTTCTTTTTTCCCCTGGCTTCATTTCCTGATCACAAGCTATTCACTCTGCAAATGTATCCATGAGACGAAAAGAGGGGGTAGAAGTGGTAGTCAAGTGATATGCTTTATTTTATACCAAGTCAAACAATTTAGCTTTCAGATAACAAGAAAATAAAATGCAATGTACATTGTCAAAAAGCTGACACTCTAAACACCAGAAAAATATTAAAATCTATTGTCAAGAAAAATAAAAAGCATGAATCACTCCATCTCACGACATTTCAAAACTGCTATACACCGCGCAAATTATAGTGTGTTTGATAGTACCAGAGATAATAGTACTTGAGAGTTCCTCTCTGAGCACCCTGTATTGCTACTAAAAGGGTTGAATTGTCTTGGCTTACGGTATATAGGTGCACAGAAAAGATTAAGGTTCTGTAAGGTCATGATAGCTAAAAATAAAAACAGACACAAGAACAGAATTATTGTTAATAACTTCAGTTGGAGAAATATATAATTTCACATTTCATATTTTTGTATCCTTGTTGCAATCCCAAATTGTAGACACTTTTAAAATATTTATTATTTTGCTTAGTGTCTTACAGAATCTGTCCAACATGCTGTCTAGTTGTTGTTCAGTAATGAACAACTATAATGTGTTATATTTTAACTTCATCTACTGTGTAGTCTTCAAAAGCAAATAATGTGCGTTTCCATTGCTATATAGAAAATTCATATAGATGAAAGAAACTTGAGTCAGAAATGGTCTTTGTGATATTATTCAAATTATTATTGGCTGAGCAGTAAAATTATATCTTCTTCAAATGATTGCACGTCTTTTCCACTTTAGGTGTGTATGCACCCGTCCACCAGAGTAGATGTTTCCCTTATCAGTACCTGTTGGGGTGGCACAAGCACCCTCTGCTGCCTCATGCTGCTGCACAATGGTATAAAGGGCAGAGCTGCCTGAGACTCTCCCTGAGTTCCTTCTTACTATCCATGATCAGTAGTCAGAGCTCAGCAATTTGCTACAGCAAGTTCCTTGCTTTAGAGAAATTATCTTTCTTACTGTGAATTGTGATATTCATTAGTTAGATTAGTTCAGGTTTTCTTTGTTATTTTTATTTTTGTTGTTCATAGAGCACCGGTTCCCTCTTATTTTTGGGATGCCTATGCCCAGATAAAAATGCCAATGTTTACTATGCAGACAAGAAAAGTTTCAAATGCCTGAACAGCAAATGTAAGTTAAGTGTTACTTAAAATTTTTGAACAAGGAATTTTAAGTTGTTAGTTCTCCTTTATTGGGGTAGGTAGCAGAGCAGTACCATGAGAGGAGTAGTACAGGAAGAAGGAAGAATTGAGACCTTTCAAAGTTTTGGCCCAATCAAGGGAGCATGTGGGCATCATTTGAACTCCCCACCTCAGGTGCTAAAATGTTGTGGGCTGGCCCTGGTTAATGTTGCTTTTCAAGCTCCGGTCAGTGCCAGGCCAGCCTACCGCGTGTAAATTGTCAAAAATTATCAATGCAATGTATATTCTAATTGAGAGTGGGTAGCTGTTGCACCACTATTCACAGCAGCCCTGGACAACAGCTTTTTGGGATTTTTGGTATAAAGCCCTATCTTACAGTGTTGTGCTGTGCTTCCAGAAACAGTGTCTTATTTATTCGCATTCAGTGCTGTCAGCTGAAAAGTGAGGCAAATTAGTGAGTATCTGCACCACAGGCTTGAAAAGCATCTGCACAGCTTTAGAAACCTGACAAAGAGTTCCTGAGATTTCATAGCATCATACCAACATCACTATGGGGATCCAGTACATAACTGACAGCTCTGTAATTTCATTTACTAGTGTAATATTCCTTGAACCTTATAAAAATGCAAAGTGTATCCTTACTAGCAAATCTAGAGTGTTCTGTGTCGTTATAGTCCCCCCGCCGTTTGCCTGCAAGGATTTTTATCAAAGTGGATTTATAATGTTGATAGAGAGAGGGGCAAGTCATTCGTAGTCTGGATAAGTTTAGTGAAATCAAAACATAGTAAAAAATCATTATAAATCAGATATGTTTAAAGTTATACTCTGCACTTTATTAAATTTGTTGTCTCAGAATCAGACACCTGAAATTCACTGTGTTGGTGAGAGATTCTTATTTTGCAAGGAGTATATTAAAAACCAGTAATATTTCAAGATAGCACATAAGGGGGAAATAATTGACTATCTTGCATTATGGGAATTGGATTATAATCTAACCAGAAATCAAACTTAATGACATTCATCCATATGAGATGTTTGTTGGATGTCAAAAATTAAGCCATAGGAGTATAAAGCTAGGTCATAAATCAGTAAGTGAAATTGAATAAATAAATTGGAAAGACCTTTTAAAATGCATGTAAAAAGCTTTTGTCCCTTTTCTATCTCTTTCCCCTTTTAGAGTTGTTCCTCCAACAGTCAAATGTTTAGCAAGAGGAATGTATAAAATGTACGATTTACTGAAGCTTCTGACATTTATTATATTTTTGATTAACAATTTTATTCGACTTGTCCAAAATATAATTAATTATTTTAGGGGTTTTTTTTGGTAGTTCTCTGATATCCTGGCATGATCATCAAATAGATCAGGGTATGTAATAAAAGCCATATAGCCAGTAGTAGAACATACTGTCATATAACCATTATGACTATACTAAGAGCCAAAATGTTGGAGCTAAAAGTATTTTTAATGACTTGAAATTGCTTGAAGTGCTTTCTGAGAGTAGAAAGGTGCTGATTTATTTATCTACTGTACTTACCTAAATTAATTTGTATAGAACTACTTTGGTCTTAATCATCTTACAGTGAAATTTATGTTAAAATTTTTAAATGGTGCATCATTTTGTCTGAAGGATATACTTTATTGCAATGACACTGGTGTAAAAACTGTTGTTAAAAAAAAACAAAACAAAAAACCAAATGAACCAGCCACTAAAACATCATCAAGGACTGCTGTCTTACCTGGACTGCATTCATAGTTTTTACAAGTGACCTTGCAAGAAGCAGTGAATAACATGAATGTGACCTGGGATATTTTATGCATCCCACAGTTCGTAGCTTTTCCTTTTGACTTTTATATCAGAGCTGGGAACTCGGTGCTGCATCCTCTTTCTCCCTTTTTGCACTGGGTCCCCAGCATCGGAATATGGCCAACTGCTTGCTTTGTCTGACTCTGACTCTTAGCTGCTCTAGATGGGATCCTCTGCTTTGCCCCACTCATGATTCAGTTACATCATCCTCTAAAATCACTTTTCAGCTGGAGATTATGGCAGGAAGTGATATTGCTGGCACATCACAGATGCTCTAATATCAAGGGTTTGAATCACTGCTGGAGGACTTGAACCCTTTGATTTTGTACTCATCCTATTCTCAGCTCCCTTCCATTCTGCTTCTGGTTCTCTGTCCCTCAGCAGACCCTCTTTTCCCTTATCTCAACCACTGCAGTGGCTTGCACACAGCTTCTTCAGGTTAGCTGGCAGCATGTTGTCCCATCTTCCTCCCCCACTAACTAGCATTCTGGTGAAGCTTATCCTAGCCAGCCAGCACAGCTCCCAGTCAGGTCCCCCCTTGGCCTATCTCCTGCACAGCTTTGTCCACTGTAACTTCCCCTTCTCCTGAGTGCCTCACTTCATTTCCCTCTATGTCTTTATATCTCCCCTGATAGTCCTTGCTCCCCCACACCTTTCCAACTCTGCTCCATCACTACTCCCCTGTCCCTATCATGTAGCTAGATATTTTGCCACACCCATCATTGTGGTATCTAAGCTTCATGTGTGTACTGCTGTCCCCCTCCTGGTGTCACTACCAACCTAACTTCCCAGAGCCACCTTCTTCACCTACATATTCTTACACTGTGCTAAGTCTTGCTAAACCTGATTTCAGCATTATCTTTTCACTTCTTAAGACTAGTCTCCATCAAATCTTAATTAGTTTGTCTTATTGCTACACCAAGTTTGCCTTCTATGTAAAAACTAATGTGTGCTCAGGAAAAGCTCAAAACCATACCAATTCAGCATTAGGTTTATGTGCGCTAGAAGTTCTATGTAAGAGTCAAAAAATCTTTGCCAACTCTATCCTTGTCTCTGGCTATTATTTTCATCCTTCCTTTTTCATAAGCACCACATTGCAATAAAATATACCCTAAATTAAAAATACATAAATAAGAAGGGCTGAGCATATACCTATATACTGTGTCATTGAGATTCATGGGCTGTATGTCTAATTAATCTAATCTAACTAGATGATTTCCCCCACACGCTTTCTATTTTGGAAACAATGCATAAATAAGCAATGTATTTTATTTCATACAAGATAATGTGTTATGTACTTTTCCCCTTTCTGACTGCCACTTGTGAGGCTGATGTAAATCACTAGGTTTTCCGTCACAAATATTTGGATAGTTTGGAGAGAGGAAGGGTGGGCAGAGAAAGATTTGCAGAATTTCACAGCATTTGTTTAAAAACAAAACAATAAAAAGTAAAACCTTCCCAATTTTGTCAAATGTTCTACAGTTATTGTCGAATTTACTTAATATATCTCAGAAATAAAACCAGTTTTAGAAGAGTGGATTGCTGAGGTGCCTGCTGAGGGAACATGTCTTTCACTCCCCATATCACCTGTTCTGATCTAGTCCAGGTGAGTAGTGAATGAAAGTTGTTTTGCTTTGATGGCAGTTTAATATCATATATAAAACAAACCAATGCTGTAATTTAATAGAATCAGCACCATATTGGCACTAACTGAGACCCTTGTTTGTACTCTCAGCAAAGAGATGGAAGACTAAATTGGCATAGATGGAGATGTGGGAATGTGGTGTGTTATGTTTCAATTTAATGGACTCTTATTTCATATTCAGATTTCAGAGGATTTCACATTAAGGGAAACAGCAGATAAATGAAGAATTGATATAAAGTCTCTGAGACCCTAAATCTCTGTTTTCTGTTATGTCTACACTACAAGTGCTACAGCAGCACAGCTATGTTGCTGTAATGCTGTAGTATAGACACTTGCCACACCGACAAATGCTTTTAACCTTTCAACATCATCATTTTCTTCTTGCTGATGTTAAAACAAACCACTGGAAAAATATATAGTCGTATAAATAAAGCACATACAGAATCTTTTCTCAGTAAACCGTTTCCAAGGTTCCTTAGTTGATGTGAGATTACCAGAATAGTGCAAAGTTATTAGAAAAGACATCCGTGAGGCACAAGATTAGAAGTTGGGAAATGTGCATTGAGGGGAAGATTTTCAATAGCACCCAAAGAATTTAAAAGAACAAATCCTGTTAAGAAGGGGAGGAACTACCAGGAGCCCAAGTGAAATAAAATGGAGTTTGGATTAATTAGTGCTAATGGGTTTGCTAGTCTTCTATTTGATGCGCTCAGTGCATAATTTGCTATTTTTTAATATATATTTTAGATCACCTTTTAAACAATAATTAAAAACCCCATAATTTCTGCTGTATTATACCCTTATGTGACCTGATAAATTGCATCGAGATTTGATCTTAGACAATAGTTTTCATGTCTGAAAAAACCCCAGAGAAACAAAATAATGTGGACCACTTCTCAGCATCCACTTAGTTCCCTAGAGGTTCTTCAAGAAAAATCTTTTAATGTTAATATTTGTTGAAAGAATCTTCTTCTGACCTCAGTCCCATAATTATCACTTTCAGAAACCGTGTTCAATAATTAGCCTAATGTTTTTCCATGAAATAAAATGGAAAAGGAAACAATCACAGTGGACATCACCTAGTTTATATGTTTTACCATTTCCAGTTACTTTTATTTCTCATTGAAAATTATTAAGAATTACTTACTGCAAACTGATATCCAGTGTCACTGTTTCAATTTTGTGTGGTACTACCTCCATCACTAGCCTTCCTGCAATGAGGATTGGCCTACAATAGCTCAGTTGCCTTGTTATTGCAGAAATTGGAGGATGGAGGTACTACTAATGGAAATGGTGTTTGGAGGCTGGATTCTGCTTCCTTCATGGAAACTGACTCCAACTGAAGACTAGGAACCAGAATCGCCACCTCCTTATGAAAAGCAGAATTCTACTTGTACTGCTGTCCAGGGAGATCTGTGGCTGCAAAAGGGGTGGGGGTTGGATTATATCATTATATTTGTTTTAAATTTACCTGCCATTACTTTGTGACCCCTTGTTCTCATATTATGGGAAACAAAATTCCTCACTAGGATTTCCTTCTTACCTGTGTAAGGAACTCCTCCCCCCTCCCTCTTCAAGCTCTCCCTACTGTGACGCTGAGATTACAATGATGAAATTTAGTCTCTGAAAACATAGCATAGTAAGCATAATTTACTATTTGACCTTGAATAATCCCTCCTACAGGGGCGGCTCCAGGCCCCAGCACGCCAAGCAGGACCGGCGACTGGCAAAGCGCCCCCCGCGCATGCTACTGTGCTTGGGGCGGCGAAATGTCTAGAGCTGCCCCTGCTCTCCTAACTCATTTCTGGTGTGTTACATAACTTTTGTTCAGACTACACAAAATGAAGATTCCTTAGTGAAAAAAAAATACAACTTACTTACATGAACATAAATGACAATCAGACTCTGAAAAGTGGTTTTCTTTTTACCTACTGTGAAACCTAGTGAAAGGAAAAACTCTTTTTTGTTTTTTAAATACAACACTGTTAGTTTAGCTCCTCCTATCTGTTGATTATCAGAATGGGGCACTGTAGTTTTTGCACAGTATATGTATGGAAAGTGGTCTCATGTATTTTTTGTAACTTGTATTTGGCCTATGAACATGATATACCATATTTTTCATTTACTTATCATTTATAACATCATGTATTTCCAACTTTCAGACTTGCAGTAAGTATAGATTTTTAAATTTGTGTCAGAATTTACAGGCACATTTGACAGATTGTCGGAACCTTTTATTGCGATGGATTCTAAAAATCACTTTAATGATAACCTGCTAACTTTTAAGAAATGTTCGCTATACAGAAATGGACTTGTCACAACCTGAGATTATGTGCATTTTTCCCAGCATGCTACCTGCTAGCTTAACATTTTATACCAAATACAACTATAAATTATCCTGTAAGATCTACAGCTATCAGAAACATTTAAAAGTTTCTTACATTAGTACATTTTAAAGTTTACTAACCATTATATATTATTAATAAAGTAGTTAGTGCAGCTTCTTGCTTTATTGACTACAGGGTAGTAAACTATATATAGAAATATAGCAGATTGAGGTGATTAGCAGACTACAAAGAAAAGCCAAATAACTTCTTTTGATGTGTCTATGATTTCTTAAATATTCCACTTGAGAGTCCTTACTAAGAAGTGGTCAGAAGTTGAGTTTCTTTACTCAAAGATTTTATGAGGAAGTTCTTTGAAGAATGTAGATTTTAATGCATAAATTTGGTAGAATGACTATTGAAGTTGAAACTTCATTTCAAGAAGCACTGGGCTTTGTTTAACTATATTTTGAGTATCCAGAGTTACTGAACCAGACTTTGCTTAATTAATAACTATAGGATGTGAGGCAGTTCCAGTGCTGCTTTTTCTATTAACTTGCAATTTCCTTTAGGAAATGAATAAACTGGGGGGTATGGCTGCTGAGAATAAATGTGGTACAACTGTACGTTGCCAAAATTCATTTGAATGAGTTAACAAACATGGCTTATAAATTGACTACACTTTAATTCCCTATCTCAAATGGGACATTTTGTAGAAAAAAGGCAGCTACATTTTTAAAGTGCTAAATATAGCGTGAGAATATGAAAGTAGGGAAATAATTTAATTAAAAATAAGCATTCTAGTATTATATTTCTAGTGAACTGTTTTTCTCTATCCTAATCATACTTATATACGACTTTGAGGCATTGTTCCAAATTACATTCTTTGTTACTCTAGTGAAACCCCATGGACCTCTGTGTGTTTGTGCTGTTGTCACCGAGAGAAACATCTGGAACACTTTATTACTGTTAGAGTTTCCTAAGCTTTGTGCTGGATTTTGAAAAGTGAATTACCTGTCACTCCGAACTGAAATGTCTGAGACACTTAAAAGTCTAAGTCAGTCTGTGCTTGTAGTCTTGCTGCAGACAGTTCACATTATCCTCATTTGAGGCATTTACTATAGTCCAGGAAAAGAAAACTTGATTGCTAAATGAAGGCCTTTCATTCTTAACTTGTAACAAAAAAAATCTGGTTTAGTACTGGATAAAGAATTGTGCTCCTAAGAACTGATTATCCACCTATTCATTTTTAGATCAGGTCACCAAATTTAGCTTCTTAAAAATTGTTGGAAGAAGCATTTAAGCTTGTCTAAGCCATTTTTCTTAAAATATTTGAGTTTAAGCTAACTAGAACTTCAGAAGCCACGCATCCATATTTTTGTTGTCATTTGCATTATAAAGAGTAGAAATCTCAGTTTTAAAAGTATCCAATTTGCATACATTGGCAAAAAAAATTGACGGCAGAGAACAGCTGAATTAAAATATAGGCATTTTGTAGTTGTCGTTTAGTCTTTCATGCCAGCATGGCTACTGTCTGCAAGGATTTGTGCTTTAAATGTTCTAGTTTCAGCAATATATCACTCATCCATAAAATGATGTAGAGGCCTGGGAGCATATTTTTTTAAGTAAAATATTTTCATTCCAGTTATTATCAGGTAATAGGATTACCACTAAAACGGCTGTTTTGTAGATTTTTGTGCCTGTTTGCGCTGCTGTAACTCAAAGGTTTTTTTGTTTTGTTTTGCTTTGCTGTTAATGAAATATTTCAGGACATATATTCATAACCTATATTAGTAGTTTGAGTATATTGGGTAGAGGGGGAAGAGACCACACTATTATTTCTAGAAAAACAGCAATTGAACATGTACAATAACTTGTTTACAGCTTCTTGATACACCTCTACCTCGATATAATGTGACCCTATATAACACGAATTCGGATATAATGCGGTAAAGCAGTGCTCCTGGGAGGCGGGGCTGCGCACTCCGGTGGATCCAAGCAAGTTCGATATAACGTGGTTTCACCTATAACGCAGTAAGATTTTTTTTGCTCCTGAGGACAGCGTTCTATCAAGGTAGAGGTGTAGTTGATTTATTTCACATGCACAGCAAATGTGTTGTTTCCCAAAGGGGAAACCAAAAGAAGTCAAAAAAAACAGGAGTACTTGTGGCACCTTAGAGACTAACAAATTTATTTCAGCATGAAATAAGAAGTCAGTATGAGGTAACTGGTCAGAAGCAGAACTTTTTAATAAGGCCTTACGTATGCAGTCACCCAATAGGCTGTAACAGATCTCTCAGAGTACAGGTAATGTATTTCACATTTGAAAAAAAACAAAATATGAGTTTGAATTATCAACTTGAAATGCTAACCTATGGGCTCGATTCAGTATACTACAGTATCTTGCATGCTGTTAGAGTTGGAGAATGATTCTTAATTTTCATTTCCTTGTTGTATAAAAACAAGTATTCATTATGCAACCAACACTGCTTCCAGTTTTTAGTAATTAGAAGCATGTAGTTTATGGTCCTTAATGTCATAGAATCATCATTTATCTGGGTGGCAGTGTAAAACATATTTGCCTTTTGTTTAATTTTGGCTGTGTATAAGCACCTAATCATTTATACACCTGAAATTACTTCTTGTTCTTGATTAACATGTGTTAGTGAGTTCATTTGAGTGTGTCTTGTTATTAAGGCTGCTTTATTAAAGTCACCTTTTAATTTCCTGAGTTAATTAAAGGTTTCTGTTATTTTTACAATCTCCCCAGTTCTGTGATGGCAGACATAGTACCTTTTACTCATTTGGTTTCTTGTAATTTATCACTGCTGTCAGTGGAGTTGTTGAACTATTACTTTGCATTTAAATAGTAGTAATGAGTGACTGAAACAAATGATGTTATAATGGCTAACATATATATTTATAAATGGTATGAAAGCCTTATCTTAAATTCACATTAAACATAGATATTAAAATGAGTAGCAACATTTCATACATGAGGGTTTTATCAAGGATACTCTATAAAGGAAAATGTCAATTTAGATTTAATTTGGTCAATACCACATTGCTAACTGTACATCCATTATGATTGTAAAATAGTTCTTTTGTTTTGTACATTGAATAGAATTTCTGTTGGTTTCCAACATGCAGTTTAGATCAAATTGTCTAAAGACTACCTGTCTATTTGCAGGTGAAATTTGTGCCTGCTTTTTGTATCTGCAGTTGAATTGCAAGTGCAAATCTGGTTACATGTACCTCTTACTACCTGACTGCAAGTGAAAATTATATAGTTACTGGTAAAAGTTCTCTAATTATGTGGGCCTAAAAATGGAACTGTGAATTTTGTAGGTGGAAATTGTACATGCCAAAAGAGACTGGGCTTTCAGCCTTTTGACGTGTCACCCCTCTATGCTGGAATATTTTTACACTAACACATATTGGTTTTTTTCTACTATCACTCCAGTTACCCTTTTTTACTTTCCTTTGAACGTCATCATCCTCACCCGTATCCCAATGACGCAGTCTTGGGCTAAAGAGAGTAGGATTCAGGACCCTTCACAGCCTGACAATGCCACTACAAATGCCAGTTAAAGGGTATTGTTTACATACACTGTAGGTTCTTTCCCCAATCACTGAGCACCCTTCCTCTGCAGTGCTCTGGAGCTTGCCAGCCCCTGGAAAGTGTGAATGAGATCTAGACCTGAATTTGGATCTCCTGTTGGGCTTAACCAGTAACTGATATTTTTTAAGTGGTTTTGACCAGGATATATCACAGGAGATCAAGATGAAAAAAGATTCAGGTTCAAAATTTAATCTCTCTGCCTAATCTAAGGCACCTCTCACTGTGATATATAAGCACAGTGATAGAGGATGTCTCAGGTGATTTTAGCTAAAAGATATTAAAATATGTTTTGAGGCTGTCATTTGCAGTACATGACATAAATGAGTTATTACTTTAATCCCTGAAATAATTCATTTTCCATAGTTCTGTTCACACTGTTATACATTGAATGCAGGATTAGTTAATGCACTCACTCTGTGCAACCCCACTCCATGTAATCAGTTCCTCAGCTCAGTGACAGGGGTTGCAGAGTCAGACTTCTGCGTGTGAAGCAAGAGATGAGGGAAGAGACATGAGAGGGCATCCATCAAGCAGCTTCTGAAGTAGACAGCATATGAAGTCTTGGCACATCCCCCAGTCAGCAGAGATTTGGGAGTCTTGGAGCAAATTTTAGTTCAGTGGAGTGGACAGCACCTAGACCACACTTTGTGGAGTACTCTGGTGGAACCTCCAAATGTGAGAGGAGCAATAAAGGTATGAAGTGAGAAGAACATGAGCACCCCAAACCCAACACCAAGTGTCTTATGAAACTCTCAGCAAGTAGCACATTTAAATGCAAGCCACCACTGTGCATCTCCAAAAAGTCCTGCCATGTTGACTGAACTTGGGGAGGTCAGATGTGTCTCCAGTCTTTACTAGGCAGTCTTCAGATCAGCTTGGCTACTCAGGCCCCAATCAGCACAAGTTTACTCGCATGCTTAAAGTTAAACCCACAGTGAAGTGCCTTGCAAATCAGGGCCTTGCTCCGTATGTGGTCAGGAGAAGGACTGAAGAGCAAACATAAGCATAATTTTGTCTCCTTGTGGGGCCCCTCCCACTGGAGATTTCACAGCCTCACAGAACTGGCTCTGAATTGATTCTCCCAGTCATAATAAAATGGGTAAAGTATTTAACAGATAGAACTCTAAAGTGCTGTCTCGTGTATGAAGGGAAGAAGTCTACTGAAGAATTTTAAAGAAAAAAAATTACAGTAAGAGCTATTTGACTAAACCTTTTTATTTGTCTGTTTAAAATAATCCTGACTAACAAACAGTTTACCTTGGTTTCATGAAGCTAATGCTTCCTCCAATTAATTAATTTTACTCAGGCATCCACATAACATTTCATTCTTGCAGAAAAGATTCCTTTGACAAACCATGCTGGCTAAAAAGGAGAAGCGTTTTGAAATGCCAGTTATTTATTTCTTGAGTTGACTTAGAACTGAGATTATCATTTTCATAAAAATGAAGATAGAAAGCTACTGATACCTTAGATTTCTGAGAAAAGGAAAAGGGCTCACTATAAAATGCTGAATAATGAGGCTGATATACAACTTGCTTGGAGAATATCACATTATTACAATATCAAGCAGGTGAGTGATCTCAAGTTCAGTGTAGCAGCCCCATTTCAATCATTTGTTTCAAGTTGGGAAGGTAGCATTAAATAGTAAATAGCTGTATGAGTTCATGGTATTTTCTCAAGCTCTGAACCTGATTATGTTAGTCAAATCTGAGTCAAAGCCATGGATGCAATTCTTTGGGTGGCAGTTGACCTACAAAGAACTTGACTGTTAGGGTGCTGGTATGTTGAGACCACAGCTATCATGCTGACCATTACTGCCTCATTGTTTCCGTGTCCTCCTCCTCCTCCTCCTCTCTGTCTGTATCCATTTGTTGCCTTTTGTTTTACATTGTAAGCTCTTTGGGGCAGGAACCATATTTTTGTTCTGTCATTATATAGCACCTACCACAAGGGGGTCCTGGTCCATGACCGGGGCTCCTTAGAGCTATGGTTATAATAATAATAATAATAAATAAAATAATTCCCACTGGTTCTTTAATTTTAAAATTTAAAAAAAAATTATAAAATTATTTCCCCAAAGATTTTCAAAACATATCCTTTGAAGAAACTAAAAGTGCTAGAGACAGTTCAGAGAAGTTTACAAAGCACACATTAAACAGTGTTCAGGAATATCATAGATAACATCTCTTAAAAAAATAGAAATAGTCTTCAATTTATTGTTTGAAATAGCATAAAAATACATTTTTCATTCAATATATAGGTAAATCTCATTAAGTTAACAAAATACTAAGTTTCTGAAGCCAGTCTGAATTTTCAGAATAAATTGCAGCAACCTAGTGTATGGAAGATCTGGGTTCATAAATATCCTTTTAGGATTTGTCCTTCAGATCACATTAAGCTAAAAACTTTCAAAGGTTTTAACTCGACTCACAATATATAATGATAAAGTTAGTGGTGAGAGTTTCAGTAGCATCTAGCTTTTGTGCATTTTAGAGACTACAGAGTATTGGGGCCACCAAACAACAAATAAAAACCAGCAATGTGTGTGTGACGGTGTGCGACTCACCGCTGCGGTGCCTCCTGCTGGTTTCTCAGGGAATTGGCCTCCGGAGCACCCTCTGCAGGCCGGTGTCCCGCTGCTGCTGGCCCCCACGTGCCTCCCAGGACCCAGTGACCCTTGTCTTTAGGGTGCTGCCCCCTGGCAATACCCCTGCAGTCTCAGGGTCTCCCCACCCAGGGAACCCCCAACCCTCTATCCGCAGCTTGCCTCAGTTGTGGGCTATTGCCAGTCATCATCTAGCCCCCACTCACTGGGGCAGACTGCAGTGTCAAAGCCACTCATCACAGGCAAGGGGGGTTTGGACCAGCTGCCTTCCTCTACCACTCAGTACCTCTGTGGGCCTTGGACCAGGCCCTGCAGCCTGGGGAGTTGCCAGCCTAGAGCGCCCCTGCTCCTCTGGCTCTCCCCAGCCCTGCTTCACTCCCAGTGCCCTTTCTGCAGGCAGCCAGGCCCTGCTCTCTCCCAGCCTGGAGAGAGACTCCTCTTGGGCCTCTGCCTCACAGCCCAGCTGCAGCCGCTTCCCCAGTCAGCCCAGCTTAGCAGCTCTCAGCCACTACCTTCTCCCAGGGCTAACTTTAACCCTTTTTCCGCTGGAGTGGGGGAGCCGCCCCACTACAGTGTGGTATAGAGAAATGAATTT